>NC_092717.1:166154886-166466624 GCF_047496885.1 Scyliorhinus torazame | reverse complement strand
TTTCTAGTCTATGCCACCGTCCACCTTCTTCCATAACCCTTAACTCACTTTAAATCAAAAATCATTTTATCTCAGCCTTGAATATATTTGATAATCCAGCCTCCGCTGTTCTTTGGAATAGAAAATTGCAAAGATTAGGAGATGAAATTCCTCCTGATTTCCATTTTGATTCAATACCCTTTATTTTGAGACAGTGCACCCTAGTTCTAGATTCACCCAGGAGAGGACACATTCTCTCAGCATCCGCCCTATCAAGCACTTTCAGAATCTTATATACAAGATTATACAATAAGATCATCTCTCATTCTTCTGAACTCCAGTGAGTATAGGCCCAATCAGCTCAACCTTTCCTCATATTATAAAAGGATAAGACAACAAGAGGTGGCAGGTGAGTTCTGAGTGCGGAGGCACAAGAGGAAACAAATGTAGAAATGAAAGACAAAAAAAATAGAAAGCAACACTGGAAGATTGAGGAAACAAGGGCTTGCAGCAAATAGGGCCATAGTACAAAAAAGTATAAAACTGTTAAAAAGACAAGTCTGTGTATCTGAATTCATGGAGCATTCGCAATAAGGTGGGCAAATTAACAGAGCAAATAAATGTACATGGGTACGATATGATTGTGAATATGGAGACATGGCTGCAGAGTGACCAAGGTGGGGAACTGAATATCCAAGGATATTTGATATCAAGGAACCAACTAGGGAACATGTTATTCGGACATTTTACAATGAGAAAGGGTTAACTCAGTCTCGTAAACAGTGACCATAACATGACAGAATTCTTCATTCGGATGGAATATGAAGTAGTGCAGTCTGAAACTAGGGTCCTGAACCTAAGCAATGGAAATAAGGAAGGTATGAGGCATGAGTTAGCTAAGCTAGATTGGGGAACTTTATTAAGAGGCATGAGTTAGCTAAGATAGATTGGGGAACTTCATTAAAAGACATGACAGTAGAAAGGCAATGTCTAATATTTAAGGAACAAATGCAAGCATTGCTACAGTTATATATTCCTTTCTGGTGCAAAAGCGCAACAGGCAAAGTAGCCCAACCATGTCTAATAAAATAAATTAAGGATCATGTACGGAAAACAGATGTAGTTCTAAGATATATATATTTGTATTGATAAACATTAGAAATATGGTATAGTTTTAAGTAAGATTAAGTTAATGTTTCTGTGTCTGAAAGAGTAAAACCTACTGAGTAAAACCAATAAGATTAATGCTGAACAAAGGTGTTTGCTTGTGTTGGGGTTGGTTTTATAACAATTGCTTCTATTGTGCTCAGAGAGGGCTACAGTGTGAAGAGTAAATAGAGAATGGCAGAAGTAGCAACAGTTGCTTGGCAACTGGGGGCCTTTTAAAGTGGAAAGGCTTTTGAATTTAGTTTTGAGCTGCATTTATTTGCAGTTGAAGACTGGAAATAAGTCCAGTGAAGTGAACATTTCTCAACTCTTCCAGGAGAATCTTGACAGGGAAAGGGAGCTGCACAGAGGTGAACTTCCCAAATAACTGAATAGAGTCCAGATAATTAGGGAATTGGGATGTAAAGAATAGCTTAAGAAGACTGAAGTTAAGCAAACAGAGACCAAGATATTGTTCAAGAGAATTCAAGAGAGAAACAGACAAAATATTGCGTGTTAAAGAGACAGTTGCAGTGACCAGAGTTAATGGGGGAACGCAGACTTCAGAGGTAAATGAAACATTTGTTGCCATTTTAATAGTGTAATGGAATCAAGAGTTAAAGCAATTGTGAAATGTATTTTTATACTCTATCCCCCTTGCAATAAAGGCTAGCATATCCATTTGCCTTATGAACCACTTGCTGTACCTGCATGCTGATGTTTTGTGATTCATGCGCAGAGACACCAACATCCCATTCTGCAGTCTTTCTCCAATGTCCTGCTTTTCTATCCTTCTTTCCAAAGTTGTCAATTTCATATTTTCCCATATGATAGTCCATCCGCCAAATTTTTGCTCACTCAAGTAACCTATCTGTATCCCTATCGTGCAGCACGGTGGCATTGCTTCCTCACAGCGCCAGGGACCCAGGTTCGATTTCGACTTCGGGTAACTGTCTGTGTGGAGTTTGCACTTTCTCCCAAGTCCGCATGGGTTTCCTCAAGGTGCTCCGGTTTCTTCCCACAGTCCAAATAGGGTAGGTGGACTGGCTATGTTAAATGGGGATAATGTGGGGATTGGACCTAGGTAGGATGCTCTTTTGGAGGGTCGGTGCTGTTCCTTTGATTATGTGCTGAAGCCTCTGCACTGGTGACTGAGAACCCAGAACCTTCTAACGTGGAGTAAAAAGTGCTGCCAGGAAGCTAAGGATGATACACCATGGGATCAATGTTATGTGCTTCCCATAGGGGGTGGGGGCATGTAAAATGGGATGGAGGCAGCCTGCTCACTGTATTTAAATTAATAATTGAGCATCAATTAGGATTGTTTTCAACCCAATTGACCCTGATAATTCACTGTCCTCACCATACAACATTTGGTGTCGGCAGCAGGGTGGGACTGGGAAGCCCGTTTTTAAAAAGTAATGTATAAAGGATGCAAAGGAAGGTGGGGGTTTCTCTTTGGGTTGCATTGGGCGATCACAGGGCAGCCCCCCACTTAGGTCGAAACCCTCCGCTTCCTTCTCAAGCACTCCATTCCTTAAACCTGCCCCTCCCCACTTTCCCCGTTCCTCTACCTAACCTACCCAAATCCTCACTGCTCTCCATTTTATTCTGTGCATTGATTTTTCATATCCCTGGATTTCTTCCCTCACTTTCTGTCATGCCAGGAAAAGCTGTTTGTATTCTTTCAGAGACTCCTATGAAATGTTATTGCTTGCTCTGTCATCCAGCACAATGCTTGGAATGGTCCCTGCTAACGATTAGTGTGACCCTTTGCTTCTTTAATTAGATACCGATGTCTAAAATATATTGAGAATTTCCCATATCGATCTAAGGCTCTATCTTCCTCCAGAGTCACTTGTCATTTCCACCATCCCGCACCAGCCTCCCCGAACAGGTGCCGGAATGTGGCAACTAGGGGCTTTTCACAGTAACTTCATTTGAAGCCTACTTGTGACAATAAGTGATTTTCATTTTCATTTCATTTCATACTTGCTCCCGTGATTCCTGCTTGTCGTTATTTTATAGCTTCATTCTGTTTCACTTAAGTTATTGTTTCATCAAGAATTAACTGTGTTTCTCACTTCTCAGCCAGTTTCTTGTGTTCTCCAACACAACTCCATCATTCACCATAGGAATAGTGTTCAGCCCACTGATTTGGTTTCTTCTTGTTTCCTTTGAATATAGCTCTTTCTGATCTCAAGCTTCTGCAGACTGCAATATGTTTTCCAAGTTAATTTCATGAGGTATCAATAATAGCTCTGTCACACTAGAAAAGCTGAAAAGGTTGGAAACAGGTCAAAGGTCAGGAAAATCATCCCTAAAATATTGTTTATTTCTTCATCCATCAAGAGCATGAAAATGTTGATATGACTTTTCTATCGAAAATGTATTTTCTATCGAAATCTGAAACAAATCTAAATTGTTCAAATCACCAATTCATTACGGCATTTTGCAGACTGACCAAAAGCAAATGATCTGCTGTATTTTCTGCAAAAAAGCTATTACATTGGGACCTAACTTCCTTAGTGTCGGGAAAGGGCGCAAATTCATGACATGTGTTTTGGGGTCAGGGAGTCCCTTTTGCATAGGTCAACTTAAATTAGTACAACACAGACTTATGTCAATTCCCATGGTCATTTAGCATCATGGCCAATACTCACATGGCTCGAATGATATACTTGAAGAAACCTGAACAGGTCAGGCAGATAGAAGTCCATGATACTGCCTCAGTCCCAGAAAATTGATATAAGTGTGCATAATGCTGCATCAAACCGTGCTGTAGGGAGGGCCCTTAAGCCCCCTCTGCTGCAATGGCTCCACTGGTACTTGCCACCTCACCCACACGTGTTCGCTGGGGCCTTGATATGCCATCAATGAACACACGATGAGTGGTGAACGTAACTGAGGCTTTAATAAACTAAACAGAAAGCCTCCTGGCCTCGGATCCCGAACTGGGGCAGCGGCAGAGCCTAGCCACATTTATACCAAGCCCGGGGAGGCGGAGCCAGCAAGCAGTAGTTTACCGCTTTACATATAATGTAGTGGCAGTTTATCACAATACACATAATATATACCACAGTGGTTCGTAGCCAGCAGGGACAAGCCCAGGCATGTAACAGTACAACAGTACAATACAATACAGGGGTTTACCACAGTGTAGCGCAACAATTACTCACTCAAGTCGAGAAGCGATGAAATCAATCGAGGCTTTATTAAGCAAGACTTGTTCCTCAGCAGCTCAGTTACAGAATGCGGCTGCTGGGAGAACTCGAGCTCTTATACTCTGCCTTCAGGGAGGAGCCAGAAGGCGGCAGATCCAACCAGGACCCAGGACCTGTCAGCCAATAGCCTCACGGCTTCACAGGTACCATATTACCCCTAGTACATACCACCACATTCACCCCTTGTTAAAAAAGAACCCGGCGGGGTGGTGGTTCGCATGGTGGTAGGGGTTTACAAGGCTGGTCCTGGAACAAATTTCAAACAGTGGCTATGCATTTAGCCCAACCGTTAACTATGTACAAGTTCTATCAGAATTATAATGTACAGGTTTTGTCAGAATCATTATGTACAGGTTTTGTCAGAATCATTATGTACAGGTGTTGTCAGAGTTAGTAACAAGTTTTTCTGGTGTCACGCGGATTCCACGAGTCGAGCGGGTGCCCTGGTCGTCCTTGTCGATCGCCTCAGCCGCGGTGGTGGTACAGGTGCTGGCTCGGGCACTGTCGTCTCTGGGAGCGTTGCGCTGTTTGTTCCTGTTTCTTTACTCCTGGGCGGACACGGGAGGAGGACCGATCCACCCGGGAAGGGGGCAGTCGTGGGGTGCGCCGGTGGCAGGGAGGGGGTGATCGGTGTTGGGAATGTGTGTGTGTTTCCGGCGGACGCCAGGTCCCGCAGGGAGACCGTGTCTTGTCGGCTGTCCGGGTACACTGGGGGTTTGCGTGGAGAAGGTGAACCCTCTCGACCAACGGGTCCGATTTGTGCGCCCGCACATGCTTTCAGAGTAAGACGGGTCCTGGGGCTGCCAGCCAGGTCGGCAGCGAGGTTCCGGAGGAGGACTTCCTAGGGAAGACAAGGAGGCGCTCGTGAGGTGTTTGGTTAGTGGTGGTACACAACAGCGACCGGATGGAGTGGCGGGCATCCGGGAGGACTTCCTGCCACCAGGAAACTGGGAGGTTTCTGGACCGTAGGGCCAGTAGAACGGTCTTCCAGACCGTACCGTTCGCCCTCTCTACCTGACCGTTCCCCCGGGGGTTGTAGCTGGTCGTCCTGCTCGAGGCAATGCCCTTGCTGAGCAGGAACTGACGCAGCTCGTCGCTCATGAAGGAGGACCCCCTGTCGCTATGGATGTACGCGGGGAAACCGAACAGTAAAGATGGTGCCGAGGGCTTTAATGACTGTGGCCGCTGTCATGTCGGGGCAGGGGATGGCGACGGGGAAACGGGAGTACTCGTCCACCACGTTCAGGAAGTATACGTTGCGGTCGGTGGAGGGGAGGGGGCCTTTGAAGTCCAAACTGAGGCGTTCAAAGTGACGGGAAGCCTTTATCAGATGTGCTCTATCTGGCCTGAAAAAGTGCGGTTTGCACTCTGCGCAGATTTGGCAGTTCCTGGTGACTGTACGGACATCCTCCACAGAGTAGGGGACGTTGCAGGACTTCAGTGGTAGAATCGAGTGACCCCCGGGTGGCAGAGGTCCTCGTGGAGGGCTTGGAGGCGGTCTACTTGTGCATTGGCACATGTGCCGCAGGATAGCGCATCGGACGGTTCGTTCAGCTTTCTGGGACGATACAAGATCTCATAGTTATAGGTGGAGGGCTCAATCCTCCACCTCAAGATCTTGTCATTCTTAATTTTGCCCCGCTGTGCATTATCGAACATAAAGGCTACCGACCGTTGGTCAGTGAGGAGATTGAATGTCCTGCTCGCCAGGTAATGCCTCCAATGTCGCACAGCTTCCACTGTGGCTTGGGTTTCCTTTTCCACTGAGGAGTGGCGGATTTCTGAGGTGTGGAGGGTCCAGGAGAAAAAGGCCACGGGTCTGCCCGCTTGGTTGAGAGTGGCCGCCAGAGCTACATCGGATGCGTTGCTCTCGACCTGGAAGGGGAGGGACTCGTCGATGGCACGCATCGTGGCCTTTGCAATATCCGCTTTGATGCGGCTGAAGGCCTGGCGGGCCTCTGTCGACAGGGGGAAGGTAGTGGACTGGATTAACGGGCGGGCCTTGTCTGCGTACTGGGGAACCCACTGGGCCTAATACGAAAAGAAGCCCAGGCAGCGTTTCAGGGCTTTGGAGCAGTGGGGGAGGGGAAATTCCATAAGGGGGCGCATGCGTTCGGGGTCAGGGCCTATCACTCCATTGCGCACTACGTATCCCAGGATGGCCAGACGGTTGGTGCTAAAAACGCATTTTTCCTCATTAAAGGTGAGGTTCAGGGCGTTAGCGGTCTGGAGGAATTTGCGGAGGTTGGCGTCGTGGTCCTGCTGGTCATGGCCGCAGATGGTTACGTTGTTGAGGTATGGGAACGTGGCCCGCAAACCGTGCTGGTCAACCATTCGGTCCAGCTCCCGTTGGAAGACCGAGACTCCGTTCGTGACGCCAAATGGGACCCTTAGAAAATGGTAGAGCCGCCCATCTGCCTCGAAGGCCGTGTACTTGCGGTCACTCGGGCGGATGGGGAGCTGGTGGTATGCGGACTTGAGGTCCACGGTGGAAAAGACCTTGTACTGTGCAATCCGATTGACCATGTCGGATATGCGGGGGAGAGGGTATGCATCTAGCTGCGTGTACCTATTGATGGTCTGACTACAGTCTACGACCATCCTCTGCTTCTCCCCGGTCTTCACAACTACCACCTGGGCTCTCCAGGGACTATTGCTGGCCTGGATTATGCCTTCCTTCAGCAGCCGCTGGACCTCGGACCGGAGAAACGTCCGTTGGGCGGGCTTAGTCTGCTGTCCCCGTTCTCCCCCAGGGACTGCGGTGACCCCCGGGACTGGCAAACCGCTGCGTAAATGCCCCTTTTTGCCGCAGCTTTTACAAATCACTGAGTGGGCCGGGCAGCGTGCCGGGGGTGTTTCGCCTGCCTGCAAAAATAGCAGCGGGGCCCACCGAAATGGTCTGGTGCTCCAGCCGCGCAGGATTGCGGGGGGGGGGGGGGGGGGTGCCGGGGAGACGGTCGCAACGGGGGTCCACGGAGCCCAAGTGCTGCCGCACGGTCGGGGCCATAGGCGCAGGTGTTTTGAGAGGCCACATCGAGGCAGGCCGCAAGGGCCCGTGCCTCTGTGAGTCCTAACGAGTCTTTCTCTAACAGTCTTTGGTGAATTTGAGAGGAAGTCATACCTGCCACAAACGCATCTCTGATTAGTAGCTCCGTGTGCTCGACCGCGCTCACTGACGGGCAGTTGCAGTTTCTCCCCAAAATCAAGAGTGCGCTGCAGAATTCGTCGAGCGATTCTCCGGGGATTTGCCGTCTCATCGCGAGTTGGTGGTATGCGTAGACCTGGTTTAGTGGCCGAATGTAGACTCCTTTCAGCATGGCGAGCGCCGTCGGGAATTCCTCCGCGTCTTCGATGAGCGAGTAGATCTCCGGGCTCACCCTGGAATGTAGGACCTGCATTTTCTGATCTTCCGTGGTCCGGCCAGGAGCCGTTCGATGATTCGCAAACACTCCGGGGCGATCCGGAGCTTCATAGTCTTTTAAGCTTACTTAATAAATTGTAGCGCAACAATTACTCACTCAAGTCGAGAAGAGATGAAATCAATCGAGGCTTTATTAAGCAAGACTTATGAGCAGCTCAGTTACAGAATGCGGCTGCTGGGAGAACTCAAGCTCTTATACTCCGCCTTCAGGGCGGAGCCAGAAGGTGGCAGATCCAACCAGGACCCGGGACCTGTCAGCCAATAGCCTCTCGGCTTCACAGGTACCATATTACCCCTAATACATACCACCAACACACAGGCCTGCCTGGAGTTATACCGCCAATCCCACTGACTCCTTTTTGTGTGTACCTGGCCATTTAGTCACCCATTCACTGCATCGACAGCCACAGAAATGCTTAACGCTGATGGTGGCACTCCTGAGGCTGCTGATCTGCCTCCTCCCCCTATTGGGCTGCCAGCTCTGGGGAGTGAGCTACTAACATTAATTGAGCCCACCATAAATATGCTTCCCTTCATCCCACCACTCAGTGAAGCAAGGTTACCTACTCTTTACGGCTCCGGAAACTGAATTACCATCTCCACAAAATCCAACCTGGAACTCTGAACTGCTAAGATTGCAACCATGTCTTGTTCCATTTTGAGTCAGCTAGAATTTCCTATGCCTAGTGACCCAAGAGGCAACCCGTTTCTTGTATTTTTGTCTGCCGAGAACAAGATATTTTACTCCATTAGCGTCTTGCTGTATCCACCAGTTTGTGGTTGATGTTTATATTTGCAAGGCTGTAAGAAATATGTTCTTGTATTGGGTTTGTCAAGGTTATTAGCAGAGTTAGGTAAATTGTCCAAGAATTTGTGATGAATTGGAATGCAGAGCACATCTCTTTTTCATCTACTCTTTTAAATTAACTTCATAGTCTGTATGATAGTACAATAGTTCTGTTACAGTACTACCAATCCATAAAATATACATTCAATTCCCATCATATCAGTTTGAGAATGTGAATTCAGTTAAAAAATGTCTTTCAATCAGGAAAATTGAGCTTGAAGCTGTCAGTTGTTGTACAACTGGGCAGCACGGTAGCCTTGTGGATAGTACAATTGCTTCACAGCTCCAGGGTCCCAGGTTCGATTCCAGCTTGGGTCACTGTCTGTGCGGAGTCTGCACATCCTCCCCGTGTGTGCGTGGGTTTTCTCCGGGTGCTCCGGTTTCCTCCCACAGTCCAAAGATGTGCAGGTTAGGTGGATTGGCCATGATAAATTGCCCTTAGTGTCCAAAATTGCCCTTAGTGGTGGGTGGGGTTACTGGGTTATGGGGATAGGGTGGCGGTGTTGACCTTGGGTAGGGTGCTCTTTCCAAGAGCCGGTGCAGACTCGATGGGCCGAATGGCCTCCTTCTGCACTGTAAATTCTATGATTCTATGAATCCCAACTTATTCACTAGTGCCCCACCAAGAAAGAAACTTGCTACCCTTACCTGACCTACCATTTATGTGACTTCAGTCACACACCAATGTAGTTGATTCTTGACTGTCCTCTGAAAGCAACTGAGTTGTATCAAACTCCAAGAACATGCGCACATGGAAATGAATGCTGCCCATGCCAGTTATTCCATATCCCAGAATGAATGAAATAAAATTGCCATTGCTATGCAGGAATTCAAAAATAATGAGAACAATATATACAGTTTTGAACATTGTTTGTTCTCATTATTTGAAATATTTCGAACAACCTTTGAGGTAGCAGTCTTTTTATCGATATTGTGATGGTGGATCAACGTGACGGCTGGTTCAGAGGTCATACTGAATCCTGTTCTATGTGTTTATATGGGCTTTGCTGTTTAGAGCTGATGTGCACAAAATTAGACTAACAGTAGCTTCTTTCTGGAGGATCACTGACATTTTTTTTTATTATTCAAAGACATGCTTCTCCAGAACAGAACTGGAAATGAAGGCTGAGATCAGTGTGCACTAAAAGTTACATTGGTCTGGATTTTGCTGTAAGCAGCTGTTCATAAGATTTGCTCTTGCCCATTAATTTCCTACGGGCTTTTATATTACAGGTTTCTGTCAGACAACCATCCAAAAAGTGCAGTGCCTGCTGCAGGGTATCACAGACCTGCGTCAACAGCACAAGCATTGGAGGATTTACTTAACCAATCAGATTAAATAATCATTGATAAGTTGTACAAAGTCTGAACCAGGAGCAGCCAGTTGAACAGCAATTCCAATGTCAAATCAGGTACAGAAAGCAAAATAAAGTTATGAAAAATATTACATTAAGAGAGCAATAAAAAAGGCAAAAGGAAAAAGCAAAAGTAAAACAAAAACTTCAATAATAATTCAAAGCTTAAAAAAATTAACTTCACACTAATAAACGTTTATTTTCAGTGCGAGAGAGGTGGTTTAGCTATAATTAAGACTTTGTCAGACAGCGAGATGCAATATTTCCCCCAACTTCTGGAGTAGCAAGGCATCTCAGAAAGCAAATTCCTTATTTCCATGTTTAACTGTGCATTTGTTTTTAATTTTAGAGAACTCAATTATTTATTTTTTTCCAATTCAGGGGCAATTTAGCGTGGCCAATCCACCTAACCTGCACATCTTTGATTGTGGGGGTGAAACCCACACAGACATGGGGAGAATGTGCAAACTCCACAAGGACAGTGACCCAGTACCGGGATTCAAACCCGGGTCCTCAGAGCTGTAGGCAGCAGTGCTAACCACTGTGCCACATGCTGCCCCAACTGTGCATCTGTGATCAACGGAATTGCTGTCCAATTTGCACAAAAATAAAGGATAGTGCTGATTGCCACACAATTACATTTAACTGTAGTCCAGCCCAACATAAAATCATTTACAAGTACAGAGTGTATATTGAATTCATTTCAAGGCAAAATTACATTCTGAAAACTGCCTGTAGCAGCAGCATATTGCTGCTTTTAAAGTCAAAATTAAAACATCAAACACTGCCAGGGGGGAAGTTATTACAAAGTACTGATGTAATATCAGATGGAAAATAGAAACATCTTAATTCACAAAAACATAACAAAGTGCATTAATTGCTACATTCAATCTACATACAGCCTATCTAAAAATATACTTTATGAATTAGTTTGGTTTTAATTTGCTGTGTAAATTTTGTTCTTGTCAAGGTGAAAAATGGCACGGCCAAAGAATATGAGGTTTTTAATGCCAGCACAGAAAATCCCAGGTCAGGTAAAGTACTGTCAGAAGCAGCATGATGTCCTTGTCACTGTGGTCTAATAACAGATCACTAATGTGAACTTCATAAAACAACATCCACGCATGAGATTTTACCAGCTGCCCATCTCTCGCCTGAAAAACAAGGAATTAGTATTTAAGATTCAGAGGAAAATCACAATCACCTATGGCCCAATATTACAATTTTTAGGTAGGCCTGTAAATGGGTAATCAGTATGCCTGTGGTGAGGAGGGATTAGTCAATATTGAGGAGCAAGACTTCCGGGTGCGGCGATGACCAGCTGAGTCGCACGTTTCGGCAGCTCCCGGTGAAACGGACTTTTGGGCTCTTGATAGGAGCCCCAACGGCAATTTTGATGGCTAAAAACACTGTGTGGTAAACCAGAAGGGAATCCCCCCTGGATACGGATGGAAAAAGGAGGAGAAAGTGGCCGGATTGCAGTGGATCCTTTAGAACAGCAGCAAGGAAGGCAAGCAAAAACCAAGATGGCGTCGGAAGGTGGCAGTTGAACATGGGGCCCTGAACAACAAGAGTTCTTGAAATGCTGTGTGGAAGAGATCAAAAAGGAAATGAAGAAAGAGCTGTTGGCCCCGATACTACAGGCGATCGAAGGGCTAAAGGAGGAACAAAAGACCCAGGAGCGGGAGCTTCGGGTCGTGAAGGCAAAGGCAGCCGAGAATGAGGACGACATACAGGGCCTGGTGGTGAAGACGGAGACGCAGGAGGCACATCAGAAACGATGTGTGGAAGGTTGGAGGCACTGGAAAACAACGCAAGGAGGAACAACCTGAGGATTCTTGGTCTTCCTGAAGGTGTGGAGGGAGCGGACGTCGGGGCATATGTGAGCACGATGCTGCACTCGTTAATGGGAGCGGAGGCCCCGGCGGGTCCGTTGGAGGTGGAGGGAGCATACCGAGTGATGGCGCGAGGACCGAGAGCAGGAGAAATTCCCAGAGCCATAGTGGTGAGATTCCTCCGTTTTAAGGATAGAGAAATGGTCCTTAGATGGGCGAAGAAAACTCGGAGCAGTAAATGGGAGAACGCGGTGATCCGCGTTTATCAAGACTGGAGTGCGGAGGTGGCAAGAAGGAGGGCGAGCTTTAATCGGGCCAAGGCGGTGCTTCATAAAAAGAAGATAAAATTTGGAATGCTGCAACTGGCAAGACTGTGGGTCACATATCGAGGGAGGCACCACTACTTTGAGACGGCGATGAAGCGTGGACTTTTATTGTGGAAGAAAAACTGGAATGAGTGGGTTATTAAAAAGAACGTTTGAACAAAGTGGTGGGGCGAATGTGGGGGGCAAAGAGGGGGGTTAAAAAGGGGGGAAAGAGGAGTTTTATGTACTAATCCTGCGATGTGGTAACTTTTCTCTCTCCCACAGGTGGTGATGGGGGGAGGAGGGGAGGTGGAGGAGATGGGGCGTTGGCCATTGGGGGCGGGGCCAAGGGAGAAGCGCGGCCTTGGTTCCCGTGCTATGATAATCATGGCGGGAATAGAGAAGCAGGAAGGAGGGGGCGTCGCACGGTGCGAGCCGAGGTCACGGGGGGAAGCCGAGGTCGGCCAGAGTTTGCTGACTTCTGGGAGCAACATGGGGGGAGTAATTACACTAGCGGGGGATCTAGCGGGGGGGGTGGGAGGGGGGAATTACTGGGTTGCTGCTGCTGGGGAGAGGGGGGAGCTGGTATGGGGGAGGATGGGCGAGGGGGCACCGCCTGGGGAGATACAGCTGCGTGGGAACCGGGTGAGGAGCTGGAAAAAGGTGATGGCTAATCGACAAGGGGGGGTGGTAGGAAGCCCCCCAACTCGGCTGATCACGTGGAACGTGAGAGGGCTGAACGGGCCGATAAAGAGGGCACGGGTACTCGCACACCTTAAGAAACTTAAGGCAGATGTGGTTATGTTACAGGAAACGCACCTGAAACTGATAGACCAGGTTAGGTTACGCAAAGGATGGGTGGGGCAGGTGTTCCATTCGGGGCTAGATGCGAAAAACAGGGGGGTGGCTATATTAGTGGGGAAGCGGGTAATGTTCGAGGCAAAGACTATAGTGGCGGATAACGGGGGCAGATACGTGATGGTGAGTGGCAAACTACAGGGGGAGACGGTGGTTTTGGTAAACGTATATGCCCCGAACTGGGATGATGCCAATTTTATGAGGCGGATGCTAGGATGCATTCCGGACCTAGAGATGGGAAAGCTGATAATGGGGGGAGATTTTAATACGGTGTTGGAACCAGGGCTGGATAGGTCGAAGTCCAGGACTGGAAGGAGGCCGGCAGCAGCCAAGGTACTTAAAGATTTTATGGAGCAGATGGGAGGTGTAGACCCGTGGAGATTTAGCAGACCTAGGAGTAAGGAGTTCTCATTTTTCTCCTATGTCCATAAAGTCTACTCGCAAATAGACTTTTTTGTGCTGGGTAGGGCATTGATCCCGAAGGTGAGGGGAACGGAGTATACGGCTATAGCCATTTCGGATCACGCTCCACACTGGGTGGACTTGGAGATAGGGGAGGAAACAGGAGGGCGCCCACCCTGGAGAATGGACATGGGACTAATGGCAGATGAGGGGGGGTGTCTAAGGGTGAGGGGGTGCATTGAAAAGTACTTGGAACTCAATGATAATGGGGAGGTCCAGGTGGGAGTGGTCTGGAAAGCGTTGAAGGCGGTGGTTAGAGGGGAGCTGATATCAATAAGGGCACATAAAGGGAAGCAGGAGAGTAAGGAACGGGAGCGGTTGCTGCAAGAACTTTTGAGGGTGGACAGACAATATGCGGAAGCACCGGAGGAGGGACTGTACAGGGAAAGGCAAAGGCTACATGTAGAATTTGACTTGCTGACTACGGGCACTGCAGAGGCACAATGGAGGAAGGCACAGGGTGTACAGTACGAATATGGGGAGAAGGCGAGCAGGTTGCTGGCACACCAATTGAGGAAAAGGGGAGCAGCGAGGGAAATAGGGGGAGTGAGGGATGAGGAAGGAGAGATGGAGCGGGGAGCGGAGAGAGTGAATGGAGTGTTCAAGACATTTTATAAAAAATTATATGAAGCTCAACCCCCGGATGGGAGGGAGAGAATGATGGGCTTCTTGGATCGGCTGGAATTTCCCAAGGTGGAAGAGCAGGAAAGGGTGGGACTGGGAGCACAGATCGAGGTAGAAGAAGTGGTGAAAGGAATTAGGAGCATGCAGGCGAGAAAGGCCCCGGGACCGGATGGATTCCCAGTCGAATTCTATAGAAAATATGTGGACTTGCTCGCCCCGGTACTGACGAGGACCTTTAATGAGGCAAAGGAAAGGGGACAACTGCCCCCGACTATGTCTGAAGCAACGATATCGCTTCTCTTAAAGAAGGAAAAGGACCCGCTACAATGCGGGTCCTATAGACCTATTTCCCTCCTAAATGTAGATGCCAAGATCCTGGCCAAGGTAATGGCAATGAGAATAGAGGAATGTGTCCCGGGGGTGGTCCACGAGGACGAAACTGGGTTTGTGAAGGGGAGACAGCTGAACACGAATATACGGAGGTTGTTAGGGGTAATGATGATGGCCCCACCAGAGGGAGAAATGGAGATAGTAGTGGCGATGGATGCCGAGAAAGCATTTGATAGAGTGGAGTGGGATTATTTGTGGGAGGTGTTGAGGAGATTTGGTTTTGGAGAGGGGTATGTTAGATGGGTGCAGCTGTTGTATAGGGCCCCAGTGGCGAGCGTGGTCACGAATGGACGGGGATCTGCATATTTTCGGCTCCATAGAGGGACAAGGCAGGGATGCCCTCTGTCCCCATTATTGTTTGCACTGGCGATTGAGCCCCTGGCGATAGCGTTGAGGGGTTCCAAGAAGTGGAGGGGCGTACTTAGGGGAGGAGAAGAACACCGGGTATCTTTGTATGCGGACGATTTGCTACTATACGTGGCAGACCCGGCGGAGGGGATGCCAGAAATAATGCGGATACTTGGGGAGTTTGGGGATTTTTCAGGGTATAAATTGAACATGGGGAAAAGTGAGTTGTTTGTGGTGCATCCAGGGGAGCAGAGTAGAGAAATAGAGGACCTACCGTTGAGGAAGGTAACAAGGGACTTTCGTTACCTGGGGATCCAGATAGCTAAGAATTGGGGCAGATTGCATAGGTTAAATTTAACGCGGTTGGTGGAACAGATGGAGGAGGATTTCAAGAGATGAGATATGGTATCCCTGTCACTGGCAGGGAGGGTGCAGGCGGTTAAGATGGTGGTCCTCCCGAGATTCCTCTTTGTGTTTCAGTGCCTCCCGGTGGTGATCACGAAGGCTTTTTTTAAAAGGATTGAAAAGAGCATCATGGGTTTTGTGTGGGCCGGGAAGACCCCGAGAGTGAGGAAGGGATTCTTACAGCGTAGCAGGGATAGGGGGGGGCTGGCACTACCGAGTTAAGTGAGTATTATTGGGCCGCTAATATTTCAATGGTGAGTAAGTGGATGGGAGAGGAGGAGGGAGCGGCGTGGAAGAGATTAGAGAGGGCGTCCTGTAGGGGGACTAGCCTACAGGCTATGGTGACAGCCCCATTGCCGTTCTCACCGAGGAACTACACCACAAGCCCGGTGGTGGTGGCTACACTGAAGATTTGGGGACAGTGGAGACGGCATAGGGGAAAGACTGGAGCCTTGGGGGGGTCCCCGATAAGAAACAACCATAGGTTTGCCCCGGGGGGAATGGATGGGGGATATGGAATGTGGCAAAGAGCAGGAATAACGCAACTGAAAGATCTGTTTGTGGATGGGAAGTTCGCGAGTCTGGGAGCGCTGACTGAGAAATATGGGTTGCCCCAAGGGAATGCATTCAGGTATATGCAACTGAGGGCTTTTGCGAGGCAACAGGTGAGGGAATTCCCGCAGCTCCCGACACAAGAGGTGCAGGACAGAGTGATCTCAAAGACATGGGTGGGGGATGGTAAGGTGTCAGATATATATAGGGAAATGAGGGACGAAGGGGAGACTATGGTAGATGAACTAAAAGGGAAATGGGAAGAAGAGCTGGGGGAGGAGATCGAGGAGGGGCTGTGGGCAGATGCCCTAAGCAGGGTAAACTCGTCGTCCTCGTGTGCCAGGCTAAGCCTGATTCAGTTTAAGGTATTACACAGGGCGCATGTGACTGGAGCACGGCTCAGTAAATTTTTTGGGGTGGAGGATAGGTGTGCGAGGTGCTCGAGAAGCCCAGCGAATCATACCCATATGTTTTGGTCATGCCCGGCACTACAGGGGTTTTGGATGGGGGTGACAAAGGTGCTTTCAAAAGAAGTAGGAGTCCGGGTCGAACCAAGCTGGGGGTTGGCCATATTTGGGGTTGCACAAGAGCCGGGAGTGCAGGAGGCGAGAGAGGCCGATGTTTTGGCCTTTGCGTCCCTAGTAGCCCGGCGCAGGATATTGCTAATGTGGAAAGAAGCCAAGCCCCCGGGGGTGGAGACCTGGATAAATGACATGGCGGGGTTTATAAAGCTAGAGCGGATTAAGTTCGTCCTAAGGGGGTCGGCTCAAGGGTTCACCGGGCGGTGGCAACCGTTCGTCGAATACCTCGCAGAAAGATAGACGGAATGGAAAAAAGAAGGCAGCAGCAGCAGCCCAGGATCGGGGGGGGGGGGGGGGGGGGGGAAGAGGGGGGGGGAGGAGGAACCAGAAGGACTCTCAGGGTTGTTAATATATACTGTATAATATGTATAGGTCGTTGCTACAGATAATTATATATTGGACTGTTAAATTATATTTTTGGAGAGTGTTACTTGTGACAAGGCAGTTGCCAATTAGGGCTAGTTTTCATTTTTGTTATTTATTATTTATTCATTTTTTGTTTATAAAATAGGTCATTGTTATTTGTGTTGTTATAATATTGTGTAAAGGATGCACAATGTACTACTGTGTTGGTTGACCAAAAATTTTCAATAAAATATTTAATTAAAAAAATTTAAAAAAAATATTGAGGAGGAAATTGGGGTCTAAGTGGTATGGGGGTGGAGGTTTTTTGTATGGGGGGAAATATGACACTGCGTACTCAATACTCACAGCAACTTTTTTACCTAGGAGTGGGAAAGAGCATTCACAGTACTTTGACTGAGAGTTGACTTCTTACACTCAGAGGTTTCTTCTCTATTTTGCAGGATCGACAGTTTCTCCTGAGACTTGGACCTCAGATGAGAACCAAAATGAACCGCAACTATACCAGCAGTAGCAGGAGCTACCTCTTGGTCACAGACCTGTAGCTGGAGAGAGGGGAGATCAGAGAGGTACAGATGCCAGGAGGCCCTATCTGTCCCACAGTGTTTACAGCTAAAGAATAAGCTTAGAGTGCCAATGTATCAAGAGGCTCATGTTGTGTCAGGTCGGGACAGACATCCCCCCTGCCCTCAATTTTGATACCAGTGGTTCCTTCTGCGGTCTGCCAAACACATTTGCAGGATATCCCAGTTAGTGGCTCGTAAGTGCATGAGGCAGGTGATTCCCTGGGTCACAATTAGGTCACTTTGTTTTGCAATGATGTGAGTCAGAATGAACTGAAATTTAAGTTTGTGGCTCTAGCTGGTTTCCAACAGAGGCAGGACATCACCAACTGCACACACATGGCAATTCAGGCATTCCCAGATCACCCATATTTCTCAAATGAAACAGCTTCCACTCCATCATCTGGAGCTGATGTACAACCGCAAATAGTTGCCTGTAGAGGTGTGTGCAAGATTCCCAGGCTGTGGCCATGATGCTTTCACCCTGTGGCAGTCCAACTTCCCTGATGTCTTTAGCAGCAGGAATCAGTGTTAACTGGTGGCTGCTGGGAGACAAGGGATACAAACTGCTAACAGCTCTTAGAATCCTGAAGTACATGCAAGAATATTATAATCAAAGCCATAATCACCAGATGTGTCGTCGAATGAGTCATCTGCACGCTGCAGATAAACTGCGGGTGCTTGAACAGATCTGGAGTCACCCTTCAGTACACATCAGACATGGTGTCCAAAATGGTCATGGTGCAATGCACGATACACAACATTGCACAGTAGTGAGGCTTGAACCCCTTAGAGGAGCAAGGTGCAGAGCACAGAACCTTTTTGGAATATTCTAAGGAGAAGGAACATGAGGAGAAGGAAGTTGATGAGGGCACTGTTCACCAGCTCTTCACATTGCTGCCCAAGATGCCCCGATGATCGTGGGATTTCCTTAATTTCCATGGGAACAACCATCTAATAAGTGCCTGCATTCGGGGTATATGGTGGCATAGTGATAATGTCACTGATCTAGTTATCACAGGCCCAGGCTAAAGCTTTGAGGATGGGAGTTTCAAATCCCACCATAGCAGCAGATGGAATTTAACACAAATACTGAAAATCTGGAATAGCTAGCTGAAGAATGGCGAGATGGAAAAGTGATGAAAAACAATAATATTTATGGATTTCAAGTAAAGAACAGAACCTTAACAGCAAGACAATGTCTAAGGCAGCCTGTGTGTATACCGTTTCCCCATTTCTATGTTTCCTTTTACCATTATCACACCCAAGGCCCTGCAGAAGTTTCCTGCCACCACTTTTCTGCAGATCAACAAGGCCCATAAGGCCAAGGTTAGCGCATTGGTCATTCTATCAGAATATTGCTCAAGGCCTGCATGGCCTCATCCAGTGGCCACGTTTGATGATGCATACAGTTGGCCAATCTATCCATGTGAGAACACAGCATTGCAGTGCCATGCAACACCACCCATCATGCTTGAGGAGGACTGCTGTTGGCCCATTGCGATTGTGGAAAATGTGCTTCACAGGTCCCTCAGCAAGGGTATGGTAGAATCGTGGTGGGACTAGCAATCCAGAGGCCTGGATTAATGATCCTGACATCAAATCCCAACATAATGGCGGGGGAATTTAAACTCAGCTAATTAATTAGATACGGCTGGAATTTAAAATATAATAGTAATGGTGGCCATGAAATCACTGAGTGTCTTTAAAACAGAGATAGATAGGTTTTTGATCAATAAGGGGATCAGGGGTTATGGGGAGAAGGCAGGAGAATGGGGATGGGAAACATATCAGTCATGATTGAATGGCGGAGCAGACTCGATGGGCCGAGTGGCCTAATTCTGCTCCTATGTCTTATGGTCTTATGAAACTAGCAGATTTTCAGATGGACTCATCTAGTTCACTAATTTCCTTTAAGGAAGGAAATCTGCCATCCTTACCTTGTCTGGTCAATAATGTGACTCCAGGCGCATAGCAATGTGGATGAATCTTAACTATCCTCTGAAATATCTGAGCAAGAATCTCGATTCAACCCTACAATTGAGACTGCAACAGTTCATGAAGGTGGCTCACCACCGCCTCCTTCTCAAAGGCAATTCACTTTGGGAAATAAATGCTGCTCTCCAGTGACACCCATGCCAATGATTTTTTTTTTAAATGCATATTCTCTGCTGCTGCTTCATGATTATTCACTTCATCAATGGTGCCCGGGATGCAGCAGTTGAGCAGACCTTAGCAAGTGTTGCGCCTCCTGATGTGAACTGGCCATTACTGTCTCTATCACCATCATTTGGATTGGATTGGTTTGGATTTGTTTATTGTCACGTGCACCAAGGTACAATGAAAAGTATTTTTCTGCGAGCAGCTCAACAGATCATTAAGTACATGGAAAGAAAAGGGAATAAAAGAAAATACATAATAAGGCAACACAAGGTATACAATGTAACTACATAACACTGGCATCAGATGAAGCATACCTGGTGTAGTGTTAATGAGGTCAGTCCATAAGAGAGTCATTTAGGAGTCTGGTGACAGTGGGGAAGAAGCTGTTTTTGAGTCTGTTCGTGCATGTTCTCAGACTTCTGTATCTCCTGCCCGATGGAAGAAGTTGGAAGAGTGAGTAAGCCGGGTGGGAGGGATCTTTAATTATGCTGCCCCCTTTCCCCAGGCAGTGGGAGGTTGCTCTCCTGTAAAGCATGAATCACCAATTAAAAGCCCAATGGTATAATGGAGTGTTGTCACTGGACTAATGACCTCGGGACCCAGGGTAGATGGTGAAATTTGAATTCAATAAAAATCTGGAATTAAAAGTCTAATGATGACCATGAAACCACTGTCGATTTTTGTAAAAACACATTGGGTTCACTAATGCCCTTTCGGGAAGGAACTCTGCCATCCTTACCTCGTCTGGCCTACATGTGACTCCAGATCCACAGCAATGACTCTTAAATACCCTCAGAAACAACCTAGCAAGCCACTCAGTTAAAGGACAATTAGGGATGTGCAATAAATGCTGACCTTGCCAACGACACCCACTTCCCATGAAATAATTTTTAAAAAGACAAATATCTAAGTTGGTGCATTGTGTAACTCTCAGAACAATTCAATTCCTCTCGGGAATTGTTGTCCACAACATTCAGCAACTCCAACTGCATGAGTGAAAACTCAATGGGAAATGAAAGATATAGGGTGTGATTCTCTGGCCATGTTGTGCTCGAGTGAGTTGGGATTCACACAAGTCGGAATTCCACCAAAATGGGTGGGACCAACTGCCGCTCTCGGAAGTAGGTCCTAAACCTGCTTACGACCTACCTGCCCAGGATCCACTGGCCTCCCTCAATTCTCCCAACTCCCCAGGGAGGCTGCAGTTGGGCGCCGATCAGCGCTGATCCACACAAACGTGCACCAGACGCAACGGCACCCAGGGGGGGTTCTCCTGGGTAATCGGAGACCCCTGGTTCATCAGGATAAGTGCAGGGTGGGGCCCTAGCCCTCCCCCTGGAATGCAGGCCCCTTGGCACTGCCCAGCTAGCACCTTGGCACTACCACCCAGACACTGCCAAGGTGTCCAGGTGGCACTGCCCAGTCTGAAAGAGCACTTCCAGGATTCCAGGGTGGCAGTGCAAGGGTGTCCGAGTTCCAGGGTTGCACTGCCAAGGGTCAGGGGCCAAAGGGGGCCATGTCCATAAAGGGAGATTGGAGGGGGTTTAAAGGGTGACGGGAGTGCAGGGAAGGTAAGTAGGGGTCTCTCGGAGTTTAGAGGGGTGATGGCTGGAGTCCTGGAAGGTGGGGGTGCTGTTAGGGGACTTGGGGGGGCTTGAAGAGGGGAAATCCCCAGAAACCCCATAGTGGGATGTCCTCGCTTGAGGGGTGTAACATAGTGTCCATGTGTGTGGGGGGTGACATTAGCCATGGATGGAGGGTGTGGGGGACCCACAATCTCACTTAGAGATCGGGACACCCTTTCAAAATGGCGGCCCGATCTCGGAGTTCACCTCCCCAGTGCTAATCAAAGTTCTAAGGGCGCGATTCTCCGGCGACGTTGCACTTTCATTTGAGTGCGACGCGGCCGGAGAATAATGGGAGAAGGCTGCAGTGAGCCTCCCATCAGCCTCCACGCCTCGCAGGACTCACCGGAGTCCCGGGAGATGCTGGACTTACAACTCCACCCTTAATTGGCATGACCAAACACCGCTCCCAGAAGTAGGTCATAAACCTACTTACGATGTACCTGCCACAGGATCCACTGGTCTCCCTCGATTCCCCGGCCTCCCCAGAGAAGCAGCAGCTGGGTGCCGATTATTGCAAACCAAACAAATGTGGACCAGGCGGTAAGGCACCCGGGGGTTCCCGGGCCACCAGAGACCCCCGGGTGGTCAGAGTAAGTGCAGGGTGGCTCCCTATTCCTCCCCCTGGAACATGGGCACCTTGGCACTGCCTAGCTGGCACTTTAGCACTGCCCCCGGTGCTGCCAAGGTGCCCAGATGGCACTGCCAAGCCAGCAGGATCACCGACTGAGTGCCAGGGTGGCAGTGCAAGGGTGTCCAAGTGCTAGGGTGGTACTGACAAGGGCCAGGGGGCGAGGGGAGCGATGCCCATGAAATAAGGGTGCAGGGAATGTTTGAAGGGTGGGGGACTGCAGGGCAGGTAAGTAGGAACCTCTGGGAGGTTGGAGGGGTGATGGGTGGGGATCCCAGAAGGGTGGGGGTGCTGGAAGGGTGCTTGGGGGGGTGCCTGAAGAGTGCGAACCGCCAGGGAACCCATAGCGGGGTGTCCTCACTTGGGGGGTGTGGAATAGTTTCCATGTGTGTTGGCTGAGCAAGAGCAGCTTAAGTGCTGCTCGACCTTGTTAGCGGGGGACTGGCGAGCCTTCGTTTGTGGTGAGAAGCCCATGAGGTCTTGTTAAGTGGACCAATTAACATTGAATTGTGCTGCTGGCCTTGCTGGGCCGAGTGTCGGGAAGCTTGCGGCAATTCCCATTCGCTACCACACTTAGAAATGTTTCCAGGGTATTGCGCCCTTTAAGTGTGGACTAAAGTGGTGAGAAACTCCCCAGGGCCGAAAAAAAGGGCTGGATTGTTCCACCCTGCCCGCCGCAAGATTGCCACGGGCGAGACGCGGACAGTGGAAAAGTCCATTGACCTGAGACGGGATTCTCCAGTCTCTGGGTGGGCGCGGCCGGAGAATCCCGCCCTAAGTGCCATTGAATAGAGGTGGGGTACTCGCCGGCAGAGCCGGCGGGAAAGTCCCTGAAAATCCCGCCACAAATTATCTTAGAAATTTTGCGGAGGAATCACGGCCACAAATGAGTCTTTGGGAGTGAAAAACTTTGTAATTTATTGTTATATTGATGAGCTTATTTCTCTTGCTGCTGCAATCAAGTTGTGGTATTCACCACTAGCAGTATTATATGTATTACGGTAAGACACATATACTAGAGGTAGATGGGTAAATCCCTGCCTGCTGGCTCCGCCCAGTAGGCGGTGTATAAATGTGTGCGCTCGCCGGTGCTGCAGCCATTCTGGTTCCAGCTACAGGAGGCACAACATCTTTGCTCAATAAAGCCTCGATTATTCCACTACTCCCATCTTTGTGGTAATTGATAGTGCATCACAAATCTACATGTCTGAGTAATGTATGACACATGGCTGCTATTTAACTGTGTTACCACCTCCCCATGTCTGCCACAGATGTCATTGATTTTCAGCACCTCCTCCTTTGCTTTAAAATTGAGCAATTCACAAGTGCAACATTCACTCCTCTGCCTCTCGCCAGTGGTTCTGTGCTCCCTTATCCTGCAATGAGGAGAAGAACAGACTAAGCATGTCTGTGTAATAGCATGTGTTCACCCAACAGATGGAGTGCATTCAGTGAGGGTGAGAGTGTAGCTTGAAATTGCATATTGATGAGGGTGAGTGGAAATGGTGGATAGGTGAGGATGTGAGGGAGTACATAGAAATGGAAAGATGGATGGTTGTGGAAGGCAAGTGGGTGTGAGGAGTCATGTAATAAAGGCCAAGATGGAAGAGTCAAAGGTTGGAGTGATGTGCACAGCAGGATTGAGCTGAAGGCACCACTGGGCCCACCTTCCCTAACCTGGTTAGATCATTAAAGCGCTTTCTACACAGTGCCCATAAGTGTGGCACTACACTCCTGCTGCTAATCTCCTGTGTCATCTTCAGCCACAACTTCTTGGCATCAAAGGCAGAGTTCTCCTCCTGTTGCTGGGAAATGAAACCTCTCTTTGACTCCTTGCAGTTCTGGTCACCTCACTATAGGAAGGATGTGGAAGCATTGGACAGGGTGCAAAGGAGATTTACCAGGATGCTGCCTGGTTTGCAGGATAGGTCTTATGAGGAAAGGTTGAGGGAGCTAGGGCTTTTCTCTTTGGAGCGGAGGAGGATGAGAGGCGACTTAATAGAGGTTTATAAGATGATGAGGGGGATAGATAGAGTGGACATTCAGAGACTATTTCTGATGTGTTGGGTGTTCTGGATTACAAACAGGTCACCAACACTGGAAGTGGTGCAACTCTATTTTATTATAAGGTTAACTATATTAACATACTTGAACTGTGGGTAAATGCAATACCAGCTTCAACTGTTGACCCTTGCCTTGTCCTAACCAGGTGATGCACTCAGCACATGGTGAATGTCTATGTTGCAGGCTGTGAGCTCTGTGCTCCGAGCTGGCTGCTACTAGAATGAGCGGGAACTCTCCCGTCCCCTGTCTTTATAGTGCGTGTGCTCGCACTGGTGATTGGCTGCGGTGTTGTGTATGCTGATTGGTCCCACTGCATGTCCATCAGTGTGTGTGTGTGTGTCTGCACCATGATATACTGGTGTATATTATGACAATTTCCTCGGGTGGATGTAGCTGTTACAAGGGGGCATAACTATAAGGTTCAGGGTGGGAGATATACGAGGTATGTCCGAGGTAGGTTCATTACTCGGAGAGTGGTTAGGGTTTGGAATGGACTGCCTGCTGTGATAGCGGAGTCGAACACTTTAGGAACTTTCAAGCGGTTATTGGATAAGCACATGGAGCACACCAGAATGACAGGATAGCTTGATCAGACGAGGCTCTGCACAACATCGAGGGCCGAAGGGCCTGTTCTGTGCTGTACTGTTTGATGTTGATGTTCCCATCCTCAGGAGTATGTCAAGGAGATTTAATTAAAGCAGGGTGCCATCTTTGCAAATACTGGTTTCATAATGAGAGTTCTTTCTCTGGTACTTTCAGCTCCAAGCTCCTGTAAATTGCATCTTTGCATTGGCCTTTTACATACTGGAGTTGTGATATCCTCATCATGCCCGCTGCCAATGATTTGATGGGAAACCCAAAAGTAAAATGGTACTGAGGTGGGTGTTTTATAAGAACACTCCTGTAATGACTTAGGCCAGGCATTTGAGATTGGCCAATTAGAATATGAGTTCCCTGATTAGTGGCCCAATCAGGGTACCCTTTTCTCTGTGCATAACAGGGAGTTTCAGATCCTCTGCACCCCCAGTGTAGACACAAGCTGAATGCACCTGGTTGTTTGACTGTTGGTTTTGTAATTAAAAGAAATTCTGGTGAAGGGACTTCTGCCTCCGTGAACTTATTACAGTGGCGACGAGGAATACGGAACGACCCGAAGGAACCTGCTCATTAGCAGCCGCCACATATTGAGGATAAGCCACTGATAGGCAAAATGCCTTTATTTGGGAAGTTGGATTCTTTTGACCCTGCAGTGGAAGACTGGGTCCAATATGTAGAGCGGATGAAGTAATTCTTTGGAGCAAACAATATAATTCCGGATGAAAAGCAACGGGTCATTCTGCTGACCGCGTGTGGACCAGCAGCCTTTGCCATTATGCACAGTCTCACTTTTCTGGAGGAAACGGACACAAAAACCTTCCAGGAACTGATGGACTGAGTGAAAGAGTACTATGAGCCAAAGACACCTCTGATCCTGCGAAGGTACCAGTTTTACTCAGCATTCTGAGACACTGGGGAGTCAGTCACTAACCTTTTAACCAGATTAAGGCGATTAGCCGAGGCTTGCAAATTTGGCCTGATGCTGAATGAAATGTTCCGAGACCGGTTGGTGTGCGGAATAAATAATTTAGCAGTACAAAAATGTCTGCTAGCAGAGGCCGAGCTGGATTGCAAACAAGCATTGCAGCTGGCTTTGCCCTTATAAAAAGCGGCGAGCGGCGCACATGAGTTACAGGGTACTCCGATGGAGGTAGACGCCCACATTTGTGCAACTGAGTTAAGGGACTACCACTGGGGGATAGGCAACTGCATAGCCACCCTCAGGAATTACTCAGGTACTAAGGAACCCAGGCACACTTGCAGAACCGCTCCCAAGCAAGGGGAAATTAGGACCAGACAGACAGCAGACCCTGCAGCTTTTCGCCCGGCGAGATATTGTAGTTGTTGCCAGAGACCGGAGCCAGAGAGGAGAAATAGAAGGCCAAAACCAACATCTTGGAGAAGGACAGGAGAATGCACACCCTAGAAGCCCCACCTACCTCCGACGAGGAACAACTAAATTGTGTAGCGATGGTTAAATCAAAACCCATTAAATTAACCATAAGGTTGAATGGACGTCACACATTCATGGAAGTCGACACTGGAGCAGCCGTATCAGTGATAGGAGAAACAGTATTTAATAAAATTTGCACTGGACTCAAACCCTTATCCCTAACCAGGACCTCGGCAAAACTGAGGACATACACAGGGGAACCACTGAGAGTGTTGGGCACAACACATGTACCTGTGGCTTATGGAGAGCAACTGGTTAGGCTGCCTTTAATGGTAGTGAAAGGTGCGGGACCAAGCTTATTGGGACAAAACTGGCTAAAAGAGATCCAGCTGGATTGGGGAAACATTTTCCAGCTGGAAAATGGCCGCCTGAGCGAACTCCTGTGCAAATACCCAGAGGTTTCTGAGAAGGGCTTGGAACACTAAAGGGAGCAAAGGCGACATTACACATAGAGGCAGTCCCAAAATTCTACAAGGCCCAACCAGTACCCTTCACGTTAGGGCAGAAAGTTGAGACGGAAACCAAAAGATAGGAGCGGGAAGGAATAATAAAACCGGTCCAGTTTGCAGAGTGGACGGCACTCGTGGTGCCTATCCTTAAGCCGGACAGCTCGGTCCGCCTTTGTGGAGATTTCAAACAAACGATTAATCGCTACTCATAATTGGACAAATACCCAATTCCCCGGATTGAGGATTTGTATGCAAAGCTGGCTGGAAGATTCCTATTCTCAAAGCTGGATATGAGCCACGCATATCTACAGCTGAAGCTGGACGAAGAGTCGCAAAAATTCTCAATGATAAACACCCTGAAGGGCCTTTTCCAGTATACAAGATTACCCTTCGGGGTATCGTCAGCCTGTGCGATATTCCAGAGGGCAATGGAGAATATATTACAAGGGTTACCACAGGTCGCCATTTACCTAGACGACGTCCTCATTACGGGAAAAACAAGGGCAGAACACCTGCAAAACCTGGAGAAAGTCCTTAAGATGTTTTCAGCAGCAGGCGTGCGCCTAAAGAGGGAGAAATGTGGTTTTCTAGCACCTCAAGTAACTTATCTGGGGTACAAGGTTTACACGTCAGGGCTGCACCCTTTGGAGGATCAGGTGAGGGCGATTAAAGATGTCCCGGAGTTAAGATATTTTTTAGGACTGGTGACATACTACGGAAAGTTCAAAGTAGGGTTTCATCCTGGACCCCCTACACCAATTACAAAAAAAGGTGCAAGCCTGGGAGTGGTCCACCTGCCAAGATAGGGCTTTGAAGAAGATAAAACAACAGCTTTCCTCAGAAAACGTCTTGGCACACTATGACCCCGGGAAAGAGCTGATGCTCACTTGTGAAGTGTCGCCATATGGCGTTGGGGCGGTTTTGGCATGCAGAGGGCAAAATGGACAGGAACGGCCTATAGCGTTTGCTTCCAGGGCATGAGCAGCAGCAGAGCGAAAGTACACCCAAATTGAAAAAAAAGGACTGGCTGTGATCTTGGCTGTGAAGAAATTTCACCAGTACTTGTATGGGCAGAACTTCACAATAAACACAAACCACATGCCGTTGCTGGGCTTGCTGAAAGAAGACAAAGTGGTGCCATCAATAGCTTCAACCTGGATTCAACGCCGGCTCTACTACTGGCAGCATACCAATATCAATTGGAGCATTAGCAAGGAACCTGGGTGGCAAATGCTGATGTACTAAGCAGGCTGACATTAGCGGACACCCCGCCCAGAGTACATTGGTACCCAGAATAGAAGAAACAGTGATGACACTACATTTCCTGGACACCATTCCAGTGGCCGCACAACATTTGTTTGTGGACACAAAGGGACCCAGTTTTCTCAAAAATAAACCACATGATGCTAACAGGGGAGATGGAAAGACCAGTCCAGGCGGAATTCCACCCCTATTGGAGCAGAAGAGAGCAGATCACTGTGGAAGACAGGATACTGCTATGGGGAGCTCGGGTAATAATTCCAAATCAAGGCCGTCGCACCATACTGGCTGAACTACATCATGGGCACCCTGGAGTCTCAAAAATGAAGATGCTGGCCAAGAGCTATGTCTGGTAGCCGGGCCTGGACACAGACATAGTGTGTCATGTGAGAGTACCTTTAAGAAATGGGTGTTTATAAAAATATCTGTAGTGGATGTACCTTTAAGAAATGGGTGTTTATCAGTGATGTCAGAGTGTGGGTGGAGCTGGGCTGTCTGTCTGCTTTTACTTCCGCTTTAGGCTGTTTGCTACAGAGTGTGGTTAGTTTTGTTTTAGATTTTGGAGACGCTGCAGTCACAGCAATATGCGTATGAATCTCTGCAAGCTTATGAATGTTCATTTGGTGATTTCAAAGTGGTAAAAGTTAAACCTGTCTTTCTGTAAAGAGGGTTCTTTTTGTCTTATGGATGTTGCAAGGAAAGATTAAGAGTTACTTAGAGAGTACTGTATTCTTTGGTGGATGTATTGGTGTTGATAGTTGATAAGATGTTTACTGTGGGTTTATAAAGTGTTAACTGGTTTCATAAATAAGCAGTGTTTTAATTTAAAAGTACTGTAGATTTCTGTTGCATCACACCTGCAGAGTGTGCTCCCCATACCACAATCTATTCAAAGTTGTGGGTCAGGTGAACTCCATGATACACTTTGGGGTTCTCTAAACCTTGGCCCATAATAAACGGCAGTGGTAGGTCGGTGCCAAGAATGCCAACAAGGGCAGAAGGTGCCACCGGCAGCCCCGCTGCACCCATGGAAATGGCCGGGTAGACCATGGCTGTGGCGTCATGTCGATTTTGCAGGCTAGTTTATGGGTTCAATGATTTTTGTGATAGTGGACGCCCATTCTAAATGGCTGGATGTCGACAAAATGAACTCAGCAAACACAACAGCAGCCATCGAAAAACTTTGCACCTCATTTGCAACACATGGTATCCCGGAGATGTTAGTTTCGGATAATGGATCGGTTTTCACCAGCCAAGTGTTCACAAAATTCATGAAGTCAAATGGCATTCAGCACATAAGGGCGGCACCATACCACCCGGCATCAAATGGGTTGGTGGAGAGAGCCGTCCAGACCCTAAAATTCGGGTTGAAAAAACAGTCAGCAACATCAGTAGACACTAAACTATTGCACCGGCTATTCAACTATAGGACAACCCCACATGCCGCAACGGGAAACAGCACTAGCGGAGCTACTCATGAGCCGACGACTCTGAACCAGGCTGAGTCTTCTATTCCCAAATTTAGACGGAAGAGTAGAATGACACCAAGAGGCCCAAGGGCCACGCCAACACTCTCCGAGAAAGGCAGTTCAACACGGGTGAAAAGGTATGCGTCAGAAATTAGCTCAATGGCCCCACATGGGTAGCAGAAATGGTCAAGGCCAGGACAGGACCTGTGTCATATGAGATACGTGTGGGACAACACGTAGTAAAAAAGCACCTGGACCAGGTGCAGTCCTCAGATTTGTTTCCTCCTCCAGAGCTGACGCAGACCAGCATACCAAGGACCGTGGAGAGTCCTCCCCGACAAACTATTCATGCCCCTCCGGCACCACTGGTGAGGACATCAGACTCGGATATGGACACCATGGATGATGCCGCGGCCCACCCCTAGCCACTGGGGGAATGGGGCGAACCACCCCTCAGGCGCCCTTATCGGAAAAGAAGGGTGCCTAGCCATTATACCCCTCCTACGTCAGGGGAAAAAGTGGAGGATCCGGACCTGGCACAGAAACGAAGCAGGAGACCCATGAGTCACGAAGACCACAAGAGCTCCTCGGACTTTGGGGGTGTGGGGGGGGGGGGGGTGTAATGACTAAGACCAGCAAACTAAATGCACCTGGTTGTTCAGCTGTTGGTTTTGTAAGTAAAAGAAATCCTGGTTAAGGCACTTCTGCCTCCGTAAACTTATTACAACTCCCAGACACCCGAGACTTAGTTCCCTCATGATATCAGAGGAGGCCCCAATATCGTGGACATAAGCTTTAATAAAACATTAACTGATTCATATTGCAACCAGGATAAAATATTTTTCAGATGTTTGAACTTAAACTTTTACAAATCCTCTCTATCCTCCCCAACCCATTATGGATCACAAACTACTGAACTTCACTACTCCTCGTGCACATTTTCTTGAAGAAACCTACTGCATCAAAGTGACACATTTGACAAGTAAAGAGGTTTATTAAATGTTTTTGCATAAAATAATAGCCATTTAATATTTCAAATAATATTTGAAATGCGAGCTGGAACATTCTTTGAAACGAATGTAGCATTGTGCAGCAAAGGCAGCATCCCTTCAGAGTTAATGTATACAGAAAACAGCGGTCAAAGTAGGAAAGATTTTTTGTTAATGTTACTATTATAAGGCTTGTGATAGATTTGTCTCCAGAAGGATAATTATTGTGATAATCACTCAAAATGACTCACAAGTTTAAAAAAAGGCTGTATTTTGGGAATTTTCAAACAAACTGAATAATTATAGAAGAAATGGCCATTAAAATGCTCTTGACAAGTATTTATTTCTTATTGTCTTTGTGCTTTCTGGTATCGTGATTCTGCATCTGCAATCATTAAACAAATAATTTCAAATCAAAACACAAATGAGCATCACAGTTTATTCTGGATTAACTGGTGCAAAGCATCCAATATCCATAGCAACATTGACTAAAGTATTAAGTTAGCCTCCTACAGTTCATGGTAGTTAATGGATGTTCACGGACGATAACACTTATGAAATCTGAATGTGTTTTCACAGAAGTTATCAACTAGACAGTTCTGTTTTGATTTTAAATCTCAGTGAGTTGAAAGGTTCCATTAATTTATGCGTGTATGTATCAACTCCCATAAATTACTCCGAAAGCTGTGAAACACATTCATCCCCAAATCGCCCATGAAGGTTTTTATGGAACTTCTGAAGCAATCCATAATCAACTTAGCTGGGAAATGGATATCTGGGGTAGTGCCCTGGCACAAAATTTGTTTTCCTATGTGTGTGCCAGATTACATGGCGAGTCAGATTAAACATATTTGATTAATAGTGCAAGCTGGTGCAATCTGCTTGTCAGGAGAAAATGGCATTCTTTCAACCACAAATAAATGTATTCAGTGATCTTCAAATGACTGTAAATTTGATTGCATGTAAACTTCAATTCATAACAACAGAGAGTTGCCAGCCAGTTAGTGTCAGTCCTCAAGACTAACTAATGTTTTTCTAACCACCACTTGCATGTTTTATTCTTCCCAAATCTTATGTATTGGTATATTCCACGAGAGACAGTTATTAGGTTGAGGTTTATTGGACTGATAGTTAATAGCAGCTTCTTGCTTTGTTCCAACCACAGGGGACATGCAAGAAAGAGCACAAGAATAGAGAATAGAAAGTAGCACTCACCAAATAAATAAGAGAGGTATGCACACTGATAGATTTCCATATAAATAAACATTTTTGATGCAATGAAATTGATGTATTTTATGTGTCTTGTTGCAATATTACGGTGGCACAGTGGCTATCATTGCTGCCTCACACTGCCAGGGACCAAGGCTCAATTCCGGCCTTGGGTGACTGTGTGGAGTTTGCATGTTTTCCCCGTGTCTGCGTGGGTTTTCTCCGGGAGCTTCGGTTTCCTCCCACAGTCCAAAGTTGCGCAGGTTAGGTGGATTTGTCAAGGTAAATTGATTAAAAAAACACTTGAGGTCCAAAGATTAGTTGGATTACGGGGATATGGCGGGGGAGTGGGCTGGGTTGGGTCTGTGTACACTCAATGGGCCAAATTGCCTCCTTCAGCATTGCAGAGAGTCTCTGATACTATGATTACTGTGTTTTCTAGAATTTTGTTGTGTTTGTTTATTGGCAAGATAGGATATCATTTTGAGGGACCTGTATCAGATGGATTTGGAAGAGGTACAGATTGGAGACCAGCCTGTGGTGTTGGGTGTTCTGACACACAGATGAGCCAACACAGTTGCATATGGTACAACGCTTCTTTATTTAAACTCACTATTTACAGTTTGGTCTTTGCACTCTGCACGTGGGGGGCTCCCTGCTTGTGGTGTTTCAACAGCTCTTTCTTGTTCCCTTCTCCCCAGACCTACCGACCACCAGGTGTCGTGCTCGTGCTTTTTATGTGGTTGGTGTTCTTGTCTGTGATTGGTTGTGGTGTTGTGTACTCTGATTTGCCTGTTAGTGTGTCCATCATGATGTGTGTGTTTGAATATCATGACATCCCCCCTTTTTACAAAGATATGTGCCTACGTGGTAATAAATATGATCGTGACGTGAGTGCATCTAAGAGTGTGTGTGTGTCGTGTGCAGCATGTGTCTATGACGGAACTATGTACATGGGGCGATGTCGAGTGCGTCACATGAATCCAGTTGTACCATAACATAACAGAAATGCGAACGAGAGAAGAAGAAAAAAAAACTTGAACAGTTGTCCAGTCAGACGACATCTGGAACGATAAACAACAAGAGGTTATCATGTAAAATTGTGCAACTTGTTAAACATATGAACTGTATTATAAGTCCAGTCTAATGGGTTTGCGACGAATTCGGGTTGACCGCCTCAAGGGTGGATCAAGAACCACCGGCTGCTGTGCAGGCATGGCCATGGGTGGCGATGGAAAGGGCGTGATGTGCGGCAGCTCCACAAAGTCATCCTCGGAAGCCTGTTGAGGATCTGGCGTGCTGTGTGGCTGTGAGCGTGGAAGTCGGCGAAGGGCGCGCCGATTGCGGCGACGCACGGAACCATCCGGCATGCGAACCAGGAACGAGCGGGGAGCCACTTGTCGGAGGACTTCGGCCGGTGCTGACCAGCCACCATACGGTTGATGGACGCGTACTTTGTCTCCGGAGGACAGGGGGGGCAGGTCCGTCGCTCGTGTGTCGTACCGACCTTTCTGGCGATCACGCTGCAGTTGCATGTTCCGAAGAACCGCCTCATGGTCTGTTGTCGGTGCCAGGACGGAAGGTACCGTCGTCCTGAGGGAGCGACCCATTAGTAGCTGCGCTGGCGAGAGGCCCGTGGATAACGGGGCCGATCGATAGGCCAGCAAGGCAAGGTTAAAGTCCGATCCGGCATCAGCCGCCTTGCACAGAAGCCGCTTTGCGATGTGGACACCCTTTTCAGCCTTCCCGTTCGATTGTGGATGCAGAGGGCTGGATGTCACAAGAGTGAAACCATATGCTGCGGCAAAGGACGACCATTCACGGCTGGCAAAACAAGGTCCATTGTCTGACATGACAGTCCTTGGAATGCCATGGCGAGCAAACGTTTCCTTGCAGGCCCCAATGACTGCGGACGACGTCAGATCATGGAGAGGCATGACTTCCGGGTAGTTTGAGAAGTAGTCTATAATAACAATGTAATCTCTGCCGAGCGCGTGAAATAGGTCAACATCCACCTTCGCCCAGGGGGACGTCACCATCTCGTGTGGTAGAAGTGTTTCCGGAGGTTGCGCCGGCTGAAACCTCTGACAGGTTGTGCAGTTGAGCACCATGTTGGCTATGTCTTCATTAATACCTGGCCAATATACCGCCTCCCGGGCCCTTCGTCTGCATTTTTCGACGCCCAAGTGGCCTTCGTGTAGTTGATGAAGAATCATCTGGCGCACGCTGTGTGGAATAACGATCCTATGCGATTTCATAAGGACCCCGTCTATATTGGTGAGATCATCTCGCACATTATAAAACTGGGGGTACTGCCCTTTTAGCCACCCTTCCGTCATGTGGCGCATCACTCGCTGCAGAAGGGGGTCAGTCGCCGTCTCTGCGCGTATGTGGGCCAGACTAGGATCATCAGCTGGCAGATTTGCTGCTGTCAGAGTCACGTGTGCCTCAATTTGACGCACAAACCCCTCTGCATCTGGTGGTGTGCTCACTGCTCGGGAAAGAGTGTCCGCCACGATGAGTTCCTTCCCCGGAGTGTAGATCAGTTCAAAATCGTACCTCCTGAGTTTAAGTAAGATGCGCTGGAGGCGAGGAGTCATGTCGTTCAGGTCTTTGTTAATGATGTTGACCAGGGGGCGGTGGTCAGTTTCGACCGTGAATCGTGGCAGGCCATACACATAGTCGTGGAACTTGTCCAGTCCAGTTAACAAGCCCAGGCATTCTTTTTCGATTTGCGCGTAGCGCTGTTCGGTAGGGGTCATGGCTCGCGAGGCATACGCAACCGGGGCCCATGATGACGTGCTGTCTTTTTGCAGGAGTACCGCTCCAATACCAGATTGGCTGGCGTCTGTTGAGATCTTTGTAGGGCGAGTCGTGTCAAAGAAGGCCAGCACTGGTGCCATGACCAGTTTGTGCTTGAGCTCCTCCCATTCCCGCTGATGCGATTGGTGCCAGTTGAATTCCGTCGATTTTTTTACGAGATGGCGCATATTTGTTGTATGAGAAGCCAGGTTGGGAATGAACTTCCCAAGGAAGTTGACCATGCCCAGGAATCTTAAGACAGCCTTCTTGTCAGCCGGTCGTGGCATGGCTGTGATGGCGCTAACCTTGTCTGCATCGGGACGGACCCCGGACCTTGAGATGTGGTCCCCGAGGAATTTCAGCTCCGTCTGGCCGAAAGCACACTTCGCACGGTTGAGACGCAGGCCATTTTGTCGTATGCGGGTAAAGACACGTCGTAGACGATGCATGTGTTCCTGCGGAGTGGTGGACCAAATGATGATATCGTCCACATATACACGTACCCCTTCGATGCCTTCCATCATCTGCTCCATAATGCGGTGGAATACTTCAGATGCCGAAATGATGCCGAATGGCATCCGGTTGTAGCAGAATCTGCCAAAAGGGGTGTTGAATGTGCATAGTCTTCGGCTGGCCGGGTCCAGTTGGATCTGCCAGAATCCTTTGGACGCATCCAATTTAGTGAATATCTTGGCTCGCGCCATCTCGCTGGTGAGGTCTTCTCGTTTCGGGATGGGATAGTGTTCCCGCATGATGTTGTTGTTCAGATCTTTTGGATCTATACATATACGGAGCTCGCCAGAGGGCTTCTTTACACAGACCATGGAGCTGACCCATGGCGTGGGCTCCGTGACCTTGGATAGGACCCCTTGGTCCTGAAGAATCTGCAGTTGTGCCTTGAGGCGGTCTTTGAGAGGCGCAGGAACCCTGCGAGGTGCGTGAACGACAGGGATGGCGTCCGGTCTGAGTCGAATCTTGTACGTGTGTGGCAATGTCCCCATGCCTTCAAAAACCTCCTGGTTGTGAGCGAGGAGGGAATGGAGATTCGCGTGGAACTCAGCATCCGGGAAGTCGGATATCTCATCTGGAGAGAGAGACATAATGCGCTGTACCAGGTGAAGGACCTTACACGCTTGTGCGCCCAGTAACGAGTCCCTTGATGAGCCAACAACTTCGAAGGGGAGTGTGGCCGTGTACCTCTTGTGAGTCACCTGTAGCTGGCAAGATCCTATGGACGGGATAACGTTCCCGTTATAGTCAACCATCTTAAGCCGGGATGGTGTGATGGGTGGTTTGACCTTCATGGCCTGGACTGCAGAGTAAGCAATCAGGTTGGCGGATGCGCCGGTGTCCAGACGGAAGGCGACGCGCGATCGGTTGACCGTCAGGGTGGCACACCACTCATCGGCTGGATTGATGGCATTGACCTTGTTGACATCAATGACGGCAACTCGGAAGGCATCCTGGTCATCTGCATCACTTAACTGGAAGTCTTGATGCGTGGGCTGGACGGTCCTGACTCGTGTGCGAGGTAGTCGAGGATGCGCCGGATCCATGGGTTGAGCCGCATGACAGCGGGCTGCGTAGTGGCCCATCATGGCACATCTGTGGCACTGTCGGTTTTTTGCAGGACATTGCCCTTTTAAGTGTAGACCTCCACAATTGCTGCACGTCATGACGTCACGGCGTTCGTTGCGCCACTGCGCATGCGCAGTGCGATCTTGCGGTGGGCGCGCCTGCGCAGTGCGTCCCTCGTTGTGGCCGTTATTTTTGGCGCGCACCTGCGCGGGAGACCGCGAAAAGCGCGAGAAGCGGCCGCTGTCGTCCGGGCCGTGGGTCGGGAAGTAATCGACGGCCTGGATGCGTTCGACGTCGTGGGCGGCCTGGCTTGCCGATTCGACGGCTGGGGACCCCCTCCGTGCCAACTCGGACGCCTGAAATCGGGCAAAACGGCAGGTAGCATTTTCATGGAGGACACAGGCTTCCACAGCAGACGCTAAGGTGAGGCTTTTCATTTTAAGAAGCTGCTGGCGTAGGCCACTAGAGGCAACGCCAAAAACAATCTGGTCCCTGATCATGGACTCTGTAGTGGTGCCGTAACCGCAGGACTGCGCTAGAATCCGGAGGTGCGTCAAAAAGGGTTGAAAAAGCTCCTCCTTACCTTGCAGGCGTTGCTGAAAGATGTATCTTTCAAAACTTTCGTTTACTTCAACTTGAAAGTGCTGGTCCAGTTTGAGGATGACCGTGTCATATTTGGCCTGGTTTTCGCCTTCTTCGAACACCAGTGAGTTAAAGACATCGGTTGCGTGCGGGCCTGCGTAGAAGAGGAGCATTGCAATCTTCGAATCATCCGAGACATTCTGTTTTTCGGTGGCACGGATGTACAGGTCAAATCGCTGCCTGTAGAGCTTCCAGTTGGTACCTAGGTTCCCCGTGACTTGCATCGGCTGCGGTTTGCCGGTGTGGTCCATGTCCAGAATGGCAGGTTAGTAGGCAGGTATCGATCCACTCCTGTACCATGTGGTGTTGGGTGTTCTGACACACAGATGAGCCAACACAGTTGCATATGGTACAACGCTTCTTTATTTAAACTCACTATTTACAGTTTGGTCTTTGCACTCTGCACGTGGGGGGCTCCCTGCTTGTGGTGTTTCAACAGCTCTTTCTTGTTCCCTTCTCCCCAGACCTACCGACCACCAGGTGTCGTGCTCGTGCTTTTTATGTGGTTGGTGTTCTTGTCTGTGATTGGTTGTGGTGTTGTGTACTCTGATTTGCCTGTTAGTGTGTCCATCATGATGTGTGTGTTTGAATATCATGACACAGCCTTTCTATATGGAGGGGTTCAGGGGAAAATAGTCTGCAATGAATGTCTGCCTGTTAGGAATTCCCTGCTACTCTTTCAAATCCTTCTCCTTTTTTTATTCTGGTATCAACTGAGTCACCAACAATTTGAGTCAGGGGTCTGTTGTTATTCTCTATGCGTACGTTAGTAGCTGCATCATGCCTAACTTTCTGCAGCTGATGCTGGATTCTATAGAGAGGTCAGAGTAAGATGAGATAAGCCCAGTCTCCCACAAGCCATCCTTTAAACATACTACTGGGTGGAGGGGTATTTATTTATTAGCTCCGGGAGGAGGGAGCACCGGGCCAGCCTTCCAGGAGCTGTTCAAAAAGCACGCTGGGGTTCAAGAGAAAAAAAATCTCAGTGTGTTACAGGAAACCAGTAAGCTGATTGGTTGCTGGGTAACTGATATTAGGGACTGGGTATAAATAGCTGTAACCGAAAGAACTGAAAAAGATAGGGAACCAAGCTTAAAGGATAACAGAATCATTTATAGTAGAATTCTAATGCGAGGAAGTATATAGTTAACTAAAACTTATTTTAATTTAAAATATTGGAGGGATAAAATGCTTCACTTGTGAGATGTGGGAGATCCATGAATGTTCCAGCATTCCGGACAACTACATCTGCAGGAAGTGCACCAAATTACAGCTTTTCATGGATCGGTTTGAGCAGCAGTTGGATGCACTTAGGAACGAGCCATAGGCGGGAGTTTCAGCGACACGGTTACACCCAAGGTGCAGGAATATAGATGGGGGGCTGCTAGAAGGGACAGACAGTCAGTGCAGGAATCCCCTGTGACTGTCCCCCCTCTCTAATATGTATACCATCTTGGATACTGTTGTGGAGGGGTGGCCTATCAGGGGAAAACAGCAGCAACAGCCAGAACAGTTGCACCACGGCTGGCTCTGTTGTTATGCATGGAGGGACAAAGCACAGAAGACCAATAGTTATCGGGGACACTATAGTCAGAGGCACAGATTGGTGCTTCTGTCGAGAAGGAGTTTCACTGCTGGTTAAGGAGAATATCACAGCTGTACTGTGGGAGGATACCTCAGAGGGCTCATGCAGCGAGGCAATATAGGTAGAACTTAGGAATAGGAAGGGTACAGTCATAATGTTGGAGGTTTACTACAGGCCATCCAACATCCAGCAGGAGATAGAGGAGCAGATATGTAGGCTGATTTTGGAAAGGTGTAAAAGCAACAGGATTGTCGTGGTGGGTGATTTTAACTTCCCCCAAATTGGCTGGGACTCACTTAGTGCTAGGGGCTTGGATGGAGCAGAGTTTGTAAGGAGCATCCAAGTGGGCTTCTTGAAACAATATGTAAATATTCCAACGAGGGAAGGGGCCCAACTTGGTGGTATAAGTTTCAGTAGTGGAGCAGTTCGGGAAAAGTGACCATGGGTGGAATTCTCTCATAATGGGGCTATGTCCCCACGCCCGCGGGAAAACGGGAGCGAATCACTTTGGACTTTCCTGAAGAAAGTCCAGTATGATTCTTCACTTTGAAGAGGGCTTGCAGGGCCCCGGTGTAGTCCACGCAGCTCCGGCTGTCGATACGGGGCCCTGCACTTCCGATTCGCTGTGTGGGTCCGCACAACATGACGGCCCCCCCCCCCCACCCCCCCCCCCCAGTGACGGATCCCCCCGCCCCCCACCAGGGCAGCCGCCACTCCGAGTGGCTACCGGGTGAAACCATGTATGAACCACGCCGGTGGGAACTTGGCCAGTTGCCAGCAGAGAATCACCGCGGGGGCCTCTTTCAATGGCCCCCGACCGGCGCCGCGTTGACCTCGCGGGCACAATTGGTGGTGATTCTCTGGTCCCCGGAGAATCGCAGGAAGGCGTCGGACCCAATCGTGGGTTTGACGCCCCATTCTCTGCCCCTTGCCAAGCGCGATTGCGGCATGGAGGCTCGGAGAATCCCAGCCCATAATTCAGTATGTTTTAAGGTATTGTTGGCTATAGATAAAGATAGTCCTCGGGTGCATGTGCTAAATTGGGGAAAGCTAATTTTAACAATATTAGGCAGGAACTGAAGAAGCTAGATTGTGGAGAGATGTTTGAGGGTAAATCAACAGCTGGCATGTGGGAAGCTTTCAAATGTCAGGTGATAGGAATTCAGGACTGGCATGTGCCTGTGAGGAAGAAGGTTAAATATGGCAAGTTTCGGGAACCATGGGTATTTCGGGATATTGTGAACCTGGTCAAAGATAACGAGGAAGCATTTGTAAGGGCTAGAATGCTGGGAACAGATGAAGTCCGTGCGGAATATAAGGAAAATTGGAAGGAACTTAATAAGAGTCAGGAGGGCTAAAAGGGGTCATGAAATGTCATTGGCAAATAGGATTAAGGAAAATCCCAAGGCTTTTTATGCATATATAAAGAGCAAAAGGGTAGCCAGGGAAAGGATTGGCCCATCCAAGGACAGGGGAGGGAATCTATGTGTGGAGCCAGAGGAAATGGGTGGGGTACTAAATGAATACTTTGCATCAGTATTCACCAAAGAGAAGGACTTGGTGGACGAGGAGTCTGGGGAAGGATGTGTAGATAGTCTGGGTCAAATTGAGATCAAAAAGGAGATGTTTGGTGTCTTGAAAAACATTAAGGTAGAGAGGTCCCCAGGGCCTAATGGGATCTACGCCAGAATACTAAAGGAGGCAATGGAGGAAATTGCTGGGATATTGACAGAAATCTTTGGATCCTCACTGGCGACAGGTGAGGTCCCAGAGGACTGTAGAGTAGCCAATGTTGTTCCTTTGTTTAAGAAGGGTAGCAAGGATAATCCAGGAAATTACAGCCTGGTGAGCCTCATGTCAGTGGTAGGGAAATTATTGGAAAGGATTCTTCAAGACAGGATTTACTCACATTTGGAAGCAAGTGAACATATTAGCGACAGGTAGCATGGCTTTGTGAAAGGAAGGTTGTGTCTCACTAATTTGATCAAATTTTTCGAGGAGGTTACGAAGATGATTGATGAAGGAAGGGCAGTGGATGTTGTCTACATGGACTTAAGTAAGGCCTTTGACAAGGTCTCTCATGGCAGACTGGTACAGAAGGTGATGTCACATTGGATCAGAGTCAATCAGAATTGACTCAGTCATGGAAGACAAGAGGGTAGCAGTGGAATGGTACTTTTCTGATTGGAGGGCTGTGATTAGTTCCATAGGGTTCCATAGGGATCAGTGCTGGGACCTTTGCTGCTTGTAGTATATATAAATGATTTGGAGGAAATTGTAACTAGTCTGATTAGTAAGTTTGCAGATGACAAAAAGGTTGGTGGAATTGTGGAGAGCGATGAGGACTGTCAGAGGATATGCAGCATATAGGTAGGTTGGAGGTTTGGGCGAAGAGATGGCAGATGGAGGTTAATCCAGACAAATGTGAGGTAACGCATTTTGGAAGGCCTAATACAGGTGGGAAATATACAGTAAATGACAGAACCCTTAAGAGTATTGACAGCAGAGGGATCTGGGTGTACAGATCCACAGGTCGCTGAAAGTGGCAATGCAGGTGGAGAAGGAATTCAAGAAGGCATATGGCATGATTGCCGTAATCGGACGGGGCGTTGAGTATAAAAATTGGCAAGTCATGCTGCAGCTGTATAGAACCTTAGTTAGGCCATATAGTGGAATATAGTGTTCATTTCTGGTCACCACACTACCAGAAGAATGTGGAGGCCTTGAAGATGGTACAGAAGAGGTTTATCAGGATGTTGCCTGGTATAAAGGACATTAGCTATGAGAAGAGGTTGGAGAAACTCGGTTTGTTCTCACTGGAATGACTGAGGTTGAGGGGCGACCTGATAGAGGTCTACAAAATTATGAGGGGCATCAACAGAGTGGATAGTCAAAAGCTTTTCCCAGGGTGAAAGAGTCAATTACTAGGGGACGTATGTTTAACATGCGAGGGGCAAAGTTTAGAGGAGATGTGCGAGGGAGTTTTTTTTCACAGTGGGTACTGCGTGCCTGGAACACGCTGCCAGAGGAGGAGGGGTTGCATCCCCTGAGATGCAACTAAGTGCTGGCCGTATGTCATTTTCCCAAGAAAACCACCTTTTCCGGTGGTTGGCATGGCTTTTTGTCTTTTGCCTCAATTTTGTCTTTGGTGTGTAGCTGGTGTCTTGGTTGTATTCCTGCCTGTTTTGCATATTCTTTTGGTGTAAAATGTTCTGTATTTGGTTTTGTTTACAATGTGCTGGACCTGCACTGGACTGAAATGTGCCCCTCTTGGGAGGGGTGGAATGTTTTTCTCTCTCTCCTCTGCTGTGCTCCGTCTTGGAGGGCCTTTTTCGGTGGGCTGGGCTGGTGTGCCTTCCTGCAGGGGGAGTTTATTTTGATACTGTCAATAAACTAAAATATTTGCCGGTTATGTTTGCTGCTTGCACCTGCAGGTGGCTGCAAATGCCTGGAGGCTGCTGTTGCTGTTTCCTTCCTTTTCTTTAGAAGGCTAATTTTTTCTAAGATACCCGAGTCCTGGAACACCGAGATCAAGGAGTTGTATGAGTCCAGGAGGCAATCCAGTTTGAAGCAAGAAGACGCTGTGGGACCTGGTGCACGACATTGTTCCCAATGGGCTACCTGCTAACAATGTTGAAGAAATGCTTTCACGGATTGCTGATGCTTTTATTGCTGGTGTGGTGAGTGCTGCATGCAACTGGCACATTAACTCAGCTGAGTCCTGGGATCCAGCAGACCTCCGACTGCTGACTCCATCGGGTGTTCCTGTCACCACCTGATTTGCATCAGCAACTTTGTGGTGCTCACCAGATTGTGCCCAGAAGCCTGTCCACTAATGTCACCCAATGAGGTGTGTGTCTCCACGCTGGTGGAAGGTGGGGTTGACAGCTGTGATGCATCAATTGTTGCATCCTTGGAGTTCTCCTCCGAGCTGTCCTCAGGGGAAGGTGGGGGGTGGCCTCGGATGGCCTAGCCCCATCAGATGGTGATCCTGCGAGAGAATGGAGAGGTGGTCAGTGAAACAAAAGGACTATTTTGTCTGACATGAACAGCTTACTTGAGACAGGTCATCTGGGTGAACGGACAGTGGCTCCTCACATTTGCGACATAGGCCAACCTCGCTGTCGGTGACTGCTCTCTGCTCTATCCTCAGTCAACCCCCTGCGATTTCCAGGAACCATTCCTCATAGGGGGTGAAGTGTTGACCAGGTCTACGTGGTGGCATGGCAATGTGCTGACTGGGATGTGTTCGGAGGGAGCGTTTATGAGCAACTCCCCCTTGTTAGTGGGGTGCTGCTGGGGTAGACCAGGCAAATCAACTGATGGGACAAACATTTCTGTCGTGAAGCTTGTTGGGGATCATTTCCAGCACTAAATGCCATTAAATATGGGCCACAGTCTCACCGGCTCAGCCGATGGGGTACGCTCGGGAAGTCATGCCCAATATGGCATTTAGAACATTTCCCGTTAAGTTGTGCCCAATATGTTAGTCAGGAATCAGGCTTTCTGGTATCACAAAAGAAGAATTAATTGCAAAACAGCATTTGTTTATGTTGACTGCCTCTAAATAAAACTGATAACAGATGGTTTGATACTGGCTCATCTAACTCTTGCTGTGTTAATGTAGGGGCCTTTCCATTAATTGAGCAGACTGACCTCCTTAATTTTACATCAACACCCCCCACTCCTCCATGTGCTGTTTTATATTGAAACTCTCTGGAGATTAGATGTTCAAGTTAAAACCTAACAATCAGGAATAGTTAGAGTGCTGTGAAGGAACAGGCTTTACACTTCAGCAGGGTGGCTCAGTCTATAAGTGTTAGGTGTCTCCCACTTAGCTGGTGACAGATTTAGATATCACACTGCCACTCGGAGCATGAATTGTTGGGTTGTTGTCACCATTCACTATCATGAATTGTACAATGTTGACTATGAACCTTCCCCATGTCAGCTATAAATCATTGGCTGGATTCTCTGTTCCTGAGACCAGATGTTGATGCTAGTGGAGGATTCGTGGAGCTCCACGACAGCAAAACTGGTGCCCCAACTGGACGATTCAGCGACTGATAAGGGGCTAGCACCAGCACGATGTGGAACACAATCATTTCCAATGAGAAATGGAGCGGTATTCACCGGTTTCGCAATTGACACTCAGGAGGCTGACAAGTTGGAGCTGCATATACACACTTCACTCCCCACACACATACCATCCCAGCCAACAAGATGGCAGCAAGGAGAGCAGCTCCACGATTTACATACGCCATGCTGGAGACCCTCCTGGAGGAGAGATGGTTGACCCTGTACTCTGGCCCAGAAAGGAGGCTGCCAGCCGATGCCATTTGCCGTGCTTGGAAATTGCAGTGGCGCTTCTGAGCGTGGCCCAGTCACAGCAGGCCATAGCTATAAACATTGGCGGCATTGCCCAGGCGCTGGCCAATGTGGCGCAGACACAGAGGGAGGTAGCTAACACCCAGAGGGAGATGGTGCCGTCACTGGTTGACATGACACAGATCCAGAAGGTAGTGGTACAGTTGCAGGGTGATGTGGTGCAGTCCCAGACGGCGATGGTCCACTCAATGTGCTCCATGGCCGCGAGTATGCAGACTCTGGGCGAGACCAGAGCGGGCCTCCAAGACTGTGCCAGTGGTGGGGGAGCGTCAGGGGATAGCTCCGCCTGTACCCGTATCCCATGGAGTAGCCCGGGGGGTCATCCGGCACCCTGAGGTAAAAGGAGGTGATGGGACCCTTGCCAATGACTCCCGCAGGGAGGTGCCTGAACATCAGAGCACCTCAGACTCCTCCCCCCACCCCCCCCCCCCCTCCTGGCCTTGGCGCATCTGGTGGGCAGTGGGTAGAACAGGCAGCACCAAGCCACCTGGGACATCCAACCAGCAGCCGGGCCCACCCAGCCCTGGTTGCCCCAGAAGATGCCCAGCAACAGGGACCTCGGTCGCAGGGCGGGAATTGCAGTCGGCCGCCTCCAGCCCGATATACTGTCTGGCAATTCCTGGTAGCATTGGGCCCGTAAGGCCAGAAAGTTAAACACCAGTTATATTGGCAAAGGAGCAGGGCACAGTTTAGTTATAGGGGCTAGGGTATGTATCTGTAAATATTTGAGCACATTAAACACCTGTTACCACTGTTGCAACCTGCCTCGGTGCTGACCAGATGGGTGTGAGGGGTGGGCTGGTCTGGGTTGGCCAAAGAGGCGGTATGGATATTGTGGGTGGCCTAGGCTCACCAACCTCCCCACCACCACCAGCCCCCCGACTGTCCACACAACCGTCACTCCAGGGATTTGACGAGACCATGTGATGAAATGGCCAGCTCACATGCAGGGATTACCCAGGTGGACGGTGGACAGTATGACCATGGACAGGGGTCAGACATTGTCGTGCGAGAAGGAGCACCAGAGCTCATCGCAGAGCGGGTTGTCATCATCCTCCATCCCACGGATCAAACCCAGTGAGACTCTGACCCAGGTATATATCATGGTAGGAGTTGCATGCGAGGGGATGGGTTGCAGTGTGCCCCCCCCCCCCCCCCCCCCCCCCCCCCCCGCCAGTCAGTGAATCTGAAAGCGATCAGAGTGTGCCATGCCTGCCTCGGCTCCACGTCCTCCCCATCTTCGCCCTCCCCCGCATCCGCCTTGTCAGACGAAGACTGGTGTTCATCCTCCTCCTGTAGCATGTTTCTCCTCTGCAGTGTGATGTTGTGGAGGATGCAGCAGGCCACCATGATGCGGGCCAGGCACCTGAACCACAGTTTCTGGAGGCTGAAGCACCGCTTGATCACACTCCTCGTTGCTGCATGGACATCATTGTCATGGGTCTGGGCGGTGGTCTGTGGCCTCCAGATAGGCGTCATCAGCCACGACCGCAGCGGATAACTGCTGTCACCCAGGAGCCAACCTCCCAGCCCCAGGGCCGGGGGGGGGTGCGGGGGGGGGGGGGGGGGGGGGGCATTTTGAACATGTCAGAAATCGTTGGATGTGCCAGCATGAAGGCGTCGTGCACATTGCTCAGGTATCGGGCACAGACGTGCAGCTCATGGTCACTTGCGAGCTGCACATTCATCAAGTGGCAGCCCTTTCTGTTTTGTCATGCTCTTGACGTAGCATAAACTGCTTCCTTGATGTGCACTCTGACAAAGGAAGGTTCAGACTTGGAGATAGCTATAACACATTTATTACTGTTAACGATTCTCCTACTTGGATTCGACTCTCCTGTTAATCCTGCTACAGCTACTCAGACTGACTAACCAGTCTGCTACAGTCCATGTGGTGGGTGTGATGTGTTTCAATCAACCCTGTGTACTCACTGAGTGTCTCCACTGGAAAAAAGATCATGTGTGCTGTGTCCTTTTATATGGGTTGGTGTAATGACCCCCTATGGTAGCGTCACCTCTGCGTGTATCGTGAATGCCCATTGGTCGTGTCCTATCTTACTGACCTATTGGTTGAATGTCTGTGTGTCATGTCTCTGGTGCTCCCTCTAGTGTCTAGCTAGTCTACGTGTACTTACATTAACCCTTTGTGTATTTACAGTGCTACATATCATCACATCCCCCCTGTTTTCGTGTTACATATTTTCTGTACAGTGTTAAAGAAAATTGAACACAAAACAGGTAGATAAGTACTCTGTACAAGTTATGATATCAGTGACCATTAAACAATAAGTCCAAATCATATGTACAAGTCCAAAATCCATTAATTATTATGGTCGAGTGTCTTTCTTGTTTGTTTGGTGAGTTGGTGATGTTGATGGTGGCATGTCCTTGTGAACGCCATCAGTGTTCCTGTGCGTAAGGAACCAAGAAGTGTTCACATCACTTCATTGTCTGATTTGGAGTCTTTTTTTCTTCTGATGCTTGTGGTAGTGATGTATGCAATCTGTCCTGAAAGCCGTGTTGCCTGTTGGTAGTGCAGCAAATGTGAGTTGTTAAGATGCATCGTCCTGCCATGGAATGTCATTGTACTGAGCTGAGCAGTAACAGTGTCCCTCATGGGCAGAGTTGTACCATGTCGTACCAGTCGTAGTTCCATTGGTGTTGTTTTTGTTGTGCTTGTTGTCAATGCTGTTGCCTTTGGTGCGCTTCTTGCTATTGTCTTTGATGTTGTTGTTGTGGTTGGTTTTGTTGCCGTGTTTGTTGCACTCAAGGACCACACTCTGTGGATAATACAAGTCCTTCACACAGTTACTCGTGTCAGCGTGCTTCGTGGCATCTGCTGTTTCCTTGAGCATGCCGTCACTGAGTTTGCGGCGCTCCCTGTCTGGAGTCATGTCCGGCTTACTTGAATCAGCTTTGGCTTGTGAATGCTCCCCATCTGGAGTCTGGTCTGTTTCCCCTAAGTCAGTTTTGACTTGTTGATGCTCCCCGTCTGGAGTCAAAACATTCAGGAATGCATTTGCTTGTGGAGAGGCTCGAACGAATGAGGTTTGAAGTAACGTGGTGTCACCGGAGTCACCAGTCGTCTCACTGTGATTGTCGAGTGCCTCTGTACACACTAGCTGAGGTCTGTCACGTTGCACATCTGGTAGGGGAAGTGGGATGCCGTCGTCACTTGTCGCACATACAGTGGGAAGAGCCTCAGTGTCTTCTTGTCGTTCACTTGAGCTGGGTAGACTGTCAGAGTCTTCTTCTTGTTCACTGGAGTGTGATAGACTGTCACAGTCTGCTTGCTGTACACTGGAGCGTGGCAGAATGTCATAATCTTTCTGTTGTTCACTTGAGCATGGCAGACTTGCATCGTCTGCTGCTGGTTGCTCAGAGGAGTTTGCAAGACCCTCATGGTCTTGTTCATGCAAGGACTGCGCTCTGGAGTCTTGCGTTGCTTCCATATTGGACGCTGTCCACGAGCTCACTGTGGAGGCTTGTGTCAGTCCCTCTGAGGAGTCTTGCAGCGTTCCCTGTGTGGAATTGTGCATTGGCCTCTCTGTGGAAACTGTCATCAATTCTTGTTCATGCAAGGACTGCGCTCTGGAGTCTTGCATTGCTTCTATCGTGGAGTCTGTCCACAAGCTCGCTGTGGAGTCTTTCATCGCTTTCTGTGTGGAGTCGGGGACTCTTCGCGGTGCATGGACCACTCTCTGTGTGGCAGCAGGCCGCTCTCTGTGGGCTTGTACCGCTCTCTGCCTCTTGGTGTCAGGCCGCAGCATAATCCTGCACTCACGAGTCGGGATGTCAAACATGCTGGGCTTAAGGTCCTCAAATCCGAAGAACACATCCGCATCTGTGTCGGATTCTTCACTGTAGAACACATCTCGTTGCGGTTCGGATTTGGTACTGGGGTCGCCATCTCCAATGATGAAATCATCGTCTGAGTCGTAGTCTTCTAGGACCATATCATCACGTTTTGTGTCGGAGCTGGCATTGGGCTTGCGATGTCCAAAGAAGAATTCAAGGTCTGAGTCATAGTCTTCAATGACTGTATCATCTCTTTGGGCGGTGCTAACTGCTTGGTGCAGGGTTCTGTGGAGGGTTGCAGGGTCCTGTGGAGGTTACTTTCAGCTACTGGTCGAATTTCAGACATTGTGCTGTCATTCCAGGTGAAAGAATCTTGTTTTGAGGAATTAATTTTTTTTTCTTGTTTTGGGACATTTCCCCTTTAAGTGGGCGCTTTCCGGGGCCTCTGTCATCACAACACTTGTGACGTGGAGCGTAGGAAGCGATTGCGCATGCACAGACCTTTACTTTGCGCATTTCCTTAACTGTGCATGTGCGGTACCTTTTCCAAGATGGCCGCTTATCAAAATTGTCGTTCGTTGCTCTGTTACCTCAGCCTCGTGGTGAGTATTGGCGCCTCTCTTACCATTTTCTGTTGGTTTGTTTGTGTTTTCCTCGCAGTATTGTTCGAACTTGTCCAGGACTGTCTGGAAGTCTCTCTTTACTTGCCCTCTGAAGTACTTGAAGGTTTTGAAGATTTGTTCTGCATTTGCACCCACAATTGTGAGCAGAAGATCTGTCTTTTCAGCATCAGCCACGTCTTGTAGGTCGGCTGCAACCAGGAAGATCTCAAACCTTTGCCTGAATGCCCGCCAGTTTGCACTGAGATTGCCGTGGCACCTGAGCCACTGTGGAACCGGAATCTCGATCATCTTGCCTGGGTGTTGTTGCTGATTGTCACTGTTTGCTGAGTTGTAACTATATGGATTTAAACAGTTACTCACTGGTACCATGTTTTGTTATGCTCTTGACGTAGCATAAGCTGCTTACTTGATGTGCATTCTGACAAAGGAAGGTTCAGACTTGGAGATAGCTTTAACACGTTTATTACTGTTAACGATTCTCCTACTTGGATTCGACTCTCCAGTTAATCCTGCTACAGCTACTCAGACTAACTAACCAGTCTGCTACAATCCACGTGGTGGGAGTGATGTATTTCAATCAACCCTATGTACTCACTGAGTGTCTCCACTGGAAAAAAGATCATGTGTGCTGTGTCCTTTTATATGGGTTGGTGTAATGCCCCCCTATGGTAGCGTCACCTCTACGTGTATCGTGAATGCCCATTGGTCGTGTCCTATCTTACTGAACTATTGGTTGAATGTCTGTGTGTCATGTCTCTGGTGCTCGCTCTAGTGTCTAGCTAGTCTACGTGTGTATTTACAGTGATCATCGCACTTTCTATTCGTGTAAAGCGGCCTGTCATCTGCAGGTGCATGAAGGGGGACATGGATCCCGACAATCACCCCATGGACCAGGGGAATAGTGGCGATGGCAGCGAACCCTGCTGCCTGGGCAGCCTGCTGGGCATGGTCCACATTGAAGTGGATGTATTGTGCTAACTGGGCATACAGTGCTATTGTGATGGCGCGGATGCATCTGTGAACCGAGGTTTGTGAGATCCCGGACAGGTCCCCACGCGGCACCTGGAAAGTCCGGGTGGTGTAAAAGTTCAGGGCGACCGCCAGCTTAACAGCGACTGGGAGGGGTGGGGGGGGGGGGCCCTCCTGCCATTCGCCCACGGTGCTAGGTGCGTCATGATCTGGCAGATATATTTTAATCTCTTCCTGCTCAAGTGGAGTCTTCAATGGCATCACCGGTCGAGCAGGTCTTCGAATGACATGAGCTGCTGGGCACACAAGGCCTCATGCGCTGCCTCCTTTGTATCTCCTCCTCCTCGGCCAGTTGGCTGGCCAGCTCTCCAATCTAGGCGGCTGCCACCTGTTCCTCTAGAGCATGCTCCGCTGCTGCAGCTTCCTCATCCTCGAGCTGTGCCAGCTCGTCCAGCCACAGGACATCCCTCAGGGCTGCAGCGACTAGCAGGAAGGCCACCATTGCTGATTGAATTCCAATATCCATTGTCTGCAGGGGATGAAAGGCCAACAAGTTAGAATGGTGCATACCCCAGTGCCCAACCAGGTCCAATGGGCTACATGTTAGCCTCGGTTGGCACTTTGGCTCTGACCACGCATTGCCCCTGCATCTCCGCACCCCGGCCCATCGGTGCCCAGCACCATGGGAGCCTCTGGCCCTGTCGCCTATCCCTGATGCCAGGATACTGTCACAGTAAGAAGTTTTACAACACCAGGTTGAAGTCCAACAGGTTTGTTTCAAATCACTAACTTTCGGAGCACTGCTCCTTTCTCAGGTGAACGAAGAGGTAGGCTCACGAAACATATCTATGGACAAAGTCAAAGATGCAAGACGATACTTTGAATGCGAGCATTTGCAGGTAATCAAGTCTTTACAGATGTAGAGAGAGGGATAATCCCAGGTTAAAGAGGTGTGAATTTTCTCAAGCCAGGACAGTTGGTAGGATTTCACAAGCCCAGGCCAGATCGGGGGGGGGGGGGGTGGGGGGTAGATGCAATGCAACATGAATTCAAGGTCCTGGTTGAGGCCGTACTCATGTGTGCGGAACTTGGCTACATGTTTCTGCTCGGCGATTCTGCATTGTCGCGCGTCCTGAAGGCTGCCTTGGAGAATGCTTACCCGAAGATCAGAGGCTGAATGCCCTTGACTGCTGAAGTGTTCCCCGACTGAGAGGGAACATCCCTGCCTGGCGATTGTCGCGTGATGCCCATTCATCCGTTGTCGCATCTGCATGGTCTCGCCAATATATCACGCTTTGGGACATCCTTTCCTGCAGCATATGAGGTAGACAACACTGGCCGAGACGCATGAGTATGTACCGCGTACCTGGTAGGTGGTGTTCTCACGTGTAATGGTGATACCCATGTCGATGATCTGGCACGTCTTGCAGAGATTGCCATGGCAGGGTTGTGTCGTGTCATGGTCGCTGTTCTGAATGCTGGGTAGTTTGCTGCAAACAATGGTTTGTTTGAAGGCAAGTAGTGGGGTTTTGGGGATGACCTTAGCAAGATGATCATCTTCACCGATGACGTATTGAGGGCTGCGAAGAAGATGTAGTTTCTCCACACCAGGGAAGTACTGGACGATGAAGGGTACTCTGTCAGTTGTGTCCCGTGTTTGTCTTCTGAGGAGGTCGGTGTGGTTTTTTGCTGTGGCGCGTTGGAACTGTCGACCGATGAGTCGAGCGACATATCCCGTTCGTACGAGGGCATTTTTCAGCATCTGTAGATGTCTGTTACACTCCTCCTTGTCTGAACAGATCCTGTGTATATGGAGCGCTTGTCCATAGGGGATGGCTTCTTTAATGTGTTTAGGGTGGAAGCTGGACATAGAACATAGAACATAGAAAATACAGCACAGAACAGGCCCTTCGGCCCACGATGTTGTGCCGAACCTTTGTCCTAGATTAATCATAGATTATCATTGAATTTACAGTGCAGAAGGAGGCCACTCGGCCCTTTGAGTCTGCACCGGCTCTTGGAAAGAGCACCCTACCCAAACTCAACACCTCCACCCAACACCAAGGGCAATTTTGGACACTAAGGGCAATTTATCAAGGCCAATCCACCTAACCTGCACATCTTTGGACTGTGGGAGGAAACCGGAGTACCCAGAGGAAACCCACGCAGACACGGGGAGGATGTGCAGACTCCACACAGACAGTGACCCAAGCCGGAATCGAACCTGGGTCCCTGGAGCTGTGAAGCAATTGTGCTATCCACAATGCTACCATGCTGCCCTTAAGAACAAATTAATCTACACTATATCATTTTACCGTAATCCATGTACCTATCCAATAGCTGCTTGAAGGTCCCTAATGTTTCCGACTCAACTACTTCCACAGGCAGTGCATTCCATGCCCCCACTACTCTCTGGGTAAAGAACCTACCTCTGATATCCCTCCTATATCTTCCACCTTTCACCTTAAATTTATGTCCCCTTGTAATGGTTTATTCCACCTGGGAAAAAAGCCTCTGACTGTCTACTCTATCTATTCCCCTGATCATCTTATAAACCTGTATCAAGTCGCCCCTCATCCTTCTCCGTTCTAATGAGAAAAGGCCTAGCACCCTCAACCTTTCCTCATAAGACCTACTCTCCATTCCAGGCAACATCCTGGTAAATCTCCTTTGCACCTTTTCCAAAGCTTCCACATCCTTCCTAAAATGAGGCGACCAGAACTGTACACAGTACTCCAAATGTGGCCTTACCAAAGTTTTGTACAGCTGCATCATCACCTCACGGCTCTTAAATTCAATCCCTCTGTTAATGAACGCGAGCACGCCATAGGCCTTCTTCACAGCTCTATCCACTTGAGTGGCAACTTTCAAAGATGTATGAACATAGACCCCAAGATCTCTCTGCTCCTCCACATTCCCAAGAACTCTACCGTTAACCCTGTATTCCGCATTCATATCTGTCCTTCCAAAATGGACAACCTCACACTTTTCAGGGTTAAACTCCATCTGCCACTTGTCAGCCCAGCTCTGCATCCTATCTATGTCTCTTTGCAGCCGACAACAGCCCTCCTTACTATACACAACTCCACCAATCTTCATATCGTCTGCAAATTTACTGACCCACCCTTCAACTCCCTCATCCAAGTCATTAATGAAAATCACAAACAGCAGAGGACCCCGAACTGATCCCTGCAGTATGCCACTGGTAACTGGGATCCAGGCTGAATATTTGCCATCCACCACCACTCTCTGACTTCTATCGGTTAGCCAGTTCGTTATCCAACTGGCCAAATTTCCCACTATCCCATGCCTCCTTACTTTCTGCAGAAGCCTACCATGGGGAACCTTATCAAATGTCTTACTAAAATCCATGTACACTACATCCACTGCTTTACCTTCATCCACATGCTTGGTCACCTCCTCAAAGAATTCAATAAGACTTGTAAGGCAAGACCTACCCCTCACAAATCCGTGCTGACTATCCCTAATCAAGCAGTGTCTTTCCAGATGCTCAGAAATCCTATCCTTCAGTACCCTTTCCATTACTTTGCCTACCACTGAAGTATGACTAACTGGCCTGTAGTTCCCAGGGTTATCCCTCGTCCCTTTTTTGAACAGGGGCACAACATTTGCCACTCTCCAATCCCCAGGTACCACCCCTGTTGACAGTGAGGACGAAAAGATCATTGCCAACGGCTCTGCACGGAGAAGTGGAGCATCGTGAGATTATCCGTGGGCTTGCGGTAAAGCGAAGTGCTGAGGTGACCGTCCTTGATGGAGATGAGTGCGTCCAAGAATACAACCAATTTTGGAGAGTAGTCCATGGTGAGTCTGATCGTGAGATGGAGCTTATTGATGTAATCATGCAGTCCTTTCAGTGATTCTTCGCCGTGGGTCCAAAGGAAAAAAATGTCATCGATGTATCTGGTGTATAACATCGGTTGAAGGTCCTGTGTGGTGAAGAGGTCTTGTTCAAACTTGTGCATGAAGATGTTGGCATATTAAGGTGCAAATTTGGTCCCCATGGCTGTTCCGTGTGTCTGGATGAAGAACTTCTCCACATCAGGGATACTGTCAGCTGGTGCTGCGTTTGCCAGTGGTACGGTCCATGGCCCCCATTCAGTGCCCCCATAGGGGCTACAGTGACTGTTGCCATAGAGTGGGCTGCGTGATGCCTTGCCCACGGGTGGTGGCCAGTCGGGTGGGGTACGAGGGTACCAATACGGCCGGTGTCACTCTGCAGAACCAGGGGCCAATGTGGGTGGTCAGTCGAGTGCGCAGCAATTTGACTGCCTTGCAGCCCATGTCAATGGCGATCCATGCCTGGACACCGCCGCAGTCTCTTAGGGGGTCAGCTTGGCCACTCGGCCGTTTTTCCCATCAGCCCCCTGGTCCTGGAGGACTCCAGCCATCCCAGCCAGTGTCCAGCCTATCAGTCCACAGTCGTGCCTCTGTGTCCTACCTCCTCTCTGTCCCTCATCACGATTTTTGAAAGCACAAGTGAACCGTGCCGTCAGGAATTCGATCCATCGGAGATGGAGAATGGCGGAGTCCCTGGAGAATACCGGGTCAGGCCAGCTAATGATATGCAAATGATGTTTGCTATACGTATGTTCTGGAACACATTGACGCTGCTATCGATGTGATAGAGAATTGCGATTTGGCGTCATATCGGCACCTGCCGCGATTTCGGCATCAGAACCGATTCTCCGCCCAATCGTGTTTCCTGATTTCAGCGTTTGTCAACGGAGAATCCCGCCCCATAGCTTTCATTTTCCACACGTCGTTCAAGAGTGACAGAGGAGGTTCCGTTGGCGGCTATGAAGGAGTAAGTCGCACATTTGGTGGCTCCCGCTCTGGCCGGACTTTTGGACCTTTTCCCCCGATTTTTACTGGAGTGGAATTGTAAAACTGATGACAGAAGCAATTGTGTACTGAATTGCCACATCAGTGCCTGGAGAGAAGGACTAGAAGTGCTCGTAAAAGCAGAAACAGAAAGACAGAGAAGGCTTGGGCTGAAGCTGCAGCAGGAGACAGCATGGCGGAGGACCGGACCTCTGGTTTGTCGACCCAGCGGTCAACAGAGCAGCTGATGCAAGTTATTCAGGAAGGCTTTGATAAGCAGAAACGGGACTGCTTGGACCCGATAAAAGAGTCAATTGAGCGGCAGGAGCTTAGATTGGAAGCCCAAGAACGAGCGATCCAGGAGGTCGAGAAGGAGCTGGCTGAGCAGGAGGAACATCAGACTGCGGTGGAGCTGGAGGTGGGGATGCTGAGGGACCAGCAGAAGAAGCTCCTGGAGAAGGTGGAGGACCTAGAGAATAGGTCCCGCCGGCAGAACTTGAGAATCGTTGGGCTCCCGGAGGGGTCCGAATGAGCAGACGCTGAGGCATACATGTTTGAGAAGTTGCTGGGGGATGGGGCATTCCCCCAGCCCTTGGGGGTGGATAGGGCTCACAGAGCACTCACGAGGATGCCGCGAATGGGAGACCCCCCCGAGGGCAATGGTGGTGAGATTCCACAGGTACTTGGATAAGGAGCGCTTTCTACAGTGGGCCAAGCAGACACGGAGCTGTAAGTGGGGCACCAGTATCCTGCTTATTTGCCAAGACCCGAGTGTGGAGGTGGCCAGGAGAAGAGCAGGCTCCAACCAAATTAGGTTGATCCTTTTTAAGATTAAAGTGAAGTTCGGGCTGCTGTCTCCGGCCCGTCTCTGGGTCACACACGAGGAACAGCACTTTTATTTTGAGTCGCCTGAGGACGCGCTGGACTTCACGAAAAGGAAAGGACTGGTGGTGGACTAAGATCTTTTGAACTTTGCTGCAATGTTCTTGTTTCTGTTCCTTTTTAAAAAAAAGTTTCCCATTTTTTGTTTTGTGGAAGCTGTTTGTAATACCGGGGGGGGGGGGCCCGCCAACCGGCGCGGCTTGATTCCCACCCCCGCCGAATATCCGGTGCCAGAGAATTCGGCAACCGGCAAGGGCGGGATTCACGCCAGCCCCCGGCGATTCTCCGACCCGGCGGGGGGTCGGAGAATCTCGCCCCAGGTTCGGGTTCTGCCCTGAAGGGCGGGAAACCCCTGTGAACTATAAAGTAAAGCCCCCAAGTTCAAATCGTCCTTCTTGACAGGGTCACTCAGCAACGTGAAGCAACCCCTGAGAGTGAACTGTCCAGCGGCCGCCAACCAAGTAAGTCTCAAGTCACCACTCGCTACGAGATAGGCGCTCCTAGCTACCAGTCCATACCAGCTTTTGAATCCTGCGGACTCAGGACCTGAACGAAAGGCCATTTGTTCCCCTGACCTGGTGGGCCAGTCCGAAGCTAAGTATTGGCCTTTTAGTGATAGGAATAGTCTAGAAAGTAGAGTTTATGCATGAGTAGTGATTTACTGTGTATAAGAAATGTGTTTTGATTTGAATCTTACTAATTGGTGTGTTGAGTTATTGATCATTACTTGAACCTGAACCTCGTGGCGATATCATAAAGATAGCTGGCGACTCTAGAGCAAAGGTTAAACAAACAGAGCAAATTACGAATTAAGAGCCAACCAAACGTTAGCAACAATGGTTGCATGACCTATTTTCAGATCTTGCTTCACCTTCTCCTCCTCTTCTTCTTGCTTCACCCCCTCCTCCCTGGAGGATGCCACGGTTCATCTTGCAGCTCCACTCCTCTCTGCAGAACAATATTATGCAAACCAGGATCAACAACCGTTCCAGAGACCCTTCCTGATAGCTACCTCCGAACTGTTCAAGAACCTGAATCATGTCTTCAGTAATCCAATGGTTTACCCAATGGTCGTTCTCATGTCCATGTGACACCAATTGTACATTTCCTCTGAACCAGTGGGTGGATACTTCGAAGGAGTCATCAACCAGATCCTCAGAGCGTAGATCTTGGGCGGGATTCTCCGGTCGCCAGCGCCAAAATCGCATTCGGCGATTGGCCAGAGAATCCACGTTTCCGACTAAATGGGGGCGGCGACGCTTTTGTGATGCTCTGTCCCCTCCAAAGCGGCATACTCGAGGAGTACGCCACGCGCCGTATCGACAGCCTCAGGACCGTGCCTGAGGCCCGCCCCCTGATGCTCCGCCCCCGATCGGCTGAGTTCCCGATGGCCTGGGTCTCTCATGATCTTACCTGTCGGGAACTTGGCGTGGCGGCTGCGGACTCAGTCCAGCACCTCCACAGTCGGGGGAAGGCCGATCTGCATGCAGGGGTGACTTTGGCAGGAGCTGGGGGCACTGTTGGGGGGTGGTGCAGGGGTGTCGAGCCGTCCTAAGGGGGGCACTGTTTTGCATGCCGGGTCCACGCACTGCCGGCACAATGGTGCATGCCGCGGCCGCTGCAGGCCGCAGCCGTGTGCATGCGCAGCCATGGACCCAGCAAATCTCTGGGCCATATCGGCAGCGAGAGCAGGGTGCTCTACGCTGTCTTGCTGCTAGTCCTCAGCCAAACGGAGGATCGGTGGCTGTTTTGTGCCGAATCTTCAGTTGTTAAAGGCCACCTTTCCCACGCCAGCGTCAGGTCATAGCCTGAGAATCGGAGAATCCAGACCCTTATCTCCAAAGAGCTACCCACTCACATTGTATGGAGGTATGAAATGACTGCCGCAAAATGAAGGAATCATGCAGCTCCCAGGATATCTTGAAAATACATGTATGATTATCTCCGTTGGTCAACCGTGTTACCCGTTGAGAAAATGAAATCCCTTCTAATTGATAAATGTTTCACACTGCTCTGAAGGCACTTCAGAACTGCAAATTCTATGAACTCTATGAATACTTCAATTGCCACATGTGTACAGTCAGTGATGTCCTGTCCTGTGGAAATCCAGACATTTCTGTGGTAGCCTTGGCATTCATGGCATCCATGACCTGGGTGATAGATCGTGGACAGCAAATTGTGGGATCCTATGATGGTCACCAGAACATCCCTGAAAAAACCCAGAGCAAAGAAACTCTGGGCTGTTCTGATCTTTCTTGCCAACGCTCCCTCTTGGGAGGGGTCTTGCTCCAAGAGGCTGTAGTTCTCACCATCAGCCTGCTGTGAAAATCTAAACCTCCTGAACTAAGGTGGCTCAGTCATGTTGAGGAAGCTGATCCTCAGCCTTTGGAAAAGTATGTGTCTGTCGGGAAGTCAACAGCTTAAGCTATTGCTGTTGCTGCTGTGTGGCTGGTTCTGTCGTTTCTCATCTGGGGCCTCTTTTATATCTCTGCATAAACTCTTCTTATCCAGCAGTGAAAGTTGAAAACAGGGAGCATCAGAACAAGGTGAGCAAAGACCAAGGTAGGTGAAATAAATTCCAAAGAATTGGAAATCATCTGTGAAGCAGTGAAATCATGCTCACAGAACAAATATTGATGCAGAAACCTTTCCCACAGGCAGGTAAGCTACTGTGCAGTTTCACTGCTTAAAAACCTCCAAGCTCATTGGTTTCATTTATTAATGGCTCTCCATGGGTTTTCTTGTGTGGTTTACCTTGGTGAATTCCACACAGCTCAGGAACCTCATGTGCTGCTTGATAAAGCCAGAATCTTGAGTTAAAGCTACAATGAATTGCTTGTTTAAATATATATATCACTGACAATAAGTGGCATGATGGTAATGTCACAGGACTAGTAATCTAGAAGGCCAGATCAATGCTCTTGGATATGAGTTAAAATCCCACCATGGTAACTGGTGGAATTTCAATTCAATTAATACAAACTGAAACTAAAAGTGAGTCTCAGTAATAGCGACCCCATTGTTGTAACAACCCATTAATGCATCATTAGTTAACATATTAATGGCCTTTAGGGAAGGAAAGCTGCTGTCCATACCTGGTCATGTTTACCTGTGACACCAGACCAATGTGGCCAATGTGGTTGACTCTTAACTGTCCTCTGAAAAATCTGACAAGCTACTCAGTTCGAAGGCAATTAGGGCTAGGCAACAAATGCTGGCCTAGGGCGGCATGTGGCGCAGTGGTTAGCACTAGGGCTGTGGCGCTGAGGACCCGGGTTTGAATCCCGGCTCTGGGTCACTGTCCGTGTGGAGTTTGCACATTCTACCATGTCTGCGTGGGTTTCACCCCCACAACCCAAAGATGTGCAGGTTAGGTGGATTGGCCACGCTAAATTGCCCTTTAATTGGAAAGAAAAAATTTTGAATACTCTAAATTTATTTAAAAAAAGAAAAAAGAAACAAACGCTGGCCTTGCCAGCAATGCCCAAATCCCACAAAAGAATAAATAAAAATAAAGACTCGACAGCTTCACAGGGGTTTCTCACTTATCTCCAAATGTACTCCAATAAAAACCAGGTGGGGTGAGATCATGTTGGGCTTTGGCCATTTTTCAGCCATTTATCCCCCTGATCCACCCCCCATACTAAAATTCCGCCCAAACATTCTGAATTCTGAAGAGTCCACGTTAAAAATCACCTCATTCTTTCTCCTTTCTGATACTGATTGACATGTACTTCACATGTACATTGCCAGCATTCGATGCTTTGATTGCTCAACTAGTCACCATCTACATTTCCAGTTGGTTCCAAGCCTCTTCTCATGTTCGTCAATGGGTCAGTGGGCAAAATTATATGTGACATTGCCACAGCCAATGATAACAGTGGCCACAGACTCATTCTGACCAGAAATAAACAACTGAACACCGAGAGGGACAGGGGTGTTAACTTTAATAATATGAAGTCTAACTCCACAATTGTTGACAGCTCACCTCCATTAAACTATAGGGGAGAAATGAATTTGCTGTGGGTGGCCTAATTTAAATGATTCACTCCAATTTCTGCCTCTTCTGGTCCCCAGAAACCAGCCTCATAGTTAAACTGAATGCTGCCCTCGGGATACATACACAAACACACACACGCACATATGCATCAACCTTATAATGTTATAAACTGTTTATCTTTTACCACATTGCGTAACACACAGGCATAAAGTCACAAGGGGACATTTTGTTCTCTTTTAATCTTATGAAGGTTTCATTTGTGTTCACCTTTTCCATCATCTTTAATTTGACAAGTTTAAAAAAAAACTGAAAATAGTCACCAAGAGGTAACAGCACGGAAGAGCTAACAAATATATTTTGCTATGGTGCGAGAGAGAGTTTTTATGGAGATTAGCTTTGTAAAAGCAGATTTGTTATTATATCAGTTGCTGGTAAGTGCCCTGGCAGGTACGATGTTGCCTGTAAATCAAGAAAAACCTATTCTGGTGGAAAAGTAGAAAATAATGATGTGACTATTTATTGCTCAGTGTTGAAATTTAGACTAGTGATCCTATCACATATCATGCTCTGTGAAGCAATGGCCAGTAGCACTTGCTTTGGAATGCACATTCATCATTTTCATTCGTGAAATTTCAACAAATAACAGCAAAAATGATTATAGGATTCCAAAGGTTATTGAATCACAGATGGCAATATCCGTAGCTCTGTGGATTTGTTGAAGAATAAAAAAGTTCATCTGCAATGGGTGGAACATACTATAACTCATAATGAGTAATATATAGGATACTCAAAATTATGGCATTTTATGTAAATGTGGGGGAAAAAAGCAATGACTATCTGCAACATTTTGAAAAAAATACAATATTTGTACTGAAGTGGAAGAAACAGAATGGGAAAATGATTAAAGTTAAATTGCAGATCTGGAGAGACATGCCCTATCCCTAACACCTGTTCTGGTGGTTGTACTATGAGAGTGTGCAAAAATTCTTGCTTGGATCAATGTTCTAATATGTTGATGCATTTATAAAAGTATAGTACAATCAATAAGATAATCAGAAAGAGTCAACCTGGTTTTGTGAAAGAGAAATTATATTTGACAAATTATTAGGCTTCTTTGAGTATGTAACACACAGGGTAGATAAAGGAGAAGAATTAGATATGGGCCTGAATGTTCCGTCCAGGAGTGCACTCTCTTGGCGGGCCTGGATGTTGGGCTCAAAACATGCCTCCGGTTGCGGTCGACCCTGGAGCACGATTTCATGCTGCTGACAAATTAACGGGCAGTCAGCGTGAAGCACGCGCTTCGAAGGGCTGAGCGCTACCGTGGAGGACGAGAAGAGAGTGGGCGCTGCGAAAAGGGACAGTGCAGGCTATTGTTTCTAATGTGCTCCCTCAGGGCGACAACCACTGTGGAGTTGTCTCAGAGAGCAGCAGACCTGTGAAAATAAATAGCAACAGAAAAACAATGCAGAATGTCTGAGCAGCACACTCAGGGGGCTGTTTAGCACAAGGCTAGATCGCTGGCTTTGAAAGCAGACCAAGGCAGGCCAGCAGCACGGTTCAATTCCCGTAACAGCCTCCACGAACAGGCGCCGGAATGTGGCGACTAGGGGCTTTTCACAGTAACTTCATTGAAGCCTACTTGTGACAATAAGCGATTTTCATTTCAACTACAAATCTCAATGCCCAGTGTAGCCATCTGGGATGGCCACGTCCCGATTACAAAATGGGCACTTGCAAAGACTGCAGGGAAAATTGGATAATGCTAAGAAACAAGCAGGTGCAAGCTCTGTCTGTTGATTAGAACCTTAAACGCTCAGACAGGACAGAAACTACCAAACAATTTACATACTAATGAGCCATCTCCGGGGACAAAAGGGAAACATTCAGATACACAATGTTAGGACAGACTCCCCGGTGCCAGAAGAAGCTAAGACAAAGCAGACTGACAGTCACCAGGACACGCCCAGCGATCAGGGAACCACCCCTCTATTGGAGGAAAATCGATACCGATGATTGGGAAAGACCCAATTAGTTGAGGCCAGGTTCAAGGCCCGCCCAAAAGAGCGCAAAGCCCTTTGCAGTATAAGAGGTATCCCCCAAGGGAGAATCTTCCTCCTTTGGCTTTGGCTCTCAGCGAAGAGAGAGACCAGCCTAGCAGCTACAGCAGACCAAGTAAGTTCCAAGTCAACGCACGCTACAAGATAGACACTCCTAGTTGCTACCCTGTAAACAGCTCAACCCAGCAGCCTCAGAACCGAGCCACGGCCATTGTTCCTCTGACTGAGTGGGCGCCCGAAGCTAAGTATAGGCCTTAGTAATAGTGGTAGTTTAGTTTGTAGAGTTTAAGCATGAGTAGATTTGACTGTGTGTAAATAAATGAGCATTGCTTTTGAACTTACTAACTGCTGTATCGAGTCATTGATCAGTATTCGGTTCTGAGCCTTGTGGCAGTGTCGAAAGATACCTGGCGACTCTTGAGCAAACGTGATTAAATAGAGCCAAATTAAGAGCCAACCAAAGGTTAGCAACATTTACTGGCGACATCTGACGGGACTCGATTTAGAAGTGGCCTAACCACTCCAAGAGAACCCAAAATTTGAATTGAGAATCCAATTGGGAACAGAAAGAAAAACCACAAGCGTCAAAACAGTACTGATCAAACCGCTGAGATTCGGAAGTGTGTGAATGCATGCGTACTAACAGGAATATAAGGTAAACCTGAGAGATTTTGTTGCGAAAGACTGTCAGGCGTTTTGTAGGCCGGAAATTAGCGTAAGCCGTACCCGTGTTTACATCACCGCTTTATCAGCCCCTGTTCCAAATTTAGAACATAGAACATAGAACGATACAGCGCAGTACAGGCCCTTCGGCCCACGATGTTGCACCAAAACAAAAAGCCATCTAACTTACACTATGCCATTATCATCCATATGCTTATCCAATAAACTTTTAAATGCCCTCAATGTTGGCGAGTTCACTACTGTTGCAGGTGGGGCATTCCACGGCCTTACCACTCTTTGCGTAAAGAACCTACCTCTGACCTCTGTCCTATATCTATTACCCCTCAGTTTAAAGCTATGTCCCCTCATGCTAGCCATTTCCATCCGCGGGAGAAGACTCTCACTGTCCACCCTATCTAACCCCCTGATCATTTTGTATGCCTCTATTAAGTCTCCTCTTAACCTTCTTCTCTCCAACGAAAACGACCTCAAGTCCATCAGCCTTTCCTCATAAGATTTTCCCTCCATACCAGGCAACATCCTGGTAAATCTCCTCTGCACCCGCTCCAAAGCTTCCACGTCCTTCCTATAATGCGGTGACCAGAACTGTACGCAATACTCCAAATGCGGCCGTACCAGAGTTTTGTACAGCTGCAACATGACCTCATGACTCCGGAATTCAATCCCTCTACCAATAAAGGCCAACACTCCATAGGCCTTCTTCACCATCCTCTCAACCTGGGTGGCAACTTTCAGGGATCTATGTACATGGACACCTAGATCCCTCTGCTCATCCACACTTCCAAGAACTTTACCATTAGCCAAATATTCCACATTCCTGTTATTCCTTCCACAGTGAATCACCTCACACTTCTCTACATTAAACTCCATTTGCCACCTCTCAGCCCAGCTCTGCAGCTTATCTATGTCCCTCTGTAACCTGCTACATCCTTCCGCACTGTCAATAACACCACCGACTTTAGTGTCATCCGCAAATTTACTCACCCACCCTTCTGCGCCCTCCTCTAGGTCATTGATAAAAATGACAAACAGCAACGGCCCCAGAACAGATCCTTGTGGTACCCCACTTGTAACTAAACTCCATTCTGAACATTTCCCATCAACCACCACCCTCTGTCTCCTTTCAGCTAGCCAATTTCTGATCCACATCTCTAAATCACCCTCAATCCCAAGCCTCCGTATTTTCTGCAATAGCCTACCGTGGGGAACCTTATCACACGCTTTACTGAAATCCATATACACCACATCAACTGCTCTACCCTCGTCTACCTGTTCAGTCACCTTCTCAAAGAACTCTATAAGGTTTGTAAGGCATGACCTACCCTTCACAAAGCCATGTTGACTATCCCTGATCATATTATTCCTATCTAGATGATTATAAATCTTGTCTCTTATTATCCCCTCCAAGACTTTACCCACAACAGACGTGAGGCTCACCGGTCTATAGTTGCCTGGGTTGTCTCTACTCCCCTTTTTGAACAAAGGTACCACATTTGCTAACCTCCAGTCCTCTGGCACTATTCCTGTAGCCAATGATGACATAAAAATCAAAGCCAAAGGCCCAGCAATCTCTTCCCTGGCCTCCCAGAGAATCCTAGGATAAATCCCATCAGGCCCCGGGGACTTATCTATTTTCAGCCTGTCCAGAATTGCTTCCCTACGTACCTCAATGCCATCTATTCTAATAGCCTGGGTCTCAGCATTCTCCTCCACAACATTATCATTTTCCTGAGTGAATACTGACGAAAAATATTCATTTAGTATCTCGCCTATCTCTTCAGACTCCACACACAACTTCCCATCCCTGTCCTTGACTGGCCCTACTCTTACCCTAGTCATTCTTTTATTCCTGACATACCTATAGAAAGCTTTTGGGTTTTCCTTGATCCTACCTGCCAAACACTTCTCATGTCCCCTCCTTGCTCGTCTTAGCTCTCTCTTTAGATCCTTCATCGCTACCTTGTAACAATCCATCGCCCCAACTGAAACTTCACACCTCATCTTCACATAGGCCTCCTTCTTCCTCTTAACAAGAGATTCCACTTCTTTGGTAAACCACGGTTCCCTCGCTCGACGCCTTCCTCCCTGCCTGACCGGTACGTACTTATCCAGAACACGCAGTAGCTGTTCCTTGAACAAGCTCCACTTATCCAGTGTGCCCAACACTTGCAGCCTACTTCGCCAACCTATCCCCCCCAAGTCATGTCTAATGGCATCATAATTGCCCTTCCCCCAGCTATAACTCTTGCCCTGCGGTGTATACTTATCTCTTTCCATCACTAACGTAAATGTCACTGAATTATGGTCACTGTCCCCAAAGGGCTCTCCTACCTCCAAATCTAACACGTGGCCTGGTTCATTACCCAAAACCAAATCCAATGTGGCCTCGCCTCTTGTTGGCCTGTCAACATAGTGTGTCAGGAAACACTCCTGCACACATTGTACAAAAAACGACCCATCTAATGTACTCGAACTATATCTTTTCCAGTCAATATTTGGAAAGTTAAAGTCTCCCATAATAACTACCCTGTTACTTTCGCTCCTATCCAGAATCATCTTCGCCATCCTTTCCTCTACATCCCTAGAACTATTTGGAGGCCTATAGAAAACTCCCAACAGGGTGACCTCTCCTTTCCTGTTTCTAACCTCAGCCCATACTACCTCGGAAGAAGAGTCCCCATCTAGCACCCTCTCCGTCACCGTAATACTGCTCTTGACTAGCAGCGCCACTCCTCCCCCTCTTTTGCCTCCTTCTCTGAGCTTACTAAAACACCTAAACCCCGGAACCTGCAACATCCATTCCTGTCCCTGCTCTATCCATGTCTCCGAAATGGCCACAACATCGAAGTCCCAGGTACCAACCCATGCTGCCAGTTCCCCTACCTTATTTCGTATACTCCTGGCCTTGAAGTAGACACACTTCAAACCACCTACCTGAACACTGGCCCCCTCCTGCGACGTCAAATCTGTGCTCCTGACCTCTATACTCTCATTCTCCCGTACCCTAAAACTACAATCCAGGTTCCCATGCCCCTGCTGCATTAGTTTAAACCCCCCCAAAGAGCACTAACAAATCTCCCCCCCAGGATATTTGTGCCCCTCAGGTTCAGATGTAGACCATCCTGTCTGTAGAGGTCCCACCTTCCCCAGAAAGAGCCCCAGTTATCCAGAAATCTGAATCCCTCCCACCTGCACCATTCCTGTAGCCACGTGTTTAATTGCTCTCTCTCCCTATTCCTCATCTCATTATCACGTGGCACGGGCAACAACCCAGAGATAACAACTCTGTTTGTTCTCGTTCTGAGCTTCCATCCTAGCTCCCTGAAAGCCTCTCTGACATCCTTGTCCCCTTTCCTACCTATGTCGTTAGTGCCAATGTGGACCACGACTTGGGGCTGCTCCCCCTTAAGGACCCGGAAAACATGATCCGAGACATCACGTACCCTTGCACCTGGGAGGCAACATACCAAACGTGAATCTCTCTCGCTCCCACAAAATCTCCTATCTGTGCCCCTGACTATCGAGTCCCCAATTACTAATGCTCTACTCCTCTCCCCCCTTCCCTTCTGAGCAACAGGGACAGACTCCGTGCCAGAGGCCCGTACCCCATGGCTTACCCCTGGTAAGTCCCCCCCCCCCAAAAGTATCCAAAGCGACATGGCAATGAATGGCAATGAAGGCAATGGAACGCCTTATGAACCCCCAGGAATTCGAGGTCGCAGCTACCAGTAGAGTAGGACAGTGTCCCGTTTGGGAAGAAGAGATCAGGAAATATCTCAAAGGGAAAGGATGGCCCCTTTGGAGTGAATTCTGTGATAATGGGGAAACAGGACCAGGGAGTATAGGACATACTTGGTGGGCGAATCTGTCAGAGATCCACAAGAAGAGCTTAGGGAAAGCTTGCAAGCCGATGGCAATCGTGTCCTGTTTGGCACAATTGCGAGGCATAGAGGAGGTCATTAGGACGCTCCTTAGAGAGATAGAGGAGAGAGACAGAACCAGTGAGGTAGACGTGAGTGAGGTAGAGAAAGAGAATCGAGATCTGAAAGAGCAGTTAGCAGTGAGGGACAGAGAGGTGGATGATGCCAAGAAGGGCACATCAGTCTTGTCTCGCGCATTTGAACAGCTTTCAGACACAATACGATAAGGCCTACCAGGACACGCAACGCGCGGTCTTGGTAAGACAAGAAACAGAACAGCAAGTTGAGAAATTGCAGAAGCAATGCAATGATTTAAAAGCAGCCCTACGAGCATTCCATACTTCCACAACGGAACAAGAGCTCAGTAGACCATGCAAAGTGCTGGAAACAAATTGCAGAATTGCAATCTCTGCTGTCCGTGCAAAATGGCTTTCAGAGTACATTCGGACCCCAATTAGATCAAGGAAACGGTCCCGATTGGCAGGAATTGAACGAGAATGGCCATAGATACGTACATGGGACATGTACGCAGGAAAAACCCCAGAAAAGGAAAGCGCCCCAACCGAACAGGCAGAACACACCCCCATGAATTCTGTGACCACACACCGCAGGGCTGCAGGAGAAGGAGAAGCAGACTTCCTTTACACAACCCTGTTAACCGTGACCCAATTACGGGATGTGTGTGGAAAAATTACACCGTTCCTTCCCACATCCGACCCCCACCAATTTTTCGAGAAAGTCAAACAACAGGCAACCATGTACGGCCTGGACGAAAAGGAGCAAGTGAAGCTCACAGTTTTAAGCCTCGACCCTTCAGTAGTAGCAGCCCTTCCCGACCCACAGAATGTAGGAGGAGGCACATTCCAAGAGATGCACACAGCGATCCTTGATGCGATCGGCTTTAACAGAGGAGACCCATAGAAGGCCTAAATAAGTGTAGGTAAAAGAAGACAGAGAACCCCACATCGTTTGCTGGACATTTATGGATTCACTTTACGGCAGTTTTTGGAGAGTTAGCCCGTGCCCATTTGTCCCCAGATAATATGGCCACATGGACCCGAATTCTAGTCTCCCACGCCACAGAAGCAGGACGAAAAGCTTGTGCAAATTATGACCCCCTCAGATGAGGCCCACAATGAAAAATGGGTTTTGAAGAGATTGTCCTGCGCTTGGGAGCAATAAATTGCAGACAAAACCGCATTTATAATACCCGTTGAAGAGCAGGTAGAAATGAACCCAGTTAAGGCACACCAGAATCCCGCATGGGTAAATGAGGGCAGGAACAGCCAACCCCAGCCCAAAGCTCAGGAATGTTATAATTGTGGATAGCTAGGACACTTTGCACGAGAGTGCAATGCGCCCCAGAAGCAGCAGAGAAACCAACAGACAGGCACCCTAAACAAGAATAGGGCAAAGCCGATCCATAGCGTTAACGCCCGTTCAGAGAATGCAGACATGAACGGCACCGACTGATGGTGTCCGGACTCCCCAACGTGGGTCTGCGACACCCTTTGGGACAAGTCCGGTAGACCAGTAGTAGCAGGCAAAGTTCGGGGACAACCCGTGGAATTTCTTTGGGACACAGGAGGGTCCCGCACCACACTCAATTCCTCCTCGATGTTCCAGTGAAACACGTGGCCCACAACAGACACCATTACACTCAGCGGCTTTACAGGCCATTTACAACAGGGACACATCATAGCCCCTATTGCAATACAGATAGGGAACATTGCAACCAAGCACCCCGTAGTTTTAGTTGATCTGCCCCAGACAGCAGAACATATCCTTGGGATCGACTTCATGAGCTCCCATAACCTTTCTTTTGACCCAGTGAACAAGTGTGTGTGGAAAATGGCAAAGGCAGCACGAGCCCCCGCCACACTCACAGTAGGAGAATATGTAAATAGGATTAGCTCAGTAGGAGACTTTGAGCCATTAGTGCAGACAAACAGGTTAGGGCAGTCCTGCAGGAACACAAAGCAGCATTTGCACAGCACAAGCACGACTTTGGCAGTTTGATTGGCCTTGTGAACGTTACAGGTCCCGACCCTAAACCCCAGAAGCAGTACGGATTTCCCCAGGAAGCAGAGGGAGAAATCTCCAAAGTAATAGAGAGTTTGTTGGATCAAGGCATACTCAGATCAGTAGCCTCGACAAACAACGCACCAATTTGTCCCGTCATGAAACCGGATGGATCATGGCGACTGACCATTGATTACCGGGAACTGAGCAAAGTAACCCTAGCAACAGCCCCCACCATAGCCACAAGTCCCGAGACCATGCTCAAACAGGGACTTCAGTCAAAAGAAATTTTGGTTTTGGACATTAATAATGGCTTCTGGTCCATTCCATTGGCTAAAGCGTGACAGTACAAATTTGCCTTAACATTCCAAGGGCAACAGTACACGTGGACGTGCCTTCCACAAGGCTTCCACAACTCCCCCTCCATTTTCCACCGATAGCTGGCAAATGGATTAGCAAAATTTTCCCGCCCCAATTGTCTGGTCCAGTATGTAGACGACTTGTTACTACAGACAGACACAATGGGAGAGCATATTTCGCTTCTCGCCGAACTCCTAGCACTCCTAAAAGAAATTGGTTGTAAAGTCAACCCCAAGAAGGCCCAGATTCTGAAAGAAAAAGTGATTTACTTGGGAACAGTGATCACTCATGGTAAACGTGAGGTCGAGCACAAGAGAACTGACTCGATCGTCAAATTTCCCCTTCCCCACAATGTCTCAGCCCTCCGGTCATTTTTAGGACTAGTTGGTTACTGCTGAAACCATATTGATGGTTTCGTCACTAAAGCAGCGCCCCTTTCCGAGCTTCTCAAGAAACAGGCACCTTGGGAATGGCTTCCACAGCATACAGATGCCGTGGACGCTTTAAAAAGTGCACTCAGCACAGCCCCCGCACTACAGGTCCCAGATCCACATTCCCCGTACGCTATAGAGGTAGCAAGCACCGACCGAACCCTTTCGGCCGTGCTCCTCCAGTAACGCCATGACTTGTTACGCCCCGTAGCATACGCCTCACGCATGTTAGAGCAAGGACTTTCTGCCTGTGAAAGGCACCTGCTCGCAATTTTTTGGGCAGTACATTACTTCGCCATTACAGGACTCAACCCCATCACCATCCTCACAGAACACACACCGATACAACTATTGTTAGACGGCCGACTTAAAGAATGGCACAGTCAGCCAAATTCGTGCAGCCCATTGGACCCTTCTTTTGCAGGGACGGGTCATCACGGTAAAGAGAACCAAAACCCACACCTTCCTTGCTGATAATCTGCAATATGCAGGCACCCCTCACGAATGTGAGATCATCACCACTAAACACAACACAGGCCCATTTATTCCCAAAACACCTCCCAGGAAACCAGGTAGTACACCCCAGAGACCCCAGCCCACAGACACATGCGCACCCCTCAGGATTTATATGGATGGCTCATCCACAGTGTTAAACGGAAAGAGAATTACCGGTTGCGGTATATATGTAGAGGACGCGCAGGGACGCGCCCAAGGTGAAATTTCCTTGAAGTTGCCAGGACACTTAGGCTCGCAGGCAGCAGAGCTGGCAGCGATTGCGTATATTGTAGACCATCCAGACCCGTTCCTGATCCCAGCAGACATCTATTCAGACAGCTTCCATGTCTGCAGTAGTTTGACAGAGTTCCTACCACTCTGGGAAACAAGAGGATTTGTTTCTGCGAACGGTAAACCCCGACCCTCAGCTCCATTACTCCACCATATCTTAGAGACAGCGAAGGACAGGAAATATGGCATAATTAAGCTTTGCAGTCATCACCATTCTTCTCCTCCTGGAAACGTTAAAGCAGACGCCCTAGCGAAGGCACGCTCCAGGCATGGTTATTTTTGGAACCCCCCCGAAAGCACCCCAGTACACGCAGTTCAGGTCTCACAGACCAATATTCAGGATTTAGCGAAGGCCCAGAAAGAGGACGAGAAACTCAGGGAAGTTTTAAAGTGAACCTTCCCAGCCCCGTACGACAAGTTTAGAAACGCAATCACCACACACGACGGTGTGATTTTAAAGGATGGCATTTATATAGTTCCCAGCCAGGACAGGAACCAAATCATTTGTCAATCCCATGACAATCATGGACACCAAGGAATTGAACCCACCCTAGCCCACCTCAGACCGATTTTCTGGTGGCCTGATTTAAAAACCGATTTCACACACTACGTAGAGAATTGTTTAATCTGTGCCCAGAACAATCCGGACAGCTATGCTAAAAAGGCTCAACTTAGCCATACCCGCCCCGTTAATGGACCCTGGACAAATCTCCAGATAGATTATATAGGACCCCTACCCCCGTGCTGAAATGGTTACAAGTATGTGTTGGTGGTCATAGACACCTTCACAAAATGGGTGGAAGCATTTCCGTCAAGAACTAATACGGCCAAGACGACTGCTAAAATATTAACACACCACATCTTTACAAGATGGGGCCTCCCACGCAGTCCGATCAAGGCTCCCATTTCACCGGACATGTAATGAAAAACGTCCTCACGATTTTCGGAATTACACAAAAGTTCCATATCGCATACCACCCCCAGTCAAGTGGTATTGTAGAACGAATGAATAGGAAATTGAAAGCCACGCTCAGGAAAATGGTACAGCAAAATAACAGCACCTGGGATTCAGTACTCCCATTTGCTTTGATGGTTTTAAGAAACACAGTATCTACATCCACAGGATACACCCCCCCACACCCTCATGACCGGACACCCCATGAAAGGCACTGAGTATTTACTAGGACTGGATTTGGCCAGTCCCGCAGTTACAGCCCTCACACATGAAAACGCGGTCACACAACTAGTACAGAACATAAAGGCAGCCCAATTCGCTGCAGCAGTGAGACTTGGAACCAGGAAGAAACAGAGCAAGGCCTGTTTTGACAAAACAGTACACGCCACTGAGTTTACAGTAGGGCAACAAGTTATGCTTTCCCTTTACAACCCCACTTCATTCCTCTCCCCCAAATTTTCCGGACCGTACTCCATTTCGGACAAAGTCAGCCCCTCAGTATACAAAATAACCTATCCCAATGGTAAGTCTGCGTGGTTTCAAATAAACCAGCTCAAGGCTTATGGCTCACAGAATAACCACACACACCACATCCTGCTCGCAGCAGCAGACGATCACGCCCCGCCCACAGATGACGTATTCCTACCCTCCCCCAACCACTCCAGCTCGCCCTCAGACACGACTTCAACTTCGCCCCCAGAGGCACAACTCCGTCTCTCCCTTCCCTCAACCGACAGCGACAGTGATAGCGATCAAGATGACGATAGCCACAGCACACCACGTTACGCCTACACCCCTGCACCAGGCCCCACTCCCAGCGAATCTGAGCATGATTCTACCGACCCATTTGGGATCACTTATATCAAAGCCCCTGACCCAGACCGACCGCCCGACGATTATGGATTGAAGCATAGTAGCTTCAACCTCGACACACGATTCTGGCACCGAGACAATTCGTTAAGGCTCATCCGGAATGATGAGATGGACCCCAATTCGCCCCAAGCAGCTTTTGCATGGTTACTACAGACAAGAGTTTGGCAACCGGGAGAAGATGATGACTTAGAGTCTGCCTCCCACCAAACCAATCCCTTTGCGGCTCTGTTCGCTATTGAGCAGTGAGGTGTCCAGATGATGGAGAAAAAAGGAACCGATGGAGCGATACGGTGTCCTTTCTGATGGAACCTGCACCATGTTTGTTGAATGTTTGTCGTTAATGTTATCGTTAAGTGTTGTGTGTAAACTCGGAAAGTTTTTTCACAGCCCCACGTCATCACCCACTTTGACGCCCAATGGCTGTTAGAGGAACTAGTTTGTCCCCAGAAACTTGTTAATGGAACAAGTTTGTCCCAGACAATAGTTCAGAGGAACTAGTCTGTCGCGAGAACCCAATTCATAGTTGCTCTCCTAATTCGAGAGGCAGCCCCCCCATGACGACCACATTCTTACCCGTTCTTGCCAGTTGCTCAGGCAGTGGAGAAACAGCACTGGTCCCCGCCCTGCCTGAGGACCCCCCTCTGGTCAGCTACGCTCGGGTAGAGCACATACGGCATTGATCACCGTTCTACCCGGGGATTCCACCCATTTCTTACCCGCCGCGGCCCATACGCACCCCATTTTGGCTCGTTACGTTCAAAATTCTTTTGTTTGGTTTTGCCAACCCTTAGGTTGCTTCCCTATGCTATTTACATCCTCAAACACTGGGATGGTAAATCACACAGGCTGCGAGACGGCTCGCAGTACGGCAGTATTTTCTTAGATATCTTGTCCAAATATTCTTTTTTTTTAAATGAGGGAGTCACAGATGGAGACCAATTATAAAGGGAAATTGGCAGTAAAGGACAGACAGACAGACATACGAGATCTTAAGCAAGATAATAACAGAAATTATGCTTGTCTTCACAGAACACCAGAAACCCAGGAACCACAGAAGAAGACAAAGAAGTCCGACAAAGATGAAGACAGCCTTCGTGTTCACATGGATCTTAGCAGGATTCCTTCTGTTGCGCGCGGACACTACCCCCCTGACCCCTACCACACAAACCGTAAATGACTCTCACCCCTGTAATACACGGAACCCCGAGATAACTAGCCCAGCGACAGCAAGCAATACCCCAACCTGGTGTGATAAGTTTATCACCTCGCTCTCATATGTAGTCGAAGCACTCTTAGTGCTGGCGATACTTTGCAGTGTCGTGCAAACGTTTAGAGTCAGGAAATGGTGAAACAGAGCATATCGCTCTCGCACCCCGGTATACAGATTTAGGTCCCCCATTTTCGGATTTCACCAGTCCCCCGAAACCATTGGGACAGATTAAAGAGCATCCATTTTGTTTAATGTATTCTATGGAATAAAGAGATGTAAACCTCTGATTCTGACTGCCAGGCCAGAGAAATTTCCGTGCTGCTATTTTGTACAGTTTAAAATGTATAGATTATTTTTGGATTGTTTGTATTTTCGGATTGTTTAAATGAGCATAGTTTATTGAGAATAGTTTGAGGTTCCAGTTTCTTTATTTTTCTGTAATGCATGTATTAATGTCATTGCGCCCCGTAGAAATATTTGGCAATGAATGTATTTAAAATGGTTTAGGTAAAATTGTGTTGCATAGGATAGGACAGCGTAGAGCCTAAGCATGGGTGCCTCGGGGTTCAAAGGATGATGGTAATGTGATCCTTCACGCTTCGCATTGAGGATCACAAGGAGGGTGTGTAGCCATCTGGGATGGCCACAAAATGGACATTTGCAAAGACTGCAGGGAAAATTGGACAATGCTAAGAAACAAGCAGGTGCAAGCTCTGTCTGTTGATTAGAACTTTGAACGCTCAGACAGGACAGAAACTACCAAATGATTTACATACAAATGAGCCATCTCCCGGGACAAAAGGGAAACATTTAGATACACAATGTTAGGACAGGCTCCCCGGCGCCAGAAGAAGCTAAGACAAAGCAGACTGACAGTCACCAGGACACGCCCAGCGATCAGGGAACCATCATTCTATTGGAGGAAAATCGATACCGATGAATGGGAATGACCCAATTAGTTGAGGCCAAGTTCAAGGCCCGCCCAAAAGAGTGCAAAACCCTTTGCAGTATAAGAGGTATCACCCAAGGGAGAATCTTTCTCCTTTGGCTTTGGCTCTCAGCGAAGAGAGAGACCAGCCTAGCAGCTACAGCAGACCAAGTAAGTTCCAAGTCAACGCACGCTACGAGATAGATGCTCCTAGTTGCTACCCTGTAAACAGCTCAACCCAGCAGCCTCAGAACCGAGCAACGGCCATTGTTCCTCTGAGTGGGCGCCTGAAGCTAAGTATAGGCCTCAGTAATAGTGGTAGTTTAGTTTGTAGAGTTTATGCATGAGTAGATTTGACTGTGTGTAAATAAATGAGCATTGCTTTTGAACTTACTAACTGGTGTATCGAGTCAGTGATCAGTATTCGGTTCTGAGCCTTGTGGCAGTGTCGAAAGATACCTGGCGACTCTTGAGCAAACGTGATTAAATAAAGCCAAATTAAGAGCCAACCAAAAGTTAGCAGCACCAGACACCTTAAAATTTTTTATTCCAGCCCAGAGGGTTCATCCCGCCCTGGATCGAGGTTGAAGCTTAAATCGTAAAGATCACCTCGCCAATCGTAAAAACAGATGGGCTGTGTGAAATTACGTTCTACGGGCCCCTTAATGGGCTAAATTGCGCATGCCCGCTGACCGAAATATTGCGCAAGTGCGTAATGACATGGGATGCATGCCCAAAGTCTTTTCTCGCAATTTCACACTGCTTCCAGATCAGGCGCATGCCCATCTGAACAACATAAAATTCTGGCCATGGTGTATTTGGATTTCCAAAAGGCATTTGATAAGTTACCACAAAAAATATTACGAGACAAGGTAAGACCTTATTGTGTTGAAGGTGATATATAACGGATAGAGAAGTGGTTAACTAGCAGGAAATACAGAGCTAGGATAAATGGATAAATTTCAAATGACCAACAATAACTAGTGGAGGTTCACAGGGCTCAGTGCCAAGGCTTAAACTATTTATGATCTATATTAATGACTTGGATGAAGGGACCGACTATTCTGTCGCCAAATTTGCTGATGATGCAAGATAGGTAGGAAAGCACGTGGTAGAGAGGATAAAAAGAGTCCGCAAAGAAACAAAGATAGGCTAAGTGAGTGAGCAATGCATTGACAGCTGGAGTATAATGTGGGAAAATGTGAGGTTGTCTACTTTGGCAGGAAGGTTAAGAAAACAGTTCACATGGAGAGAAACTGCAGAATGCTACAGTACAGAAGGATCTGGGTGTCCTTTACGTGAATCACAAAAAGTCAGTCTGCAGGAACAGCTAATAATTTGGAAGACAAATGGAATGTTGGCTTTAATTGCAAGGGAGATAGCACATAAAAGTAGAGAAGTCTTGCTGCAACTGTGCAAGGCATTGGTGAGGCCACATCGTGAGTACGGTGAACAGTTTTGGTCACTTCACTTAAGGAGGGATATATTTGCATTGGAAGCAGTCATATATTCAAGCTGAATATATTCAAGGCTGAGTTCAACACATTTTTGATTGACAATGAAGTCAAGAGTTATGGAGATCAGGCAGGAAAGTGGAGTTAATAATCTATATTATTGTCATAGGTAGGCTTACATTAACACTGCAATAAAGTTACTGTGAAGAGCCCCTAGTTGCCACACTCCAGCACCTGTTCGGGTACACTGAGGGAGAATTCAGAATGTCCAATTCACCTAACAAGCACGTCTTTCAGGACGTGTGGGAGGAAACCAGAGCGCCCGCAGGAAACCCACGCAGACACGGGAAGAGCATGCAGTCTCCACACAGACAGTGACCCAAGCAGGAATCGAACCTGGGACCCTGGCGCTGTGAAGCAACAGTGCCAACCACTGTACTACCATGCCGCCCATAAGGCCACAGTCAGCTGAACCATGATCTTTTTTTTATAAATTTAAAGTACCCAATTAATTTTATCCAATTAAGGGGCAATTTAGCGTGGCCAATTCACTTAGCCTGCACATCTTCTGGGTTGTAGAGGCCAAACCCTCGCAAACATGGGGAGAATGTGCAAACTCCACACGGACAGTCACCCAGAGTCGGGATCGAACCTGGGGCCTTGGCACAGTGAGACTGCAGGGCTAACCCACTGCGCCACCGTGCTGCCCCGAACCATGATCTTATTGATTGCTGGAGCAGGATCAATGGGCCAAATGACCTACTCCTGCTCCTATTTTTTACATTTGTATGATTACCTCTATTTCAGACAGGAAATTATCAGATGAATGACAGCACTTCCAGGATGCAGTTGCCTCTATTGGGTTTGGAACTTAAAAAGACATGATTTGGTAAAAGTAAGTGAAAACTATTCCTGGTCAGCCACGTATGTGATGGAACCTCCACTATATCAATTCCAGGCAACAACGTTCATGTACAAGTATATTTGAAATGAAAAATGAAATGAAAATCGCTTATTGTCACAAGTAGGCTTCAAATGAAGTTACTGTGAAAAGCCCCTAGTCACCACATTCCGGCATCTGTTCGGGGCCACAGCAACTCAGGCTCCTTAGGAGGGGCTGAATGCCTCAGTTGCCTGGGAGACTTGTGAATCATATTGGTGCCAGGAGCACAGAGATGTTCCCTGTTTCAGCCGAGGTGTATTAGAAACCTGGCTCCTTGATCTACCTGTGGCGTAAGTTGTGGCACTAGGTTGGACCTGCCTTTGAGCAGAGACCTCAAGAAGAAGTGCAAGCTAAATAAACTTTTTAATTAATTTCAGTATAATTATTATTTTATAAAATAACCTGGATTGGTAAAATGGCATGGAATTGAAGACATCAAGCCATGTGGAAATTACTTTTGAGCTCCCCAGTTGTCATGATATTCATATAAACATATCATGGTACAAACACACACACACACTGATGGTCAGATCAATGGACCAATCAACACACACGCAATATCACAGCCAATCACCAGTGAGAGCACACGGACTATAAAACGGGGAACACCACAGTTCCCGCTCATTCCAGCAGGAGATAGCTCAGGGCACAGAGCTCACAGCGTGCCACTCAGACATACACCATGTGCTGAGTGCCTCTCGAAGATAGTGCAAGGGCTGGGTCCACAGGTTAACTGGTAAAGTACGAACCACAGCCAGAAGCTGTAGACTGTATACAGTAGATGTTATCAAGAATAATAAAACAGAGTTGTACCATCTACAACCGTGTTGGTTCGTTTGTATAGCAGAACACCCAACACGACACCAGTCACTATACAGTCAAAATAGCCTGAACAAAAATATGAATTAAAAAAAGCAAAAGAGAATAAGATAATCAATACTTCTCAATTCGGAAAAGTGGCCGGGATTCTCCGGTGACACCCGCTAGCCATGGGATTCGCCATGGTCCCGAATCCCGTGACGTGCCAAAATCAGGATTTGGCGAGTGTCAAAGTGATTGCGGGTTTCCCGGCTCCCCTGCCGGCCACAACCGGTTTCCCGATGTCTCAACCGGGTTTCCCTCCCCGATCCAACGGGACCATGCAAATAGACCATTAGAGTTGTTTTATATCGCATTGACGAGTAGGACTCCTGATTCACTTGCCAGCTGGGATACTCCAGGACCCGCTGCCGTGAATTGACACCAGTCTCGGGGAATGTGGACCTGGCAGCTTGCCGTCCATGAGGTGGAAAAATGGTAAGTACCCTCCCAACGATTGCTTCCAAGATGCTGAGGGGGCTGGGGATCCTTCATGGGAGGTGGAGGTCACAGGAACCTGTGCTGGGCTGGAGGGGCACAGATTGGGGGTCTTTCCTGGGATGGGACTCGTTTGACTGCTCTATCTATCTGCAGCCTTTAAACCGTTAAACAGTCAGTTTGGCTTTGACACAAACTGCAGATCTCTCCCTCAAGACAGCCAGCAGCCTCAGTGGTTGCAGCTGGAAGGAATCTAACTCAGTTCCAAACTTCATCTGACCTGCCTCCATTCTTTTGACTCTAATTGTACAGGCAAGCCATTTTTACATCTATTGAGGGCTATCTCTTGTGAAAATTGGGACTTCAATCAGGGTTTAATGGGGTTTCCTATTTTATGAACTCAGAAGATACCACCGGTGGGAATGGCTGGAAAATTCCAGTCAATGGCCAGAACATTCCGGGCATTCATGCTGGCGGGATCTTCCAGTCCCGCTGGTGGCTCACTCCCGCCGCGGGTTTCCCAGCGGCGAGGAGCGTGTCCTACAGGAAGCCCCATTGACAACGACAGGAGCAGAATGTTCCGCTTGCGGCCAAAGGAAAATCCAGCCCAATATGCTCCATTTGTTGAATGCTATTCTTCAGCTCAAAGCTCATCAGTTACTTTTCTAACCTTATGCTTAGTCACGTTTGCATCATGCTCATCGATCTAATGTCAACTTACCACATGAAAGAAACTGAGATTCTGAATTCCTCAGAATATTTCTATTAAGAAGATGAATAAATCACATGCATATTATGTATCACTCAAAAGTAACAGTCACCAGTTACATCGTAAGTTTAACAGCAGCAATTGCAATGGGTTTCACAAATGAGTTGTGCTTTAGAACCCCTCAGTAAAATTGCCTTGTAATTCACCAACACCTGTTGTACTATATTTCCTCTCACTATATTATATGGGATAATAAACAGAAACAATACTTAACTTTGAAATTTTGTCTGTCTTAGCTATATGTTTCCATTGCAGTACTATGAACCTGAATATTGGCAATCTCCGATTGTCGTGAAAAGTACAATTTCAAAATTCCCTGTCAATAAATGTCAGCATGGAATAGCCTTAATGAATTTACTATCCAGTTATGATGAACTTCTGAACAAAGAGCAGAATATGCATGTTGGATCAAGGGGAATGGTGCATCCTGTTATAAAGCAGTTTATCTTTTTTTAAGCTTGAATTTAATTGGAGCTGTGTTATGACAGGTTACTTGCAGGGCTGAGTAGGTTAACGTTTTTCTATGCACAGGTTGAGTTTCGCATTGATCGTAGCTCGAAACTGACAGTGTACTTCATCAAGATTGTGATCCTGAGACAAGACTGTTTACTGTAACTGAATTGCCTATCAAACTGCTAATCGGAAATGCTTGATCAACTGGCTGTTAATACAGCCAGGTGCCTAATACAGTGACATTTTGGTATGGCTAACAAGGTCAAGGCATAAGAAGTTTGGGCTGTAGTGCAACATAGGAGGTGATTTCCGATATGCTGATTATCAGCGCTTTCAAGGCCTATGGGCCACCCATCTGCCATCCCCATGGGAATATGGCATATTCCAGTTATTAGCATTTTAACTTCCAGTTGGAGGAAAGGTAAGCCTTCTGTTGGTGCCTCTGCTGGTCTCAACTGCTGAATCCACAGAATTGTATTGTATAATCACTATCATTTGAATGAATACAAGTTCATTATAGCAATGTCCATTTAAACAGTTACACAAGTCTTAAGACTCACAATTTGAATCAAAGATACTACGCAATTAGAGAGAACTTGGCTAGATTAACTCTGAAAGGTGTGTGCTGGTGAGTGTTCAAATTGATGGGGTCTGATGTCTTACAAATGTTGTTCCTGGGTTATCACTGATGAATCTCAGTGGTGCTGTATTTTATAAGGTTTAAATTAAACCAGGCATTTTCAAAGTTGGGGTTGCAACCCAGGGGTGGGTTGCGGGTGGGTGTCGGGAGGGTCGTGGAGCCGTCCATCGCGGTGCTCCCAATGGCACAAATTCGCGCAGCAACCGGCTTTTAACAATGCCGGCTGCGAGCGGAGTTTAAAATGACGGCCGCGGCCATATAAATAAATGCGGCCGCACTGCGCATGCGTGCCCGCTCATTGGTGCGCATGCGCAGCACCACGTGGTTCTGCGCATGCGCACCAATGAGCGGGCATGCATGAGCAGTGCGCCCGCATTTTTTTATATGGTCGCAGCCGTCATTTTGAAGGACGCTCGCAGCTGGCATTGTTAAAAGCCGGTTGCTGCGCGCAAATTTGCACAATCGGAGTGCAGGAGAAGATTTTTTTTTAAATTCAATGTAATCTTCCTGCCTGAAGGGAGGCAGAGAGCAGTTCACGCCCCCCAAACGTAGGCGTCACGTGCATTGGGCGCGATTGCAATTCCTCCATTTTGTCAACAGCAAGTAAGTAAATGAGGACCAAGCAGGCTCACCTCTCGCATTAAAGGTAAGAGAAAATGTTGGGTCACGAAGGTCGGCCCGCATGAGTTGCGAAGGTTAGCCGGCATGGGTTGTGAAGGTCAGCCCGCATAAGTCGCAAAGATCGGCCGGCGTGGGTCCCGAAGGTCGGCCGGCATAGGTCTCGAAGGTTGGCCGGTTGGTAAAAATCGGTCCCCGGAAAAAAAGTTTGGAAAACACTGAACAATACATTCAGTTCCAGATGTCAAGCCTTGTTCTCGATGTTCCCAAAACAAAGGTGTTATCACTGAAATGTCCAGCTGCAAGTCATGGAATCATAGAATTTACAGTGCAGAAGGAGGCCATTCAGCCTATCGAGTCTGCACCGGCCCTTGGAAAGAGCACCCTACTAAAGCCCACACCTTCACCCTATCCCCACAACCCAGTAACCCCACCTAAACTTTCTGGACACTAAGGGCAATTTAGCATGGCCAATCCACCTAACCTGCACATCATTGGACTGTGGGAGGAAACCGGAGCACCCAGAGGAAACCCACGCAGACACAAGGCGAACGTGCAGACTCCGCACAGACAGTGACCCAAGCCGTGAATTGAACCTGGACCCTGGAGCTGTGAAATAATAGTGCTAGTCACTGCGCTACCATGCCGCCCCCGTCTTTCTCTATGTTCCCACAAAATTCATTTTGCGGAGCTGCAGTTTTCCCACACAGACAAGTCTATTGGCATCTTTACCATGATGCTTCACAGCCCGCTATTAGCTATTGTCCACTTTTATCATCATGCCTTTCGGCCCAATGTTGTCAATTGTCCCCCTCGGCATTTCCATTCAGAGTCAGTCGTGATATATGTAATTTAATATCTGAACTAAGTGGAAATGAGCTTCTTCATCCAATGATAGATCAGGGAGGTGATATTCTAGATCTGTTGATCAGAAAATCAGAATGAAGTAGCACCAGAAATCAGACATGAGCATTTTTTGAAATCAGAGTTGAATATTGTCATTGAAAACGTATCAAGGTAGGCCTCAAAATTTACTATAACAGCATGCCTCTTCCCAGCGTACTTCAGCAAGCATACCAATGAAGAAGATATAAGGGAAGTAAACAGCCCCTCACCAGTCTGAAGAATTGTAAGAAAGGCTGAAATAAAACTTTTTTAAAAGTTAAGGAAAGTAGTAGAGAAGGTTGACTCGGAACACAAGCCCAGGAGGACCACTTGGAAAGATTTCAGTGAATGAAAAATTCCACAGAGGCCATTGGCACTGCTTGGCTTTAATAATCATGAAAGAAGGCAAAATAAAACATCCTCTTAATGAGCAGGATTATAAATGTTATCCATGTGTTGTGGTCTATCACAACCTAAAAAGTCTCAAGCATAATATGCAAGTCTAGTTGAATAATATTCTTTTCACTATAATTGATCACTTTCTGTACAATATTTAAGTCAGTAACGATATATTGGCAATAATTACAATTATTATAGAATAATACATAGGTCCACATCTTCCTGTCCTGATTATTGTGTGTATCAATCGTGAAGGCAAGTAGGAAGGCCTCATGGTATGGTGTCGCTGAAGTAAAACCTTGCGTCCTTTGTTATGTACTGATACCACGCCCTTTGAGTTTTGCCTTCAGTTCATTGTTTTCAAGCTAATTTTTCACTGGTTCATCATTCTAGCCACCCCCATCTCCATTGCCATACTCCAATGATCTGCTCTATATTTTGTCTTTATTATTTCATGAGGTGTGGGCATAGCTGGCGAGGGCAGCATTTCTTCCTTTTCCTTGAGAAGGTGGTGGTGAATCGCTACAGTCCATGTGGTGTTGATACATCTGCAGAGTTTTGTGTGGCAACATGGCTTGTATTTTATACATGGTGCACACGTGTATATGTTGTAAACCAGAATCATGAGTCATGTTGTGAATGGATAGCCCTTGTTGAACAACTTTGGTTTGCCTGGGTGATTTAAGATGTTGGTTGTCGCACACCAGCTGGACATTGAGGGAGTGAGATCGCTTACCGCTGCGGTACAGCTCTGAGTTTATATGCAGCACCTGCATTACAACAGAAAATGTTTTAGGTCCTGTCTCAATTTGTCAGCCAGACTTTTCTTCCTGCTTAAGTTTTTTTCCAGACCTGTCTTTGGTTTTCATTTTGAATCATTCTTCTGGATTTTTTGTGCAACCCTCCTTCTCATTATTCCATATTTCTTTTCACAATACTTTCTTCTACTTGCCTATCTGCTGAAGGAGGAAGGTATCTTTTGTAAGAGCCCCGAAGAATCCAGCACGAGTTTTAAGAATACAAAATAATAACGTTTATTTACTATAACAATATATACATAACAGTAGCAGTAACTTCCCTTGCTACCTTCTCCTTCCTCCCGGTTCCTGGACTGGCCAGCTTATTTATACTAGGAGTTTTTCCGCCCCCCTCATTGGGGAAGTTCATACTCCCATAGGATTGTGGGATAGTCATTAGTCCCCAGCCAATCGTCAGTAGGCAGGTTATAACATCCCTCCCCCCCAAAGTCCAAGGAATCCACTGTCGGCCCTGGCGAAGGAAGGCGTCAAACTCGTTTGGCCGCAGGCCGGACGCCATTCGAACACGGCACTGGATCAGGCGGCGTATAACGAGACGGAGAACGGCGCTTCCGTGATGAACGGCGCGGTTGTACATCCACGGCCTGTGGACCCGAGGATTCCCCCTCTGATTCATCCTGTGTCTCCATCTCGGAGTCAGAGTCTGCTGCCTCCGTCATATCAGCGTCTCTATCCCCATTCGGTCCCGTCACGACCTGTGCAGGCTTAGAGTGAGGCACCAGTGGTAGATTTGGAGGACTACCTTCCCTTGTTTCTGGTCTTTGCCGCTGTTGAACTGAGCTCCGGGGGCGGGGAATCTTTTGCGGGGAAGATCTTCTGGACCGGACGTGGTCTACATGTTTTCGCTGGAGACGACCCTGGGCTTGCACTTGGTACGATATAGGGCCCGTTTGGCGAAAGATTACACCAGGAACCCATTGGGCACCACCAGCAAAATTCCGCACGAATACTGGGTCACCGGGCGCAAACTGCCGAATCGGACGATGCCGAGACAATCCCGGTCCCTGCCGTTCTTGTGTGCGGCGTACCTTTGCGCCAATGTCCGGGAAGACCATACTAAGGCGGGTGCGAAGTCTCCGGCCCATTAGGAGTTCTGCGGGAGCTACCCCAGTCACTGTATGGGGGGTGGTCCTGTACGTAAACAAAAACCGAGCCAGTCTCGTGTCCATTGATCCGGAAGACTGCTTCTTTAGGCCTCTTTTGAATGTTTGCACTGCACGCTCTGCCAACCCATTTGAAGCCGGGTGGTAAGGGGCAGTGCGGATATGGCGGATGCCGTTCATCTTTGTAAACCTAGCAAACTCCTCACTCGTGAATGGAGTGCCATTATCCGTGACCAGCACCTCGGGGAGGCCATGCGTACTAAATGATAAACGCATTTTTTCAATTGTTGCGCAGGACGTTTTCCCCTGCATCTTATGCACCTCCAGCCATTTGGACTGGGCGTCAATTAGTAGCAGGAACATGGATCCCTGAAAAGGGCCTGCAAAATCTGCATGTAAGCGTGCCCAAGGCCGGCCTGGCCATTCCCAGTGATGTAGGGGCGCGGCCGGCGGAAGCTTCTGATGCTTCTGGCAAATGGAGCAGTTTTGGGCCACCTTCTCAATGTCGGTGTCGAGGCCTGGCCACCAGATATAACTCCGGGCCAAAATTTTCATCTTGGTCACGCCCGGATGCCCATTGTGCAAGTCTGATAATATCAGCTCCTGGCCTTTTTCCGGGACAATCACACGCGTCCCCCACAAGAGGATGCAGTCTTCCATGCTGAACTCTGACAGCTTGGAGGAAAATGCCCGCAACTCGCCTGGGAGCTGTCTATGCTGCCCACCATACAGGACTATGTGCCGAACCTTTGACAAGACTGGCTCCGTCTGGGTCCACTCACGGATCTGTGATGCCGTGACAGGCAAGGTGTCCATAAAATTTAGGGTTGCGACCACCTCACCGGTCGTGGGGGTCGACATGGGGCCAGTCGATAAAGGCAATCGGCTCAGTGCGTCGGCATTTTCTATCTGCGTACCTGGTTTGTGCTCCAGAGAATACTCATATGCAGCAAGCAACAAAGCCCAGCGCTGGATCCGTGCAGAAGCAATGGGCGGTATTGGCTTATCCTCTCTGAAGAGTCCCAGCAGGGGCTTATGATCAGTCACGATAGTGAAATGGCGGGCGTACACATACTGGTGGAAGCGTTTCACCGCGAAAACCACTGCCAGGCCCTCCTTCTCGATCTGCGCGTACTTTTTCTCCGCTGCAGTCAATGTGCGGGAGGCGAAAGCTATCGGTCGCTCGGCCCCGTTCTCCACCTTGTGGGACAGGACAGCCCCAATACCATACGGGGATGCATCACATGTGACGAGCAAAGGCTTTCCCGGATCATAGTGGGTTAGTAACCCAGACGACGACAATTGTTGCTTTACCCGCCGGAAAGCGGTTTCTTGCGGCTGACCCCAAACCCAGGTGTGATTTTTCTTTAGCAGCAGGTGTAAGGGGGCCAGCGTAGTTGCCAGATTGGGGAGGAACTTCCCGTAATAGTTTACGAGACCGAGAAAAGAACGAAGATGCGAAGTGTCAGTCGGGGTGGGGGCATGTTGAACTGCACGCACCTTCTCTGCGACGGGGTGCAGACCCTCGCGGTCCACCCGATAACCTAGGTAGACTACTTCTTTGGCCTGAAATACGCACTTTGTGTGACGTAAACGGACTCCAGCCTCCGAAAGGCGTCTAAGGACAGCCTCCAGATTTTCCAAATGCTCTTGCTCCGACGTCCCTGTAATCAACACGTCATCTAGGTAGACAGCCACACGCGGTAAACCTCTCAAAATGCCCTCCATAACACGTTGAAAAATTGCGCAGGCAGAGGATACTCCAAAGGGCAACCGTGTATATTCATACAGGCCCCGGTGTGTGTTAATTGTTACATATGGTCGGGAGGCAGGGTCCAGCTCCAACTGCAGGTAGGCGTGACTCATATCTAATTTTGTGAATGAGAGTCCGCCTGCAAGTTTCGCGTAGAGATCCTCTATGCGAGGCATTGGGTATCGGTCAAGTCGGGAAACTGTATTCACTGTAAGTTTATAGTCGCCACACAAGCGAACTGTGGCATCTGGCTTCATTACTGGTACAATTGGTGCTGCCCAGTCAGCAAAACGGACGGGCCTGATAATACCCAAACTCTCCAAACGAGTGAGCTCCCCTTCTATCTTCTCGAGCAAAGCGTAAGGCACTGGGCGTGCCCGGAAATAGCGTGGCGTGGCTCCTGGTTCAACTTGGATATGGGCTACGGCCCCTTTTATTTTCCCCAAACCAGGCTGGAATACCTCTGGGTATCGTCCTAGCACCTCAGTCAACCCTCCAGAAACTGTTTGGAGGATGTGCTGCCATTGCAACCGCAAATGGCGCAACCAGTCCCGACCCAACAGGCTGGGCCCATGGCCACGCACTACGATAAGTGGGAAACGCCCCTCCTGGCGTCCATAGACAACAGGGGTCATTGTAGTTCCTGCAATGTCCAATGGTTCCCCCGCATAGGTGGCCAACCTGGCCTGTGAGTCAGTTAATGTAAGGGTCTGTATACCCTGCTTGCTGCGGTCGAATGTACTCTGGGCGATCACGGAGACCGCTGCGCCAGTATCCAACTCCATCTCCAGCGGGTGGCCATTGACCCGTACTGTCACTTTAATGGGGGCCACACGGGGAGCTGCCACACAATGCAGCTGCAGGCAGTCGTCCTCCGTCTCCACGTCCTCAGGAGTGGTCGCCGCAGGTTCATCCACATGGAAGGTACGGCCTCTGGGCTGGTCCCAGTTACGGCCCCTGGGCTGGTCCCAGTTTCGGTCGGAACGACGGCGCCTCTGGCATCCCCAGGACCGCCGTCCGCGACGGAGTCGGCGCCTACAAGTCTGACACGGACATGGCTCCTCATCCATTGGCTCTGGAGAAGGCTCCCTTCGGGGAGGAATGTCCGATGGCCACTGGCGTCGGTCTGGTCGTTGCCTCGCCCAAGATACCGCAGGAGTGCGGGGGGACGTTTTTGGGCGGAAAGGGTTGCGCCCCAAGGCATGCACTTCCATTCCCTGTAGCTCCTGTACTCCTCGCTCTGCACTCTCTCGGGACATGACTGTTTGTATTGCCTGTTGAAAAGTCAATGTTGGCTCCGCTAACAACTTTCTCTGGGTGGCCGCATTGTTAATACCGCAAACCAAACGGTCGCGTAACATTTCTGACAAGGTCTCACCATAGTCACAGTGTTCCGCAATCCCGCGTAGCCTGGATAAAAAATCGGCAAGGGATTCTCCAGGGGTCCTCTCAGCGGTATTAAACCGGTAACACTGGACTATCGTGGACGGGATTGGGTTAAAGTGTTGCCCCACTATATTCACTAGTTCGTCAAACGTTTTGGTGTCCGGCGCAGCTGGGTACGTAAGGCTCCTAATCACCCCAAACGTCTGCGGCCCGCAGGCGGTGAGCAATATGACCACCTGGCGCTCGTTTTCAGTGATATTGTTTGCCCGGAAATAGTAACGCATCCGTTGTGTGTACTGGTTCCAGCTTTCCAGCGCAGCATCAAAAACATCCAAACGTCCGTACAGAGGCATGGTATAATAGAAAACAACTTCCAACCTGTATCCAACAAAAATCCAGGGAGGTGGCTTCAGCAGTGTAGACAGCTATTCACTTTTACCTTCGTCGCCAGTTTTGTAAGGGCCCCGAAGAATCCAGCACGAATTTTAAGGATACAAAATAATAACGTTTATTTACTATAACAATATATACATAACAGTAGTAGTAACTTCCCTTGCTACCTTCTCCTTCCTCCCGGTTCCTGGACTGGCCAGCTTATTTATAGTAGGAGTTTCTCCGCCCCCCTCATTGGGGAAGTTCATACTCCCATAGGATTGTGGGATAGTCATTAGTCCCCAGCCAATCGTCAGTAGGCAGGTTATAACAGTATCGCTGAGTGGATAGTTTCAGTTTTGGAGTTCAAGAGTTCTGTGACTCACGGCACAGTAGCACAGTGGTTAGCACAGTTGCTTCACAGCTCCAGGTTCCCAGGTTCGATTCCCGACTTGGGTCACTGTCTGTGCGGAATCTGCATGTTCTTCCTGTGTCTGCGTGGGTTTCCTCCCAGTGCTCTGGTTTCCTCCCATCTTTCCAAAGAAGTGCAGGTTAGGTGAATTGGCCATGCTAAATTGCCCTTAGTGTCCAAAAAGGTTAGGTGGCGTTAGTGGGTTACGGGGATAGGGTGGTGGTGTGGGCTTAAGTAGAATGTTCTTTCCAAGGGCTGGTGCACACTTGATGGGCTGAATGGTCTCCTTCTGCACTATAAATTCTATGATTCTATGATGGAGAAAGGGACTGAAGAAAAATATCTCTAACACATCTAAATGACTGTCAGATATCTCAAAGCACTTTACAGGTAGTTACATACTTTTGAAGTGTAGCCACTATTGTAATGTAGGAAACTCCGCAGCCAATCTTTGAACAGAATACTCCCACAAATAGCAATGTGCCATTGAACAGATAATCTGTTTTTTTTCAAACATTAATTGAGGGATAAATATTGGCCAAGAAACCTGGGATATCTCCTCAGCTCTTCTTTGACACAGGATATTTTATGTCCATTGAGAGGGCAGATGGGACCTTGGTGAAGATGTCACCTTCAATAATGCAGAACGCCCTCAGTAATGCACTGGAACTTCCAGCATCTGGAGTTGGACTTGTCCCTCAGTTTTCTGACTCAGAGGCAAGTGTAATACCAACGGAATCACTGCTGACACAGAACTCAGAGGAGGCTTCTTATGGTGGAAAAGAGAAGCCTGCAATTGTCTTGATCCTTTATGGTGATTCTGGAGGAGAAAGAGTGGGAAAGATTATACTGCTTGCATTCTTTAAATCGGGTCAATCTTGCGAAAATCAAGCCTGTATTGTAAATACTAGCTTGGCAATGCTACAATTCGAGCCGCTGTACTATGAGAACGTGTGTAAAAAATATTGTTAAGATTAGTGTTTCTGCAAAATGTTCCAATATGTTGATTCTCTGCATTTCAGACAGGGAATTACCAAATGAATGACAGTATCTCCAGGTTGAGATTCTCTTTGTTGTGTGTATATCTAAATATATAATAGAATTATAAAACTGTCATTTCTGGTGTTCATCTTGACAGCAGGCCTGTGCTGCACTTCAGTCGTGGCTCTGGTAAACCTCAAGATTAAAGTAGTTGGAGCGCATTTTGCAGTTACAAACTTAGGGGAGATTTTTCTTGCAAGGCTTATGAAAATCTGATTCCCGAAACACACATCACTTCAAAAATTATTGACTGCAATGTCATAATACTGACAGTGACAAACATGAAAGATTAATAAGTCATGAATTTCCTGCTGCTTAGGAGTTAGGAAGGCTTTTGACATTATTGAAATAATGCCAATACACTGTACTATCAATGCTGCAGCTTCTTAATCATTTAAATCTATTACTTTAATTTTGTTCCACAAAACTTACTATCCTATTATGACCCTTGAAATACACAAGAAGACAAAAATTGGGAGGAGTAGGCCATCTGGTCCCTTGAGTCTCCACTGCCTTTTGATATGATCATTTTTTTTTTAGATCAATAAGGGACTCAAGGATTAATCTTTATTATTGTCACAAGTAGGCTTACATTAACACTGCAATGAAGTGACTGTGAAAATCCCCTAGTCGCCACATTGCGGCGCCTGTTTGGGTACACAGAGAGAGAATTCAGAATGTCCAATTCCCCTAACAGCACGTCTTTCGGGACTTGTGGGAGGAAACCGGACCAAACCCACGCAGACACAGGGAGAACGTGCAGACTCCGCACAGGCAGTGGCCCAAGTCAGGAATCAAACCTGGGACCTTGGCGCTGTGAAGCAACAGTGCTAGCCACTGTGCTACCATGCTACCCAAGAGTCTTTCTTGTTTATACCTTTGTTCACATTTCTTTAATTTTATTATTTTGGTCCATAAACCCATAATCGGGATGTGCCTTTAAGCCTCAAAGTTAAAACAGCCTGTTTGTCTTGACACTGTGTTCCCAGGTTTTGTATTTTGGAAAGGAGAAACTAGACTGCTCAGCACTAAGTGGATCTCAGGAACCATCTTTGAGGGAGTCAGTTCGATTGGCAACTGGCAACAGGTGGGTTGGTTAGAGACAGGGTTTTGCCTGACAATGGTCAGTAATTGGTTCCTGTGTGATGCTTTCTGAGAGAATCTAGCAGAAGTGTTTAGACCTTGGAAGTGAAAGGAACTCCCTTTCTCTCCTGCTTGCAGAAGTGAAAGAACTGGGGTGGGATTCTCCGTTCCTGAGACTAAGTGTTGATGCCGACACAGACTCCGTGGACTTTCACAACAGAAACACTGGTGCCGCACCTGGACCGATTCCGCTACTGTCAAGGGGCTAGCACCAGCGCCACATGGAACACAATCGATTCTAATGGGAAACGGTGCTGGATTCACCAGTTTCGTGATTGACACTCAGGAGGTTGACAAGTTGTAGCTGCATATACACACTGCACTCCCCACACACACCATCCCAGCCAACAAGATAGCAGCAACGAGAGCAACTCCATGCTTCACCGATGCCGAGCTGGAGACCCTCCTGGGCGCTATGGAGGAAAGGACAGTGACCCTTTACCCGGGCCCGGGAAGGAGGCTGCCAGCTGCCACCGTTCGTCGTGCCTAGGCGAAGGTGGCAGAAGTGGTCAGCGCCACCAGAATAACTGTCTGGACCGGCCAGTCATGCCGGAAGAAACTGCAAGACCTCCTGGGGCGGCTAGGGTGAGTAGGCAGCATTGTCCCTGGCATGAAGCCACGTTCCACACACTCATAATCCTACACCCCCCAACCCGGAGGTCGATCGAACCCCGCCCAACCCCACATGCCGGCACCCATGCCTGCTGCCATGGCCGGGTGACCTGGCCACTGAGGCCACCAGCTGCCTATCCTTTGGGCTGCATGGGTCAGACTGTACAACACTGTCCTTTTCTGTTTCGCGCCCCTCCCCCACCCCAGGAAACGGCTTCGGACAACGAACAGGAATGTGAGAAGACAGGAGGGGGCCCGCCGGACCTGCGGCCCCTCACTGTGGGCGAGCAGAGGGCCCTGGACGTGGTCGATGGCCCGGAAGAAAGGGAGATCACCGAGGTGGAGCTCGTCTGCGGGCAAGGAAGTGAGACCCCAGTTAGTTGCGGCTCCCCATGACACATGTGTCAACCCCACCCCCAACACCGCCCTCACCTCCACACCACCCTCCACCCCCATATCACCCTCACCCAACACCACCCCCACACCACCACACCCCACCCTCACTTCTGTTGTGTTTGGTGTTTTACAACTTACAAAGAAATCCACCAAACACTTCGACTTGTCCAAATCAGAATCTTTTATTGAGTCTCGTGTGATAAGATATCAAGATATCACTCTGATACAGAGCACATTATCATGGAGTCTGCTTATTACAACTCTGGAATCTGCACCTCGCACCGACCATTCACTTGTATGCCTTATTACCCTCTCAATCTTCTTTTCAAGATGGCCTGATGTGTCTCCCCTTATATGGGAGTCACTAATTACATGACCTTAGTCTTGAGACCGTATGGTGTGTCTGCAACACCACCTGCTGGTTGGAGGTCACACACCATTCATCTACGATATAGTTCACAGGCATATCACCACACCCCTCACCACCCCACTCCGCCCCGACTCGCGGTAAAATCATGTGTCTTGCCTTGTGTCTCACAGGATCGGCAGGAGGTGGGGCGGGTTCATCTGGCACCCCCATCCCCAGCCAGTGTCACTGCTGTAGTCTCCCGTGAGCCGAGCATTGACACAGAGTCCAGCTCAGACATCAGCCCTCCGCCTGCGACTCAGGATACCGCAGAGCTCTGGTCGAGGATGACAGTGATTTTCCATCACAGCTGTCTCCAACACCCCCCGTATCCCAGAGACACTCACCTCGGTTGGGCATGTTAGTGAAGAGGCTCCTGGGACACTCTCTGGTGCGCACCACACAGTTCACCCGGTACAGCAGATGGAGGTAGGAACCCCCAAGGGGGCAGACAGTCGGAGGGCGGGCCGACCTGAGGAACCAGCTGCCATCCAGATGGGTCTCGAGCTTCAGGAACAGACAGCCCCATCCATAGTGGAGATGCAGTCGCAGAGCCAAGGACTACATGAGGGGTTGTCAGCGAACATCCAGTTCCTGCAGGTGCAGGAGTCCAACTGTGTGCAGCAGCAGGAGGTGGTGCCGACCATGCGTGCCACCCAGTCCAACACCCCACGGGTGGCGTCCGTACCGGAGGCATTGGGAGCGATGGTTTTGGCTATGGGTCAGCATGTCCAAGGCCTGGGCATTCTGTGCAGGCGCTGGCCAAGGCCCAGGACAGGGCTGCCACCTCACAGGTGACCATGTCCCAGAGCCACCTGGAAATCACTCCTGAGCGTGGCCCAGTCACTGCAGGCCATACCTGGGAACATCGGCAGCATTGCCCAGGCGCTGGCCGACATGTCGCAGACACAAAGGAGGTGACCCAGTCCCAGAGGGAGATGGCACAGTCACTGGCTGATGTGACACAGACCCAGAAGGTGTGATGTGGCACAGTCCCAGATGGAGAAGGTCCACTTCATGTGCTCCATGACCACGAGGGTGAGGACCCTGGTCAAAACCAGAGCGGCCCTCCGGGACTGGCAGCGCCAGGTGGCGGGGGGAGCTCAGGGGATGGCTCCGCTCACACCCCTCCCATGGAGAAGCCCGGGTGCTACCAGGCACCCGAGGGAGGAGGAGGTGATGGGGCCCGTGCTGGTAAACCCTGCAGGGGAGGAGCCGGAACCCCGCAGCATCTCAGACTCCCCCCGCCCCCTCCCCTCCTGTCCCTGAAGTATCTGGTGGGCAGCGGGCAGAACGAGAAAGCACCACCACCCGGACACCCGAGCAGCAGCCAAGCCCATCCAGGCCAGGCCACCCCAGAAGACACATCAACAGGGACTCAGGTTGCAGGATGGGAATCACAGTAGGCCGCCTCCACTCCTGCTGTACTGTCTGGGGAACCACCTAGGAATAGCAATAGGGCCGTAAAGCCAGAAAGTTAAACACCAGTTAAGTTGGCATGGGTGCAGGGCACAGTTTAGTTATAGGGGCTAGGGTACAAATCTGTGATATTTGTTCACATTAAACACCTGTTACCACAGTTACGACCTGCCTCGGTGCTCTGTCAGATGGGTGTGAGAGCTGGGCTGGGCTGGACGGGGTAGGGGTGAATGGGTGGACATTGGTGGGGTGGGGGAAGAATGGGCAGACCATGTGGATGGCCTGGCACCCCCCGACCATCCCTACGACCGCCACCCCAGGGATTCGATGTAACCATGGGACGGAACGGCCAGCTCGATGCAGGGATCACCCAGGTGGACGGAGGAAAGTGCTACCGTGGGCAGGAGTCAGAAATTGCCAAACAATGTGGAGCACCGGCTTATCGCAAAGCAGGTTGTCATCATCCTCCATCCCATGGACCAGTTACCATTGGCTGCTACTGCCAACCCAGGGCCCCCACCCTGTAGTCCGGCAGGTATATATCACGGAGGGAGTTGCAGATGTGGGGTGGCAGGGGGGTGGGGGAGTGAGGGGTTGTGGGGGTGGGATGCGGCGTCAGTACCCCTGGCTAGCTGACCCCCCCTCTACACACCCCCCAAGACGGTGAACCAGCAGGCGATCAGAGCATCCCGTGCGCATTGGTCCTAGCATACACCTGGCAATCCCATGTCTGCCTGGGCTTCATATCCCGCCCATTCTCCCCCTCTCCGACATCCTCTTCGTTGGACGAGGCCTGGTGTTCTACCTCCACCTCCAGCACATCGCCCCTCTGCTGCGCTATGTTGTGGAGAATGCAGCAGGTCGCCACGATGCGGACGACTCCAGCATCATACTGGAGAACCCCTCCAGAGCGGTCCAGGCACCTGAACTGCATCTTCAGAAGGCCAAAGCACCACTCAATCACTTTCCTGGTTGCTGAATGGGCATCGTTGTAGCATTGTCCACGTCAGTCTGTGGCCTCCGGATAGCTGTCATCAGCCATGCCCACAGTGGATAACCCCTGTCACCCAGGAGCCAAGCCACCATCCGAGGGGGGACGTCTCAAATATGTCAGGAATTGTCGGGTGTGCCAGGATAAAGGCATTGTGCACACTGCCCGGCTATCGGGCGCAGACGTGTATGATGGTCACATATCAGCTGCACGTTCGAGTGGCGCCCCTTTTGATTTTTGTAGCGCGACTTGTTTTCTGCAGGTGCTCATAGGCAGACATGCATCCCGTCAATCACCCTGCGGACCCTAGGGAATCCTCGCGATCACAGCGAACCCTGCTGCCCGGGCATCCTGGTGGGTTCGGTCCACATTGAAGTGGATGTATTCAGCCGCCTGGGCATATATATGGCCTCCGTGATGACGCGGATGCAATTGTGCACCAAGGTCTGTGAGATCACGGACAGGTCCCCACTCGGTGTCTGGAAGGACCCCGGCGCGTAAAGGTTCAGGGCGACCATTACCTTAATAGCCACCAGAACGGGTGACCTTCCCCATCCGCCACGGTGCCAGGTGTGCCATCGCCTGGCAGATATGTCGCACTGTCTCTCTGTTCAGCCGGAGACTTTGACGGCGTGCCCGGTCCGGCAGCCCCTCAAATGCCTGTACGCACGAGGCCTCGAGGTGCCTGTACACACGAGGCCTCATGCGGCGCCTCCTTGGCACCTCCTCCTCCTCCTCGGCCTGTTGGTGAGTTGCCACCTGTTCCTCTGCAGCACACTCCACTGCTGCACATTCCGCTGCTGCATGCGCTGCTACTGCAGCTTCCTCCTCCTCCTCGAGCAGCGCCAACTCGTACAGCCACTGGGCATCCCCCAGGTTACCACTGCCAAGGGGTGGACCTGAAAGGGAAGAGGCCTGAAAGGGGCATGGTCGTGAAGTGGGTGTGGGTATTAAGGGGCATGAAAGAGGAGGTGGCATGATGGTGGGTACATTTACTGACCCCATAGCAGGGTGTCTTTCACCTGGGTCCCAGAGATTTGGGAGTGGCCTGATGCCAGCTAGAAGGGGGGTCTTTGCCAGTGAGACGGGGGTGGGGCCTAAAGGAAGACCCTTTAGGAAGGCCAAGTTGCCCCAGTGCCAGCAGTCCATGGGGGGGGGGGGGCGGTTTGCGGAGAGGAGGTTGATGCTAGTGAAGATGATGGTGGAGGGATGCTCTGGAGCTCCGGTTCTAGCGATGTTTATTCAGAGTGGCCTTAACTGTCACTTACAGGTCGGTGCGCCCTATAAGAAGGGCGCCCAGATCTCTGAAGCTGGATTTGTCGGCTTCACCTTCTCAGTGCCAGTGCAAACCTCGCCCCCCAACAAAAGAAATTTGAAGTGTAGGTGGATTGCGATCTGGCTCACACCCAATGGAAACCACACCTCAAAATCCTACTGGAGACCACACTTCGAAATTTTGGGGGAGAATTCCGTACTGTGTTTCTAGCCAGAATTCCATTGTTCCTCCTTTTGACAGAGGCAAAGTGGTTATTAGCATCTCTTTCGGCATCAGTCTCAGTCTATTTCTCTTGTGACAGTTCTGGTTGGAGGAGCCAGTTCATCTGCACCTCTTCTGCTTTCATTGAATACCGGGGTCTATACAGTGCAATGTAAGATTTCATAGACTGAGTGAAGAATTATTTTGTTCTTGGAACTTCTGGTGGTAGCTCCCAGAACAAAGGTCCAACCCTGTTGGTTATATGACTTGCAGCAGCCACCTTTTTCAGTTCAGCAGGAAGTCTATTTAAAAATAAAGCAATAAGAATAAAGTTGTGAATAAAGTTATGATTTATTTTCATGCCATAGGAACCCAATAACTATCTCCATGGTACAATGTACTTCTATGATATTAAACGCACAGGTCAACAGAACATCATGGGCGGGATTCTTCCGTACCCGGCGGGTGGGCCATACCGGCGCCAAAGAGTGGCGTGAACCACTTCGGCGTCAGACCGCCCAGAAGGTGCGGAATTCTCCGTACCTTCGGGGGCTAGGCCGGCGCTGGAGTGATTGGCGTTGCGCCAACCGGCGTCAAAGGGCCTCCGGTGCGAGTTGGCGCATGCGCAGGAGCGCCAGCATATTCCCAGAACGGCTGGCGTGATTCCTGCGCATGCGCAGGGGGTTTCTTCTCCGCGCCGGCCATGGCGGAGCTTTACAAAGGCTGACGCGGAGGGAAAGAGTGCCCCCTGCGGCACAGGCCCGCCCACAGATTGGTGGGCCCCGATTGCGGGCCAGACCACCGTGGGGGCCCCCCCGGGGCCCGATCCACCCACGCCCCCCCCAAGGGCTCCGCAGGCCGCCCTTGGAGGCAGGTCCCGCCAGTGCAAACCTTGTGTAATTCACGCCGGCGGGACTTGCTGAAAACGGGCAGCCGCTTCTCCCATCAGGGACTGGAGAATCGCCGGGGGGGGGCCACTGCCAACGGCCCCCGACCAAAAAGTGATCCCCGCCCCCACCAAAAAACGGGCGCCGGAGAATTCGGCAACCAGCATCGGAGCGGCGGGGCAGGATTCACGGCACCCCCCGGCGATTCTCCGACCCGGCGGGGGGTCAGAAAATTCCGCCCCATGTATTTCCATGCATTAAAGGCACTATTTTACCCTTTTGATTGTCACAACCCTCCAGATGAGCACCCATTATATAATCACTCTGATTCACTGCAGGCAGTATGATATCTTGATGCTGCAAATGGCTGTCTCCTTCTAAAACTCTGATATTCTTGACTCAGTGTCACCAAGTGTGATATCACCAGAGGGTAAAGTACCAATTCCTTAATATTTCCCCTTATACAATCTATCTATACAGGATATACCAGCGCCAGACCTCTGAGCTGACATGCTCAATATTTCCAAACGAACATTAGTCACCCATGAGGCACATCCCCTTTATAAATTTGTCTTGTGCTTTATTGGGCTTGCTCTACCAGTGGTACATACATAATATACATACATACATCACACACACGTCATTCCTGACAACCTCATCAGAGGCGATCCTGTACTTCCAAATAATTTTGTTAACAGTCCTGGCATAATTCTCCAATTGTTCCACCACCCTCTTCAGGTGGCTGATGTTACTTTTGTTCTCTTTTAGCTCAGAGCCCTGGTTGGTACTTTCTTTCGTCAAAATGCCCTTCATTTTTCTCTCGAGGTTTTGCACCTCACCAGAGAGGCCAAATCCAAACTAGTTACTCGTGATGTACCCATGTTAAATACTGTGGCTGATTCATTGGCTCAATCTTTTTTTTCCTTCAATTTTATCCCATTCCCTGCAGACCTGTTGTACTGTCTCCATTCCATTACCCCGTCTCCGTGTCAAAGGTTTGGCCCAACACTTGTTGCAGAAGTTGTTCAGACAGACTCCTTGTATTTTACCACAGCAACCTGGAAATCCTATCCCCATTAGGTTTGTCATCACTGATAGCACCTCATGATGCACATCATGATACAATATTTTCCCAGTAGATCCTCTTCCTTCAGGTACAATGATCTAAGAGGGTATTGATAACCATGGGCTTCCATTGTATTGGTCCTTGATGATGCGTGGCAAAGTACTGCAGTGATTTGCCATTGACGTCTGCAGTATGTCTGACCAGGAAACTCATCCACCCTTACCGCCCGCCATCAGGCATATTGGAAGGATTCATAGTCTGATAATAACCTGTTTGACCATGCTTTGAATGCGCATTCTGTGGCCATCAAGTCCTAAAGGGGACTTGAATCTTGAACTTCTGACCCAGAGGTAGGGGCACCTCCAGACCTCCGCCCAGTAAATACCAGCACAAAACCATTCTTTGGATTCTTCTGTTTTCACCAGACATGATGTTATTCCCTTGTCTCATTATTGCTCTTGGTCATTCTTTCTGGCTCCAGCCCATGAGTAGGGTGATCTGCGCAACATTTTTACAGCATTTCTTTTAGATTTCTACTTCCTCTTTCCATAACCCCAGATGACCACACATGGTGAAAAATATAGAATTTATGTCAAATTCCATTATGCTCCACTATCCATTGTAGCTTGAATGTGATCCCTGAATACTATTGACTTAGGTTGATACTCGTTTGAGTCTGACAACACTCACCCCGCCACGGGACGCTCTCATCATCTTCAAGCGATGTCGATTAAGTCCTGCTATGATACTGGTGCAGCAGCCTCTGGAGATGCCCCCTCAGGCACCTCACTAACAAGGCTGACACCACATGCATCTCAGTCACAAAGCAAGACAAAGTGAGCAGACTGAGCCCATGTCCTCGGACGCCATAAAGGGAGGATCACACAAGGGTTGTTGAAAATGAACGAATTGCTGCAAAGAATACAAGGCACCTGTACTGTATATTCTAATGTATTTTTCTTTAAGGTGGACTCGGTTTAAATATACTGATTCCATCATCCCTGTGGATAGCCCCTCCCTCTGCCTTTCCTGCTAACAAAATCGAACGAATAAATAGAATTAATAACTCAGATAAATCATAATAATGGTAAATCTTTCGCCAAAAGAAGCCACATCTAACATGATTTATTTTGCCTGTAAATATCACCCATTTATCAGAACCCTTTCCTCTGCTCCAAAGTAACAGTGCAATTTAACTGCCTGACTCTGAAAAATTGATGCTTTAGTTTGTTCTCTTTTAATGTCTGTAATGGAAGTGAAAAACCACAGCTATTTTTACCATTCTTTTTTCTCAACTCATAAAAACTGACTTTTGAAAACTACGATATAAGATTTGTGTAAAGAGAAATCTGCTTCTTTGAATATTGAAAAATTGCAGATTAGTTAATCCCCACACTGGCAGTAAATAGAAAACATAGCAAAATACTTTGATGTTCTGCAACATGATGTGACGCAAAATGGATGGAAAATGTTCACTCACACATATTCAAGCCGGTTTAACTTCTGGTTCAGAATGGAACTTGACAGTCTCAGTGTTCATTTATTGCTGCCGTGAGCCTCAAGTCATTGTGGGGTCTGGGCCTCACTGCTCCAGTGGATCTTGCTGATTGAAGAGGGCAGAAAAATACCCACATCCTACACTCTGCTGGCTGGTAATACAGGCTGGGGAGAACCTCCGAGGAGAAGAAGTTGGGAGCAAGCCACATTATTTGTGTCGTGCCACAAGGAGTACAAAATTGGATTTGGGTTTTCTGAGCTGCCTCAAGCAGTCTCTTGAAGTGCAAGTGGAGGGGAATGTTATTTTTAAAACTGCTTTGGCCACTCAGGAATATAGACCACGTTAAGGAAACTGCTATCAGGTATCAATACTAAATTGCCACCAACTGGAGGAAAAGGTTTATTACTGTTCAATTAATAAGACTCTACATAATAAACTATACTGCAGGAACTAATTTTGTTTCTAAAATGCATGCAGGCTTTCATTCCCACCACCTTAGCAGGAAAGGAGTCTATTCAAAGTGTTAATCAGGCTCTTGTGAAGAGCTTGCTGGCTTCAGTCCTGAAGTTACTTTTTACAATTGAACTTAAAATAAATAGTTCAGATTTACTTTTTCCGTACCAGATATATTCTCCAAGATCAGCTCCTAGATGTCACCTTGGGAGACCGAAAAGTCCAGCTCTCCAATCTTTCCATCATAACTCAGCAGGCAGCCTTGTGGTGTCATCTTTGCATTGCCATGAGTGTTTAAATATCCTCCTTTTGTTTCAGTGACCAGAACTATTGATGTCAAAGCCAAGTTGAATTGCACAGTATGATCATAAATTCTTCCGACTCATATTCAACTGTTCCGCCGATTAAATGTTGTTTTCTCCTAGCTTTGTAGATTACCACTTTGTACTGATGGACATGTGTAGCATCAAGTCTAATAAGACTCATAGATCTTCTGCAGTAGAAAAGCAATACATTGCATGTGCTGGAAATCTGAAAAAAATAAAAATAAAATACTTTTAAATTTTTTTAATAAGGGGCAGTTTAGTGTGGCCAATTGACCTACCCTGCATATCTTTGGTTGTGGGGGTGAGACCCGCATAGACACAGGGAGAACATGCAAATTCCAAACGGACAGTGACCCGACGCTGGGATGGAACCCAGGTCCGCAGTGCTGTGTGGCAACAGTGCTTACCACTGCTCCACCGTGCCACCCTATAAATACAATCCTGAACTGGCCTGGTCGCATCTGTGGCGAGAGAAGCAGTTTCTCTCCCCATTGATTCTGTCAGACCCACCTTGAGTATTTCGAACAATTTCTGTTTTCATTTTATCATAGCTCTTTCCATTCAATGTTTATTAGAATTTCTGAATTTTCTTCCAAATTTTATAACTTATCATTTCTCCATGTACCACCTGTTTGTACATTCTAATTCTATTCTATGTTTTCCTAAAGTATTTTACAGTTGCCTCTTGCTCTGAAAAGTGTATTTACAAACTGTGTATGAAGTCTACTAATGGGTGTGACTTTTGCATGAAACAAAAGTATGTGGAACATGTACCATAAAACTGTGAAATTTGTGGTGTATATGTGGTGCTCCTGGATGTACTGAAGTTGGGTGATGGTCTATGCACCCCACCGCCGAAATCATCACAGTTATGAGCACTGTAATCCAACTGCCTATCTTAAAAATGCGAACCTAACCTATTGTTTGCACAAAATATATAAGACTCGACTTAGTTAATGCAAGTGTTAATCATCGGGGTAAACATATTTTACTTACTAGCCCATGGCCTGAAACTTCAGGCCAAAACTCCTTCAATGTTGTTTTTTAAATTAGACAAAATCCCTTCTCTAAAATCTTGCACAACTGCCCTTCAACAAAAGCGAAAGGTACTTTTTCAATGATGTGTGGCGGGGGTGCGGTTGGAGGGGACAGGAGGCATGTTGGTCGAACACAATTCAGTGAAGAAATGTTGGAGCTATAGTGAAATAAAAAAACTACCGCTTACTTTCCTCCAAAGTGACTCTTGATATAAATGATTCGACTCAGCTACTGAATATTGTTTTAAATTAAAATGGAATTGGATTGAGATTGAGACTGTTCAAGCACATTATGAATTTTTCATGTCTGGCACCAAGCATCTAGTGAGTTTCCCCGAGTAAGATTATCAACTTAATGTTAAATTATGGGTGGTATTACCCTGAATCTGTATCCACTGACAATTGGATTGGGACCATACAAAATTACTTCAAATAGGATTGCTACGGATGGAATGAACAGATCTTCGTCCTTTTATCCTGGATTGAATTCAATGACAGGGCAACAATGAATAAAGGTCAATGTAACTATGTTCTCTCTGCCCTCCTCCATCCACCCTTATACTTGAAAATTTCAATGCAAATGCCTTTTTGATTGGAGAATTCCCTCAACGGAATCTGTGTTTGAATTTCATTTGTTTTCTTGCTGAAGTTTCCAGAGAAGTTTGTTTTCATTCATATGGCTAGGGAAGCAGCTATAGTTTAATGCCAAGGTAAACAATCCATTCAGTTCCAGAGATTAATGTGCTTCACATTCTTGACACAATTAACATATAACAATGCCTTGTGCACATCTCCACGTCCAACATTATACAAAACAAGGGGAAATTTCTTCAGCTGTTTACTCAGTGACTCCACAGCCAATGGATCAGTTTGAAGCTCTGCAGTCCTGTTACATCCAGTCATGGGTGGTAGTGGACAATTAAACAACAAACTGGAAGAGGAGGCTCCATGTATACTTTGTACTCAATGGTGGTGGAGCATTTCACGTGAGTGCAAAAGACAGGGCCGAACTATTTGTAGCCATCTTCAGCTAGAATTGCTGAGCTGGCGATTCAACTCAGCTTCTCCTGACATCCCAGCATCAGAGCTGCCTGTCTTCAGCCAATTTGATTCACTCTACACGCTACATTTAGGGCAGCACGGTAGCACAAGTGGGTAGTGCTGTGGCTTCACAGCGCCAGGGTCCCAGGTTCGATTCCCCGCTGGGTCACTCGACTCATATTGTGAACCATTTATGCTTGCTTTAAGCAACATATATTCATACACAGGGACATATTTTCTGCAAATAAAGAGAATTGTTTCAAACCTTGAATTAACCAGACGTTTGGGAAGCCTATGTTGCTTATTATTTTCTCCATGCAGCAGCTTGGCCAATGAAAGTTGACTTGCCAACCAATCAGTACCATTTCTCCTGTAGTATAAATTGTTGTGATTATTTGCAATTTAGCATTCTTGCATTTGTCCTGATGAGTGTAAAATGAAAAGCTTCTGCAGCATTTTAAAAAAGGGCTGTGGAGTGATAACCAGTGAAAAATAATCCAGGAATTTACTTTAATTGTTCACTACATGTAAGTCACAAATTCTGTATTCAAGTGCAATCTGCAGTACTGACGTTCCAGTATTGTATTATATTTTTTACTTTTAATGTACCTGAATTGTAGCTTATATCTGAATTTGCATAGCCTGAGACAGTACCCATTTTTCGGCTACCTAACAATTACGCAAACATGAGAAAGTCTGAGTTAATTCCTGTAAGCAAATTACAGCATCAAAAATTTCCATTTGACCCTTAAACAAAGCCACATTATCACTTATTATTGTGAATGTAATCAAACATTAGTCCATACGGAATGAGAGCCCAATTATGGGAGAGGGCTCTGGAGCTGAGCATGTCTGGTAAAGAGATAACAGGAACCATTAACGGTAATAAAAAAATAAGATCTGTAAGTACTCAGAAGGTCAGGCAGCATATGTAGAGAGAGAAGTACTGTTAATGGGCTGGATTCTCCGTTTGGGAAGCTTCTTCCACCGGAGCTGAATCGCTTCTGGTCTGCGATAGTGCTAGGAGCGGCACCCAGAAGTGATTCACTCTCTCCAGCCATGCACATTTATGCATGGCATGGAGCGAGCGCAAGGGATTACGTTCTGAATCCCGCTATTGGGCCACTATTTTTACCGGGCGGCCTGATAGCGAGGCCCGGCAACTGGCACCCGTCCCCCCAGCAATGCAAATCCCGCTCGCCCCTTTCTAACAAGTAGGGGCAGCCTTCTGCCCCCACCACAGGAATTGCTGGCTCACCGTCCCACCCAGCATGCATGAGCGTGAACTGACCCTCCCACGACCCCCAATCAGAGACCCCCACTGGTGGATGGCAGAGAATCCCCCCATCCCAGTGTTTCAGATCAATGGCCTTTTATCATATTACGAGCATCCACAGTATTTTGCTTTTACCATTAAAGATAATTAGTGTCAAATGAGGCAACAATTGCACTCATTGTTAAAAAGACTTGAAATATATTTGAGGTACATTTGAATCTGCTTGGTAACATTCCAGCGTAGATAGTACAACATTTCTGAAGAAGGAAAATAAGGCCTGGTTTCACTCATGGAGAACCCAACAGTTAAACCCATGGTGGTGAAGTTGGGGTGTTGCTGTGTATGGGATGATTTGAGGAAAATTTCCCTGTTCACCAGTCTGGTTACATTCACCAACAGACTGTAAGACACATGTGGGAAAGTGGTGGTCCAATGCTACACGCACTGTGCATAATTCCGATGAATAGATGTAGAAGCCAATTCTGCGCTCTAGCTAAGTTACCAAGATTAATTTATGTAAAGGTTCCATTTTTTAGCTATAGTGTTCGTGTCACATTGTGCTGCCAGGTGATCTGTTACACAGTTACTGCTGGTACATGCCAAGCACTCACAATTTACAAATCTATTATTGCCTTTCATTCATGCCCACAAGGTAAACATTAAAATGGAACGTGTTAGCACTGGGACTGCGGTGCTGAGGTCCCGAGTTTGAATCCCGGCCCTGGGTCACTGTCCGTGTGGAGTTTGCACATTCTGCCCATGTCTGCGTTGGTTTCACCCCCACAACCCAAAGATGTGCAGGTTAGGTGGATTGGTCACGCTAAATTGCCCCTTAATTGGGAAAAAAAAAATGTAACTTGCAAGTCCAGGCCTTGACACATTAATATCATTAGAGGTGGGGTTCGGTTCGTTCAATTGGCTGGGCGGCTGCTTCATGATGTGGAGTGACACCAACAGCACTGGTTTGATTCCCATACCAACTGAGGTTATTCATGAAGGCCCGGCCTTCTCAGCTATTCCCCTCATCTGAGGTGCGGTGACCCTCAGTTTAAATCACCACTAGTCAGCTCTTAAATCACAGACCCAGCGACTCTCGCACCGTTTTTCATTGGAATCAATTGTGTTCCACGTGACGCCGGTGCTAGCCCCTCAACAGTGGCTGAATCGGTCCAAGTTCGGCGCCAGTTTTGCTGTCATGCAAGTCCACAAATCCTGGCCCGGCGTCAACACTTAGCATCAGGAGCGGAGAATCCAGCCCCTGGTCTTTTACAGAAGAAGGAGTAGTCTTAGAGAGGAGAGAAGGGGGAAAGTGAGGAGACCTGAGAGGTGAAATCCAGTGGCATTACCTATGTAAGAGCAGGTAGGTGACTGGGTGGTGATGTTCAAATTACTTTCTTTTCTCTAAACTGGGTAGTAGTTTAAACTAGCAACAAGGAGATATGCATCTCAATGATTGTGGCTTGCAATAACTTTCTGCAATAACTTTGCAACTGAATGAGTTAAACTACGTAATTTTAAATTTTTTTAAAATAATTTTTATTAAAGGTTTTCATAAAATATCAATAACAAAATGAGAAAGAAAAAATAACCCTACAGGGTTAAGTACAAAACACAATCTAAAAAAGCAACCCCCCAAACCCCTCCCCCCCCTACCTAAATAATAAATTAACATTAACACCCCGACTTAAGACAACAGGTGTATACACCCCCTCAGACCCTTCCAGTGTAAATAACATAAACAAAAATAAAGTAAACCCCCCTAAACTATGTAATTTAACTACAAATAATCATTGAATGCTTTTTCTAAATTAAAAAATCTTAATTTGGAAAATAAAATCCAGTAGAGATGGCAGAGTGCATAATGTGTTTCAGCTGTAGCATGTTGGGATAGTGGGAAAAAGCACAGAAACCACATCTGCAGTAACTGTCTGGAGCTCAAGTCTAAGCTTCAGACACTGCAATGCATCAAGGATGGGGAAAGTTACCTGGATACTTGTTTCAGGTGGTTATCGTATCTCTCAGGCAAAGTGCTTCAGATTTGGTCCACAGTCAGGGACAGGAGGCTGTGACTGTGATTGAGAATCATAGATAGAATCATAGAAGATTACAGCATGGAAACAGGCCCTTCGGCCCAACCAGTCCATGCCGCCCAGTTTTTTACCATTAAGCTAGTCCCAGTTGCCCGCACTTGGCCCATAACCCTCTATACCCATCTTACCCATGTAACCATCTAAATGCTTTTTGAAAGACACAATTGTACCCGCTTCTACTACTACCTCTGGCAGCCCATTCCAGACACTCACTACCCTCTGAGTGAAGAAATTGCCCCTCTGGGCCCTTCTGAATCTCTCCCCTCTCACCTTAAACCTATGCCCTCTAGTTTTAGACTCCCCTACCTTTGGGAAAGGTAACACTGGAGAAGTGTCAGCCATTACAAATGTCCAACAAGCTCAAGGTTCTTGAATTTTTATGGATAAGAGCAGGAACTGCAGGGAGGATAAGCAAACTGACGATGGAAGTAATCTTTAGATTACTATGTGAGCTACAAGCCAATTGGCATCGAGATAATAGGATCAGAGTTGAATATATAGCTCAAAGATCCATGTGGGAGAAATGGGTTTAGACTGATGGGGCTACTGGTAGCAGTGTGAGGAAAACATGGATCTGTACTGTTGGGGCACTCTTCACCCTAACCGTATTCGGACTTGTGTCCTGGGAAATTGTACAAATTGTCTTCAAACTAAATAGTGGTGATGGTGGTGAAGGTGTGGGGCGAAGGGTGTGTTTAGATGGGGAGGTCCATGTGAGGGGAGAGTTAGAAAGTTAGTGAAAAAGGGCAAGGCAAATATTGCAGTGTAATGAAATGGGGAATGATAACCAGAATGCAACAGGAAGGTACAGGGTGTATAAACATATGAGTAGACCAACAAATAGAGTCAGAATGCTGGAAATTATTTTTTTTAAATAAGAAATATATTTCCTGATCTGAATACACACAGCATTTCCAAAAAGGTAGATTAATTTATGGCCCAAATTGAAATTAATGGGATGTGGTATATGATAAACAGCACATGGATATGATAACCATTGGAGAGATTTGGTTACAAGGTGACCAAGGCTGGAAACTAAAAACTCCAGGGCATTTGACAGTTTAAACGTATTAGAAGAAAGGAAAAGAAGATGGCATAGCTTGGTTAATAAAGGGTGAAATCGGTACAAAAGTAAGAAATTATTTTGCCTTGGAATATCATGGTGCAGAATCAGTTTGTGTGGAAATAAGAAATAGTAAGGGAAAGAAGTCACTGCTAAGTGTAATTTAGACCCCCTCAACTGTCGCTACACTGTAGGTCAGAATGTAAATCAAGAAATAATAGGGGTTTGTGAAAATCATCCTGCATAATCATTGGTGATTTTAATCTTCTTATAGATTGAACAATTGAACTTGGCAAAGAAAGCTTTGAGGATGTGTGTATATAATGTACTTGGGGTAGTTTCTTAGAACAAAAATTCTGGAACTAACCAGAGAGCAGGCTATTTAAGACCTGGCAAAGTGTAATCAGACAGGCTTAATAATTAAAAACCTTATAGTAAAGAATCCTCTCGGCAAGAGTGATCATAGCATGATGGAATTTTACGTTCAGTTTGAGACGTGTGTCTGAAACTTGTGTTTAAACATAAATAAAGTCAATTACAGAGGTATGAAGTGAGAGTTAGCTACAATGATCTGGGAAAGGAGGTTTAAATGTATAATGGTAGAGAGGCAGTGGCAGACATTTAAGGAGCTATTTCATAATTCTTAACAAACATATATTCCACTGAGAAAGAAAGTCTCAAAATAGTTAAAGATGACATCTATTGAAAAGAGAGCATTTTGTATCTGCCTTCAGAGTAGAAGATACCAAAATCAACCCAATAATAATTGAGGAAAATCAAGGGGAGAAAATGGGAAGAAGGGATTTAAATCAATCACAGTCATTAGATAAAAATTATTAGGAAAACTAATAGAACAAAGGGATTGAAAGTTATTTGGACCTAATGGCCTGCATCCCAGGGTCTTAAAAGAAAGGTTGCTAAGATGTATATACATTGGTTGCAATCTTCCAAAATTCCATAGATTCTAGAAAAGTTCCAGCATATTGGAAAACCTCAAATGGAACACCTCCGTTCATGAAAGAAGGGAGACCAATAACTTTTTTTTTAATGAATTTCCAAGCAACCAATGGAAAGAAAGAAAGGAAATAATTTCACTTTTAAGACTTTTACTGCATCAAACTGTCAACAAAAGTTAATATGCAAGTGCAGCAACAAATTAGGCAACTAATACATCAAAGCAAAGAAAAGGTAGTTTTACATTAACTGACTAATGCAACTAAAATACGCCTGACAAAACCCTTTCACTATTTCTAAGATGTTATGTGTAGTTCAGTAGGTCTGACAAAGAGGCTCTGAGTCGTGTATAGTTTAACATTATGGATTTTGAACCCTCTCTCTTCGCCCCTGGGAAGCTTGACATGGGCTCAAAATCCACAGAGAATCAAAAAATGTGATTCTCTCCTGTGTGGTTGGCTTTTGGAATCATCCTCCCCACCTCACCAGAGGAGTGGTGTGAAACACGTCACGTGAGCCAGGGAACCTCATTTTAAAATATGAGCATGTCATTAGCGAGCACTGTCTCCAGACCTTCACCCCGCACAGAATATTCACTGGATGCCGGCATGATGTCATACCTGTGGAGTTCTTTGTGTTGCTAATTTTAAAGATGGTTGGCGTAGTGTAATCCAAGACCACAAATAGCTTTTAACTTGAACAAAGCTATAAATTTATTAACACTACTTAACTGGATTCGACACTTATAGTTGATACTAATCATATAATCCACACTCATTGACAACTAATCTCTACACTATTACATTAACTATGATCCACTCTCACTCACACTATGGCCGGGATTCTCCCGGAATCGGTGGGGCGGGCCGTACCGACGCCAAAGAGCGGCGTGAACCACTCCAGCGTCGGGCCGCCCGGAAGTTGCGGAATACTCCAGCACTTCCGGGGGCTAGGCCGGCGCTGGAGGGGTTGGCGCTGCACCAACCGGTGCCGAAGGGCCTCCACCGGTCGTCACGAGTTGGCGCATGCGCAGGACCGCCAGCATGTTCTGTCACATGTGCAGAACTGCTGGCGTGTTTCCTGCGCATGCGCAGGGGGTTTCTTCCCTAAGGCGGCCATGGCAGAGCTTTACACAGGCCAGCGCGGAGGGAAAGAGTGCCCCCATGGCACAGGCCTGCCTGCAGGTCGGTGGGCCCCGACCACGGGCCAGGCCACCGTGGGGGCCCCCCCGGGGCCGGATCCCCCGCACCCCCCCGAGGTCTCCGCTAGCTACCCTCCAAGCCAGTTCCCGCCAGTATGGACCATGTCTAATCCACGCCGGCGGGACTGGCCAAAAACGGGCGACCGCTTGGCCCATCGGGGCCCGGAAAATTGCCTGGGGGGGCGCTGCCAATGGCCCCCGACCGGCGCGATCCCCACCCCCGCCTGAATACCGGCGGTGGAGAATTCGGCAGCCAGCGTCGGAGCAGCGGGGTGAGATTCATGCTGCCCCCCAGCGATTCTCTGACCCGGCGGGAGGTTGGAGAATCCCGCCCTTTGTTTCCTTCAGTCTGTCCTCTATCTTTCTCCTCAACCTCTCACCCACAAGGCTTAGCATCAATGCATTATATGGTGGTACATCTAGCTCCCTCTCGTGGTTGATTTAGACATTACATTAACCCTTACAGTTCTTTACATTTATGATAATGTCACAACACCGGCATCATTTACAATAGGTTTATAAAAGCGTGAACCTGGTGGCTTCACCTCCAAGAGGGATATCAGAGGTGATCTCTCAGGCAGCCATGTTTCTCCAGGCTCTTCACTGCTCAGGGTGCACTGGAGAGGAAGTAGAGGAAACAGATAAGTTCAACTCGGGCTGGAGGTCAGTCATTCATTCTTAGGGGGAAAGATCGCTAGCAGACATTACCTTCCATTCACTTTGGGTGTTCCTTGCTTTAAGGGGGAGTTTGGGGGCTGGCATGTAGACATCACTCCCTTTGTCCTCCTTGCTGTTCTTGTGGCAGTTGCAGATCCCAGAAGTCCTTGAGGGAGTGCAGCATCTGGAGGGTTGGCTCTTCGGGGACAAAGGTACCAAATAAGGACGTGGCTGATGATGCCGGTGTGGAGGCCACAAACTGAGGTGAAGACTCGCTACAAAGAGACTCATGCTTCAACATATGTGCTGGTGGAGCAGGTGATCAGACAGTTGAAGTTACGGTTTGGGTGCCTGGACAGGTCGGGGAATACTCCCCAGTGCAGCCCCCCGAAAGTGTCCCACATTATTGTGGTCTGCTGCACTCCAGAAGGGAGACCACCTGGACCTGGAGGAAATGGAGAAGTGCCACATCTCCTCAGATGAGGAGGGGGTCAAGGAGGGTGGTGAGGGACAACTCGCGGAGGAGGAGAAGGAGGAGGATGGATCTTGGCCTGGGCCCACATTGACCATCAGGCTAGAGATATCGTTGTAGCCTCTAGTTTTGGGCTCAAGCAGGAGTAGAAGTGAGGATATTTCCAACTGTGGGAACTGCTATCTCAGCATTACTGTGGTGCCAGTGGTAGATTTCCATGGTGGTGCCCAACACGATGGGAAGGACGCTAAAGCCATTGGAGAATGATGGTGACTTGTACTGAGGACAGAGTGATGCTCCTCTCTTCCTCAGTGATATGTTTGAAACCTGCATTGCAATGATTGAGCCAGTGCACCAATGAACGTCTAGTCCGTGACTAGTTAAGATTTATTAATTTACAATAATGTGGGTGGAAAACAATACTAATACTACAAATAAACTATAAACTGTTAACAGCTGTAATACGAGAGCTAATACAAAACATGACTATCCACGACAACTCCTCACCCTGACTCTCCGAAGTTGCAGTATCACGTGGTGTAGCTCCACTGTCATCTGCTGGTTGGAGGTCTAACATATTAACATACATAGGGGGCGGCACAGTAGCACAGTGGTTAGAACGGTTGCTTCACAGCGCCAGGGTCCCAGGTTTGATTCCCGGCTTGGGTCACTGTCTGTGTGGAGTCTGCAGTTCACCCCCTTTCTCAGTGGGTTTCCTCTGGGTGCTCCGGTTTCCTCCCACAATTCCCGAAAGATGTGCTGTTAGGCAATTTGGACATTCTGAATTCTCTCTCTGTGTACCCGAACAGGTGCCAGGATGTGGCGACTCGGGGCTTTTCACAGTAACTTCATTGCAGTGTTAATGTAAGCCTACTTGTGACAATAAAGATTATTATTATACAGAATTGCTTCTGCATATAATTACAGGTGGGAGGGGGGTTTGCCAGCAGCAGTGCATCTACAATGAGTCATCAGTGAGGGAGCTGCCAGAGACGTAGTGTTGCCACTCGCACTGCACAGGGAAGAAGCATCACGTGTGCACGAGGGTTTGCAGAGCATGGCACCATGGAATGATAGGGTGGAAGATCTGGTGGTGAACAAAGGGTGTTTATTTGCAAGTGCCTATTTAAGTGGTCAGCTATTTATTTTTTGAAAATATTTTTATTGAACTTTTAACATTTTATTCAAATCGAAACAAAACAACAGCAACACATGCATCAACACCCAAATTGCCAAATTCCTATCAACAACTGTAACAACCCCTCCAAAGAAAACCTAGAACACCCCCCTTCACCCCCATCCCTCCGCTACTAATAGCTAACAGTGACTAGATCCTTAAAGTGCAATATGAACTGCCGGCATCTACAATAGAACTGTTGATCCACCCCCTCACAGTGAATTTGACCTTCTCAAGGTACAAAAACTCCATCAAAACACCCAGCCACGATGTGCACGGGGTGGTGTTGCCTGCCTCAAACTCAGCAGAATCTGCCACAGAGCCAGCAACGCGGCGAAAGCCAAAGCATCCGCCCCCACACCTGTCCTCAATTCTGAGTGGCCTGACACCCCGAATAGCGTTCGTAATGGACAGGGCTCCAGTCCACGTTCAGGATGGCTGATGTGTTAAGAAAAATGTCAGAACCACACCAACTTGGGGCAGGACTGGAACATGTGCGAATGGTTCACAGGCCCTCTCGAGCACAGCTCACACCTATCCTCAACCCCATTAAAAATCAACTCATTCTGGCCTTGGTGAGATATGTTCTGAACTCCACCTTGAGCTGTGTCAAACTTAACCTCATGCAGGCAGGATAACGTAGCGTTCACCCAGCAGAGGGACTCACTCCACACCTCCTCCTACAATATGGGTCCCAGATCCTCCTCCCACCTGGCTTTCACCTCCCCAACTGAAACCTGATCTTCCCACATAATCATTCCGTATCTCACGGAAGTGCTTCCCTCCTCCAACACCACACAGGGGAATATCCTATCCAGCAACATGGATGGCGGCACCTCTGAAAGAATTGAAAAAGCCCGCCAAACCCATTACCACCCCCTGATGCACGATCAATTACTATTAAAGACGAGGTAGTAACATAACTGAAGGCTTTAATAGACTAGTACTGTTCCCCAGCAGCTTCGGTACAGAATGAGGGCTGCTGGGACGGCACCGGTTCTTATACCCCGCCTGTCAGGGCGGTGCTACATACCAAACAGCCAATGGTAAACTCCTAGGTTTAACCAATGGTCTACAGCGTCTCGGGTACTGCAATACCTGATAATACCACATTCACCCCCTGTTAAAAAATGAGTCTGGCAGGGGTGGTGGCCAGTGGTTACAATTGCATTTAACATGGTATGATCAGATATGGAGGTACCGTGATACCTCCTTACAGGGTTGTCGAGAATATTTACAAGCGTGGAAGAAAAATACATTCAGTGTTCATTTACAGTTACAGTGAAGCAATCAGTCGGTCGGGTGGCCTGGTCGTCCTCCTGGATCGTCTGAGCTTCGGTGATGATTCTGGTGTGGGTCGGGGCGTCTGCGACTCTGGGATCGTGACTTCGGCCTCCATGGCAGCTTCGTCACCCCGAGACGGCGCTGGTGGGGCAACCGGTTGACCCGAGAGAGGGGCGCCTGTAGGGGGCGTCGGTGGGTGGGAGGGCCTAGGCAGGAGCGGCGGGAGGACTGACCCTCCTGTGAAGTGCTGTGGGGGGGGGGGGGGGGGGGGGGTAATGGTTCAGGTGCGTGTGGGGTTCCGGCGGGCGCCGGGTCCCGAAGGTAGACTGTATCTTGCCAGCCGCCAGGGAACGCCACGTAGGCGTACTTGGGGTTAGCGTGCAGCAGGTGGACCCTCTCAACCAAATGGGTCCGACCTGTGTGCCCGCAAGTGCTTCCGGAGCAGGATGGGTCCGGGTGTTGCTAGCCAGGTTGGGAGCAAGGTCCCGGAGGAAGACTGCCTGGGGAAGACAAGGAGATGTTCATGAGGTGTCTGGTTGGTAGTTGTACAGAGCAGTGACCGGATGGCGTGGAGGGCCTCCGGGAGGACTTCTTGCCAGCGGGAGACTGGGAGATTCCTGGATCGTAGGGCCAGTTCAACTGTCTTCCAGACGTTCCGTTCTCCCTCTCTACCTGCCCATTTCCCCGGGGATTGTAACTGTTCGTCCTGCTTGAGGCAATGCCCTTGTTGAGCAGGAATTGACGCAGTTCGTCGCTCATAAAGGAGGACCCCCTATCACTGTGTTTGTACGTGGGGAAACCGAACAGTGTAAAGATACCCTGGAGGGCCTTGATGACGGTGGTTGCGGTCATGTCTGGGGAGGGGATGGCGAATGGGAACCGGGAGTACTCATCAATCACGTTCAGGAAGTACGTGTTGCGGTCGGTGGAGGGGAGGGGGCCTTTGAAGTCCATGCTGAGGCGTTCAAAGGGACGGGAAGCCTTTATCAGGTGCGCCCTCTCTGGCCGGGAGAAGTGCGGTTTGCACTCCGCGCAGATTTGGCAGTCCCTGGTGGCTGTCCTGACCTCCTCGATGGAGTGGGGCAGGTTGCGGGTCTTAATGAAGTGGAAAAAACAAGTGACCCGCGGGTGGCAGAGGTCCTCGTGGAGGGCTCAGATGGCACTCCACTTGTGCGGTGGCACATGTGCCGCGGGACAGGGCATCAGGAGGCTCGTTTAGCTTCCCGGGAGGATACAAGATCTCTTAGTTGTAGGTGGAGAGTTCTATCCTCCACCGGAAGATCTTTGTCGTGTTGGGTGTTCCGATACACAAATGAACCAACACGGTTGTAGATGGTACAACTCTGTTTTATTGTCTTGAACAATAACAACTAATAACTGCTGGCTGAGGTTCGTGCTTCACCAGCTAACCTGTGGACCCAGCCCTTTCACTATCTTGGTGAGGCACTTAGCGCATGGTGTATGTCTGAGTGGCACACAGTGAGCTCTGTGCTCTGAGCTATCTCCTGGTAGAATGAGTGGGAACTGTGGTGTTCCCTGTTTTATAGTGCGTGTGCTCTCACTGGTGATTGGCTGCGATGTTATGTGTGTGTTGGTTGGTCCAACTACCTGTCCATCAGTGTGTGTGTGATTGCACCATGATATGCTGATCTGGATATCATGACATCCCCCCTTTTCACAAGGATATGTGCCTACATGGTAATAGATATTGGTGTGTACTGAGTGCATCTGAGTATGTGTGTGCAATATTTACAACATGTACATGAGGCTAAACTATATACAGAGGAAGGTGTCAGGTGCAACAGAGAAACGAGGTTGTACCAATAACAAAACAAGTGCAACCAGTAAACATCGAAAGAGAACTTCTGGAACGACAAGAAAGAAACACGTTAACAGTACTGTAAAACAATTCAGTGAGTCCAATGTGCTAACAGGCTCATAAGTCCAGTCTCTCAGGTGGGTGACGAATTCGGGTTGACCGCCTCAAGGGTGGGTCAGGATCCACCGGCTGAGGAACGGGCCTGGCCACGGGCGAGAGAGGAATAGGCAGAGTGGCAGGAAGCTCAACAAAGTCGACATCAGGGACAACAGGAGGGCGTGGCACCGGTGCATGATCTCGCAGCGAGCACGGACTCAGCCGATTACGTCGGCAAATGGAGCCATCAGGCATGCGAAACAGGAACAAGTGGGGAGCCACGTGGCGGAGAACCTCGGTGGTTGCCGACCAGCCACCCTCCGGTAGGTGTATGCGAACGCTGTCTCCAGGCACCAGGGCAGGAAGATCAGTTGCCCGAGTGTCATGTGCCACCTTCTGCTGAGCATGCTGTTGTTGCATCCTTCGCAATACTGGAGCATGGTCGGGTTCAGGAACATGAATGGACGGCACAGTGGTCCTGAGGGTGCCACCCATCAACAGCTGGGCTGGCAAGTGGCCCGTGGACAGTGGGGCCGAGCGATATGCCAGCAGGGCTAAACAGAAGTCAGATCCGGCATCAGCAGCCTTGCAGAGGAGCCGATTCAAGATGTGGACGCCCTTTTCCGCCTTGCCATTCGACTGGGGATGCAAAGGACTGGACGTCACGTGTATGAAGTTGTATGAAGTGGCAAAGGAAGACCATTCTTGGCTCGCAAAACAAGGCCCGTTGTCAGACATGACGGTGAGCGGAATTCCATGGCGAGCGAAGGTTTCTTTGCATGCCCGGATGACAGCTGATGATGTCATGTCGTGCAGGCGTATGACCTCCGGATAACTTGAAAAATAGTCAATCAGAATGACGTAGTCCCTACTGAGCTCATGAAAGAGGTCCACACCCACCTTTGCCAAGGGGGATGTGACCAACTCATGGGGCTGAAGTGTCTCAGGGGGTTGCGCCAGCTGAAACCTTTGGCAGGTGGGGCAGTTGAGCACCATGTTGGTGATGTCGTCGCTGATGCCCGGCCAGTACACCGCTTCTCGGGCCCTCTGCCTGCACTTTTCAACTCCGAGATGGCCTTCGTGCAGTTGTTCGAGGACAAGCCGGTGGATGCTGTGTGGGATCACAATCCGGTCCAACTTCAGGAGGACACCATCAATGACGGCCAAGTCGTCCCGGACATTGTAGAATTGTGGGCACTGCCCCTTGAGCCACCCTTCCGTCATGTGGCGCATTACACGGTGTAGAAGGGGGTCAGCCGCAGTCTCACGGCGGAATGTGGGCCAGACGTGCGTCAGTAGCCGGCAGATTGGCCGATGTGAAGGCTACTTGTGCGTCGACCTGACAAACGAACCCCTCCAAGTCGGGCGGTGTGTTGACCGCCCTGGACAGAGCATCTGCGACGATGAGGTCCTTCCCCGGGGTGTAGACAAGTTGGAAGTCGTACCTCCAGAGCTTGAGCAGAATGTGCTGGAGGCGAGGGGTTATATCGTTGAGGTCCTTCAGAATGATGCCGACCAAGGGGCGATGGTCGGTCTCCACAGTGAACTGCGGAAGACCATACACATAATTGTGGAATGTGTCGTTGCTGGTCAACAAGCTTATGCACTCCTTTACAATCTGCGCATAGTGCTGTTCTGTGGGGGTCATGGCCCGCGAGGCATAGGCGACCGGGGCCCATGATGCGGTGTCATCCCGTTGCAGGAGTACCGCCCCAATGCCGGACTGGCTGGCGTCAGTTGAGATCTTTGTATCCCGAGTGGTATCAAAAAACGGCAGCACCAGGGCGGTGGTGAGCTTGACCTTGAGCTCTTCCCATTCACTCTGGTGTGCAGACAGTCACTGGAATTCCGTTGTCTTCTTGACCAGGTGACGAAGAGCCATTGTGTGCGAGGCAAGGTTGGGAATAAACTTCCCCAGGAAGTTGACCATCCCGAGAAAGCGTAGCACTGCCTTCTTGTCTGCCGGCTGCGGCATGGCTGCGATAGCTGCCACTTTGTCGGCATCCGGCCACGCCCCTGACCGGGAGATGTGGTCCCCCCAAAACTTTAGCTCAGTCTGGCCAAAAGAGCACTTGGCTCAGTTGAGGCGCAGGCTCTGATCTCGTATCCGAGCAAAGATGCGCTGGAGACGACTGATGTGCCCCTGTGGTGTGGTGGACCAGATGATAACGTCGTCTACATAGATGCATACCCCTTCGATGCCCTCCATCATCTGTTCCATGATGCGATGGAACACCTCGGAGGCCGAGATGATGCCAAACGGCATCCTATTGTAGCAGTATCTGCCAAATGGAGTGTTTAAAGTGCACAGCTTCCTGCTGGACTGATCCAGTTGAATGTGCCAAAAACCCTTTGAGGCATCAAGCTTGGTGAATATTTTTGACCGAGCCATTTCGCTCGTGATTTCTTCCCGTTTGGGTATGGGGTAGTGTTCCCGCATAATGTTGTTTCTCAGATCTTTTGGGTCGATGCAGATCCGGAGCTCGCCGGAGGGCTTCTTGATGCACACCATGGAGCTGACCCATGGCGTGGCCCCGTGACCCGGGAAAGCACTCCTTGGTCCTGCAAGTCCTGCAGCTGCTGCTTGAGGCAGTCCTTGAGTAGTGCTGGGACTCTATGAGGTGCGTGAATGACCGGGGTGGCGTCCGGTTTGAGCCATATTCTGTATGTGTAGGGAAGTGTGCTCATGCCCTCGAAAACCTCCTGGTTGTGCGCGATGAGCGAGTGGAGCTACGCCCTAAAGTCTGCATCGGAGAAATCGGACGTGCCTTCTGGAGACAGAGTGTGTACCCGCTGAACGAGGTGGAGGATCTTGCACGCCTGTGCGCCTAACAGAGAGTCCTTCGAGGATCCAACTACTTCAAAAGACAATGTGGCTTTATGTGAGTTGTGTGTAACCTCGAGCTGGCAGGACCCTGTGGCCAGGATGACGTTTCCGTTATCGTCAACCAGCTGACAGTGGGATGGCAGAATCGGTGGTTTAACCTTTAAGGTCTGGAAGGCTGACCATGCGAGGAGATTGGCGGAGGCACCAGTGTCCAAGCGAAATGTGATCGGTGGATCGGTGATCGGTTGACCGTTAGGGTGGCACACCACTCATCGCCCGGATCAATGCTGTGCACTGGCATCGGCTGGTGGTTCCGACTTGGGGACATCCGGTTCTTGTTTATTACCGCAATGCGGAAGTGTTGAGAGTTGGCAGGTTGAGCTGCTCGACAGCAGGCAGCGTAGTGGCCCATCCTGCCACAGCGGAGGCATTGTTGCGCTTTGGCCGGACATTGCCGCTTTAAGTGGGCGGAGCCACAGTTGCCGCACGTCGTGACATCATGGCGTTCGTTGCACCACCACGCATGCGCGGTGCGGTCCTGCGTAGATCGTGCCTGCGCATCCCGTCCCTCTGCGTCGCCGTCCCCTCTTTTGGCGGGTACAAGCGCAGGAGGCCTCGGAAAGCGCGCAAAATTGCCGCCCTCGTCCGGGCCGCGGGCCAGGAGGAATACATTCGACTGGACCCGCTCGGCCTCGTAGGACCCCTGCCATGCCGATTCGGCCGCCTGGATTTGGGTGTACCGGCTGGTCGCGTTCTCGTGGAGGACGAAGGTCTCGATAGCAGTCGCTAGGGTGAGGCGCTTTATTTTGAGGAGCTGCTGTGTCCGAGGTGACCCCAAAAACTATCTGATCCCGAATCATGGAGTTGGTCGTGGCCTCATAGCCGCAGGACTGCGCGAGGATACGGAGGTGTGTCAAATAAGAGTGAAAAGGCTCATCCTTACCCTGCAGGCGCTGCTGGAAGGGGTACCTCTCGAAGCTCTCATTAACTTCCACGCCAAAGTGTTCCTCGAACTTTAGAATCACCGTTTTGTATTTTGTCTTGTCCTCGCCTTCCTCGAATGCCAGGGAGTTGTAGATGTGGATGGTGTGTTGCCTTGCCATGGAGAGGAGGCGGGCGATCTTCCTGGTGCCCGATGCACTCTCCCTGTCTGTGGCTTCTAGGAAGAGCTGGAAGCGCTCTTTAAACAGCTTCCAGTTGACGCCAAGATTTCCAGCAATTCGGAGCGGCTGCGTCGGGCTGATGTTTTCCATGGAGCAGGATGGCGGATTTCTGAAGAGGTGCAGGTAGGTCTCACAGTCGCTGGCTCGTTTACAGTCCTGGTATCATGTCGTGTTGGGTGTTCCGATATACAAATGAACCAACACGGTTGTAGATGGTACAACTCTGTTTTATTGTCTTGAACAATAACAACTAATAACTGCTGGCTGATGTTCGTGCTTCACCAGCTAACCTGTGGATCCAGCCCTTTCACTATCTTGGTGACGCACTCAGCACATGGTGTGTGTCTGAGTGGGACGCTGTGAGCTCTGTGCTCTGAGCTATCTCCTGATAGAATGAGCGGGAACTGTGGTGTTCCCTGTTTTATAGTGCGTGTGCTCTCACTGTTGATTGGCTGCGATGTTGTGTGTGTGTTGGTTGGTCCAACTACCTGTCCATCAGTGTGTGTGTGATTGCACCATGATATGCTAATGTGGATATCATGACAATCTTGTTTTTTATCTTGCCCCGCTGTGCATTATCGAACATGAACGCCACCGACCGTTGGTCAGTGAGGAGATTGAATCTCCTGCCGGCCAGGTAATGCCTCCAATGTCGCACAGCTTCTACTATGGCTTGTGCTTCTTTTTCGACCGAGGAATGGCGAATTCCGGAAGCATGGAGGGTACAGGAGAAGAAGGCCACGGGTCTGCCCGCTTGGTTGAGGGTGGTGGCCAGAGCTACGTTGTTCGCATCGCTCTCGACCTGGAAGGGGAGGGACTCGTTGGTGGCGCGCATCGTGGCCTTTGCAATGTCTGCTTTGATGCGGCTGAAAGCCTGGCGGGCCTCCGTCGTCAGGGTCAAGGTTGTGGACTGGATTAGGGGGTCGGCCTTTGCGTAGTTAGAGACCCACTTGGTGTAATAACTGAAAAACCCGAGGCAGCGCTTCAGGGCCTTGGGGCAGTGAGGGAGGGGGAACTCCATAAGGGGCCGCATGCGTTTCAGGGTCGAGGCCTATAACTCCACTTCACACTACGTAGACTAGAATGGCTAGGCGGTCGGTGCTAAATACGCATTTATCCTTATTAGTTAAGGATTTTCGCGGTCTGGAGAAATTTTCGGAGGTTGGTGTCGTGGTCCTGCTGGTCATGGCCGCAGATGGTGATGTTATCAAGATACGGGAACGTTGTGCGTAAGCCGTACCGGTCAACCATTCGGTCCATCTCGCGTTGGAAGACCATTAGTGACACCAAAGGGAACCCTTAAAAAATGATAGAGCCGCCCAACTGCTTCGAAGGCAGTGTATTTATGGTCAGTAGTACGGAGGGGTAGCTGATGGTAGGCAGACTTTAGATCCACCGTGGAGAAAACCTTATATTGCACGATCCTGTTTACCAGGTCGGATATGCGGGGGAGAGGGTACGCGTCCAGCTGCGTAAACCTGTTGATGGTCTGACTGTAGTCAATGACCATCCAATGTTTCTCCCCGGTCTTTACCACAACTACTTGAGCTCTCCAGGGACTGGTGCTAGCTTCAATGACCCCTTCCCTCAGTAGCCTCTCACCTGATGAACTGTACCGCCTGCTCCTCGTAGCGACGGGTTTGCAATCCGGGGCGAGGTTCGCAAACAGGGAAGGCGGGTCGACCTTAAGGGTCGCAAGGCCGCAGACAGTAAGGGGGGTTATACGGCCGCCGAATTTGAAGGTCAGGCTTTGCAAGTTACATTGGAAGTCCAACCCCAGGAGTGTAGCCGCTCAGAGGTGCGGCAGGACATAAAGGCGGAACTTGTTGAATTTCCTGCCTTGGACAGTGAGGTTTGCGAGACAGAACCAACCCCTTTATCTCCACCGAGTGTGACCCGGAAGCCAGGGAGATTCTTTGGTTTACAGGGTGGGTACCAAGTGAACAGCGCTTTACCGTGTCGGGGTTTATGCAGCTTTCCGTGCTCCCAGAGTCGATCAGGCATGACATCTCGTGGCCATTGATGAAGACCGTCGTCGTTGCTGTTGCGAGTGTCCGAGGTCGATTTTGGTCCAGTCACCGAGGCCAGATAAAGGAGTTGCGGGTTTTGATCGGGCAGCGTGTAGTCGGCCATGCTGGGGTCCTGGGGCCCCATCCAAGATGGCGGCTCCCATGGGTCGCACATGGTGGTCGGGGATGGACAAAATGGCGGCGCCCATCCATCCAGCGTGGTGTCCGAGGGGCAAGATGGCCAAGCCCGTGGGTCGCCCGTGGCCCGAGGATAGTGGGGTGGCGGTGAGTGCTGGCCGCCTAGGGACTGAAGAGAAGGTTGCTGTGGTGGTCTGGAGTCGCTGGAGACCGCGGCCACGGCTCGTGCCTGGCAGACCCCCACAAATTGGCCCTCCTTGCTGCACCCTTTGCAGGTGGAGGTGCGGGCCGGGCAGCGTGGCAGGGGTGCTTCGCCTGCCCGCAGAAGAAACAGCGGGGCCTGACGGAGTTAGCGGGCCGTCTTACAGCGCAGGCCTGCGGGGACACGGGGAAGGTCTGTGGGGCTGCCGTTGCGGGATGCCACGCAGCCCAGGGGGCTGCCGTGCGGTCGGGCGCATAGGATTGCGCGTTTCTGGAGGCAACGTCCATGGACCCTGCCAGGTCCCGTGCCTCTCTAAGTTCCAGGGTGTCTTTTTCGAAGAGTCTTTGGCGGATCTCTGAGGCGCTCATACCTGCTATGAAGGCATCCCGGATTAGGAGTTCCGTGTGCTCGCTCCCCGAAACTTGCGGGCAGCCACAGTTTCTGCCCAGCACCAGTAGTGCACGGTAGAACTCCTCCAATGATTCCCCGGGGCTTTGCTGCCTGTTGCAAGCAGGTGACGTGCGTAGACCTGATTTACAGGGCGGATATAATGTCCTTTTAACAGTTTGATCGCAGCGTCGAAGTCCTCCGCCTCCTTGATAAGGTTGTAGATTCCAGGGCTTACCCTTGAGTGCAGGAGATGCAGATTCTGTTCTCCTGAGGGTGTGCCTCCGGCCGTCTCGGGGAAGCCTTTAAAGCACGCCAGCCAGTGCTTAAATATCGCCGCCGAGTTCTCCGCGTGGGGACTGAGTTGTAGACACTCCGGCTTGATTCCATCCTTTCAGCTTAAGTGTAGTCTATTAAATTGATGCACGATCAATTACTATTAAAGACGAGGTAGTAACATAACTGAAGGCTTTAATAGACTAGTACTGTTCCCCAGCAGCTTCGGTACAGAATGAGGGCTGCTGGGATGGCACCGGTTCTTATACCCCGCCTGTCAGGGCGGAGCTACATACAAAACAGGCAATGGTAAACTCCTAGGTTTAACCAATGGTCTACAGCCTCTCGGGTACTGCAATATCTGATAATACCACACACCCCAAATGTGCCATCCAATTTCGCTGGATCGAACAGATTGTTCCTATAGATAGGGGCCAACCTTGATAGTACCCGCAGCTTAAATTGCTGAAGAGTTGCCGCCATATCTTTAACATGGCGATGACCACGGGATTCAAAGAATATTTTGCTAAAGCAAATGGCAGAGGTAACGTCACCAGCGTTTCCAAGTAAGACCCCTTGCATCACCCCGATCCATCCGCACCCAAGTGACTTCTTAGTCCCCAAACCAATCCAGCACCTTCTCCGCATTGGCCGCTCAGTAATAAAACATTAAGTTCTGCCACGTCAACCCCTTTCACCTGCCTCTCCCTCTACAAACACCCCGCTCAGAATCCGAGGAGTTCTTCCCACCCATATGAACCTTGTTATTTGATTGATTTGATTTATTATTGTCACATGTATTGGTATACAGTGAAAAGTATTGTTTCTTGCATGCTGTACAAACAATGCATACCGCACATAGGGAAGGAAGGAGACTGCAGAATATAATATTACGGTTATAGCAAGGTGCAGAGAAAAGATCAACTTAATGCGAGGTAGGTCCATTCAAACGTCTGATAGCAGTAGGGAAGAAGCTGTTCTTGAATCGGTTAGTACGTGACCTCAAACTTTGGTATCTTCTGGGGCTGGTTTAGCACAGGGCTAAAGAGCTGGCTTTTAAGGCAGGCCAGCAGCACGGTTCAATTCCCGTACCAGCCTCCCCGAACAGGCGCCGGAATGTGGTGACTAGGGGCTTTTCACAGTAACTTCATTTGAAGCCTACTTGTGACAATAAGCGATCATTATTATTATTATATGATTAGAGTGATGTATTTCTAACCATGGAATTGTTTTGCTGGGGAGTTTGGATACGGATTTGTGATCTATGTCTCACAGAGAAACTGCCACCAACCCCTTCCAATCAAAGGGCCTGAAAGGGAGAAGGTACATTTATTAAAGGCCAGAGATAAGGAACAGCAGGGGTGGCGAAGAGAGTATGTCCGGGGTGCATGGGGTCCTTAATTATGCTGCCTGCCTTTCTGAGGCAGCAGGAATTGTAGACAGAGTCGATGGATGGGAGGCTGGTTTGCGTGATGGATTGGGCTACATTCACAACCTTTTGTAGTTTCCTGCGGTCTTGGGCAGAGCAGTATCCATACCAAGCTGTGATACAACCAGAAAGAATGCTTTCAGTGGTGCATCTGTAAAAGTTGGTGAGAGTCGTAGGTGACATGCCAAATTTCCTTAGTCTTCTGAGAAAGTAGAGTCATTGGTGGGCTTTCTTAACTATAGTGTCAGCATGGGGAGATCAGGACAGGTTGTTGGTGATCTGGACACCTAAAAACTTGAAGCTCTCGACACTTTCTACTCCGTTCCCATTGATATAGACAGGGGCATGTTCTCCACTACGCTTCCTGAAGTCGATGACAATCTCTTCATTTTGTTGACATTGAGGGAGAGATTATTGTCGTCGCACCAGTTTACCAGATTCTCTATCTCATTCCTGTACTCTGTCTCATCATTGTTTGAAATCCAACCCACCACTGTGGGGTCATCAGCAAATTTGAAAATTGAGTTGGAGGGGAATTTGCAGTCATAGGTGTACAAGGAGTATAGTAGGGGGCTGAGGACACAGCCTTGTGGGGCGCCGGTGTTGAGGATGATCATGGAGGAGGTGTTGTTGCCTATCCTTACTGATTGTGGCCTGTGGGTTAGAAAGTTCAGGATCCAGTCACAGAGGGAGGAGCCGAGGCCAAGACCACAGAGTTTGGAGATGAGTTTTGTAGGAATGATGGTGTTGAAGGCTGAGCTGTAGTCGATAAATAGGAGTCTGACATAGGTGTCTTTGTTATCTAGATGTTCCAGGGTAGAGTGCAGGGCCATGGAGATGGTATCTGCTGTGGACCTGTTGCAGCGGTAGGCGAACTGTAGTGGATCAAGGCAATCCGGGAGGTTGGATTAGTGCCATGACTAACCTTTCTTCATGATGATGGATGTCAGAGCCACTGGACGATAGTCATTAAGGCACGCTGCTTGGCATTTTTGGTGCAGGGATGATGGTCGTCTTCTTGAAGTACATAGGGACCTCAGATTGTTGTAAAGAGAGGTTGAAGATGTCTGTGAATACTCCCGCCAGCTGATCCGCGCAAGACCCGAGTGCCCGTCCGGGTACCCCATCCGGGCCAGTGGCTTTCCAAGGGTTGACTTTCGAGAAGGCTGCTCTGAAGTTTGAAATGGTGGTTTTGAGGCTTCTGGGGTGGAGGGCTTGCTCTCGCTGACCTCTTTTTCAAAGCGTGCATAGAATGCATTGAGCTCATCAGGGAGGGGTGCATTGGAGCCGGTGATTTTACATGCCTTCATCTTGCAGCCCGTTATGTCTTGCAGACCTTGCAATAGTTGGCGGGGGTCCGTGTGGCTAGCCTGGGATTCGACCTTGGTCCGGTACTGTCTTTTGGCATCTTTGATGGATTTCCTTAGATCATATCTGGCTTTCTTGTATAGGTCAGGGTCGCCTGACTTGAACGCCTCAGATCTAGACTTCAGCAAGCAGTGGCTATCCCTGTTCATCCAACGTTTCCAGTTGGGAAACACGTGGATTTGTTTCTTTAGCACACAGTCTTCTACACACTTACTAATGAGCACAGTACGAAGTCTTACAACACCAGGTTAAAGTCCAACAGGTTTGTTTCGATGTCACTAGCTTTCGGAGCACTGCTCCTTCCTCAGGTGAATGAAGATCTCTTCGAACGAGACCTCTTCGTTCACCTGAGGAAGGAGCAGCGCTCCGAAAGCTAGTGACATCGAAACAAACATGTTGGACTTTAACCTGGTGTTGTAAGATTTCGTACTGTGCTCACCCCAGTCCAACGCCGGCATCTCCACATCATGACTTACTAATGAAGTCAGTTACTGTGGTGACGTACTCGTTCAGACTGGTCGCAGAGTTTTTAAATACTGACCAGTCCACTGACTCGAAACAGCCCCGTAGGAGATCATCCGATTCCTCAGACCAACAATGCACAACTTTCTTTGATGGATTCTCCAGCTTCAGCTTTTGCTTATAGGCTGGGAGCAGGAGCACAGCCTTGCAGTCAGATTTGCCAAGGTGTGGGCGGGCGATAGAGCGATAGGCATGTTTGATAGTTGCGTAGCACCATCACCTCAGCTATTGTGTCTAATGAAATGGGCGCAGAGGCCATCTTTCTTCCTATACTCTCCTAAGTCTTTCTCAAAGAGAAATTCTTCGTCGATGATTTTGATATAGTTTCATTGGCAAAAAGTTCTCTAAACCCACTAAGAGTGTTTGGCCATCAAAACCCCCCCCCCCCCCCCCCCAACAAAATGGGTAAAAAGGACCAAAAACAAAGCCCCTGCTGGTAGCCACATCTTGCATGATGTCACCGGAGGTCATGCGTTATTTTACATCAGAGTGTGTGCTGTACTGTACACAGTCCCACGTTAGCCCTTCATATGCTGGACCCTGACAGATATGCCGTGTTAAAGGAACAGTCCCATTGTCATTGCCAGTTCCCCAGCGAAGTTCATTTCTCTTCATCATTCCAAATCAAAATTTCCAGTGTCTTTTGACAATTGTTCCACTCTGACCGCATCTAAACTTCTCTATGTTCCTCATATCTTCTCTTCTGTTCCCTTCCTTTTGAACAGATGCCAAACTCTCACAAGCATCCTGCTTGGTGGTTAACACAAAATAGTTTTAATTAGTATGCTGTTGTGGTGAATGGAACTACTGTTAATTCACCAGTGCACTGTGATATCATGTTACTGCTGTATCATGTTACGTTATGTGTTTAACCCTGTGGGCTCCACCGATGGGCCATTGTACGGCTTCACCCAAAGGGGGATATGTCGGGGCATGTACGGGCTCGCCCATGGCTCCACCCCTTACAGGAAGTATAGAGGCAGCTGACCTGCGGGGCTGCATTCATTGTTGTCCCGGTCACAGGCAGGCTCAGTTGTAAGCTGATTAAAACCACGGTTTACTTCTCAACGTGTCTCTCAGTGAATTGATGGTCGCATCAATTTAATCAGCTTAAAATACTACTATGGAATCAGCCCTCAAACCTGATAGACTGGAACTCAATCCACAGGCCGCGGAGGCGAGATAAATTTTTTCGCACTGGCTTCGATGCTTCAAGGCCTATCTCGCCGCGCCGTCTACCCCATCCATCACGGACGTACAGAAACTGAATCTTCTCCTCGCACAGGTGAGCCATCGTATTTCTGTCCAGCTCGACGGTGCCGCGTCCTATACAGAGGCCCTCGCACTACTCGAATGCATATATGTACGGCCCGTGAACGAGGTCTACGCGCGACACTTCTTCACTACTCGCCGCCAGCGCCCCGGAGCATCGCTAGATGACTACCTACGCGACCTCAAAGCCCTCGCACGCAACTGTAACTACCAGGCCGTTACGGCCCCTCAGCATATGGAGCTCGCTATCTGAGACGTTTACGTGGCGGGGGTCCGATCGAACTATGTAAGACAGCGCCTGCTCGAAAAAGGGGCCCAGGATCTGGAGGACACAGTAACACTAGCTACCTCTCTGGAGGTTGCATTTCAGAGCCTTACTGCGTTCCCCGCTGACCACGCGACCCGCTCGTGGGCCCCCGACCAGAGACTACCCCAGGCTTGTGCCGCGCGGCCGCCCGCCCATCATGGGGGGCTGCCCTACTAATTTTGCGGCCAGTCCCAACACCCCCGACAGCACTGCCCGGCCCGCAACGCGAACTGTAGTAACTGCGGGCGAAAATGACACTTCGCCAAGGTCTGCCTGGCCAGGTCTAAAAGCTCGAACTCACAGACCCGATCCACAGACCCACAGACCCCGCAAAGTGGCAGCGTGTCTGCCGACTCCGCCTCCGCACAACACGTGCGACTCATGGGGGCCGCCATCTTGGCCATCCTCCATCACGCAGCCGGTCACGTGCGATTCATGGGGGACGCCATCGCCCTCACCGCCCGCCTCGCTCGACCAACGGGGGCCGCCTTCTTGGCTGCCATCTGCTACACCGCCCGAGATGTATGAACGACATGGACAGCAGCCATTGCCGCAGCACCTCCGATCACGCCGTCGGCTACCCCCAGCTCAGCACGGTCACCCTGGACCAGTCGCAACCAAAGCACCGCCGGAGCTCCTTAATGGCCGTCTGGGTAAACGGGTACGAGACACCTTGCCTTTCGACTCTGGGAGCACAGAGAGCTTCATTCAGCCGGACATGGTAAGACGTTGTTCGCTCCCAATATTCCCGATGCGACAAACTATCTCCCTCGCCTCTGGGTCGCACTCGATGCAAATCCAAGGGTGCACTACTGCAACCCTAGCGATCCAGGTCGCTGAGTACGCTAATTTTAAACTATATGTGCTCCCAGATCTCTGTGCTCCTCTCCTCTTAGGACTCGATTTTCAGTGCAACCTCAGGAGCCTAACTCTTAAATTCGGGGGGCCCCTGCCCCCGCTCACCATATGCAGCCTCGCAACCCTAAACGTCGACCCTCCCCCCCCCTCCCCTCTGCGAACCTCACCGCCGATTGCAAGCCAATAGCCACCAGAAGCAGGCTGTATAGTATGCAGGACAGGACGTTCATTAGGTCCGAGGTCCAGCGTCTCTTGCGGGAAGGGTTCATAAAAGCCAGCAATAGCCCCTGGAGAGCTCAGGTGGTGGTCGTCAAGACCGGGGGAAAGTTCCGGATGGTGGTTGATTACAGCCAGACCATTAACCGCTTTATGCAGCTCGATGCGTACCCCCTTCCCCGGATTGCAGACATGGTAAATCAGATCGCGCGTGTTCTCTACGGTAGATCTGAAGTCTGCATATCACCAGCTCCCAATCCGCCCGGAAGACCGCCACTACACGGCGTTTGAGGAAGATGGGCGCCTTTTCCATTTCCTCCGGGTCCCCTTCGCCGTCACAAACGGGGTTTCGGTGTTCCAACGAGCAATGGGCTGAATGGTGGACTAGTACGGGCTGCGGGCCACGTTTCCGTACTTGGACAATGTAACCATCTGCATCCATGATCAGCAGGACCACGACGCCAACCTCCACCGATTTCGCCAAACCGCCCAAAAACTCAACCTCACCCACAACAAGGAGAAATGCGTTTTCCGCACAACCAGGCTAGCCATCCTCGGCTACGTCGTGGAAAATGGGGTCCTAGGGCCCGACCCTGACCATATGCCAATTCCCTCTTCCAATTCCCTCTCCCTCACTGCCCCAAGGCCCTGAAGAGGTGCCTTGGATTTTTCTCCTATTACGCCCAGTTGGTCCCCCTGTACGTGGACAAAGCCCGCCCACTATTTAAGGCCACCATTTTTCCACTGGCAGCCGAGGCTCGCCAGGCCTTCAACTGCATCAAGGCGGACATCGCCAAAGCTACAATGCGCACGGTGGACGAGTCCGCCCCCTTCCAGGTGGAGAGCGATGCCTCAGAGGTCACTCGCGCCGCCACTCTCAACCAAGCAGGAAGACCGGTAGCGTTCTTTTCCCGCACCCTCACCACCTCTGAAATTCGATACTCCTCAGTCGAAAAAGGAGCCCAAGCCATCGTGGAAGCCGTACGGCACGGAGGCATTACCTCACTGGTAGGAGGTATACCCTCATCACCGACCAACGATCGGTTGCCTTTATGTTTGACAATACGCAGCGGGGCAAGATCAAGAATGACAAGACCTTGAGGTGGAGGATCGAACTCTCCACCTATAACTACGATGTGGTGTATCGTCCTGGGAAGCTCAGCGAGCCCCCAGATGCCCTGTCCTGCGGCACGATGACCGATTACGTGCTATCCACGATGACCTCTGCCACCCGGGAGTCACCCGGCTCACCCACTACATCAAGGCCCGCAACCTGCCCTACTCCATCGAGGAGGTCAAAGCTGTAATCAGAGACTGCCAATTCTGTGCGGAGTGTAAACCACACTTCTATCAACCAGATAAGGCCCACTGGTAAAGGCGTCCCGGCCCTTTGAACGCCTTAGTATCGATTTCAAAGGGCCCCTCCCCTCCAATAATCAAAACACGTACTTCCTGAACATCATAGACGTGTTCTCCTGTTTTCCGTTCGCCATTCCCTGCCCCGATATGACCACTCCCACAGTCATCAAAGCCCTGCATAGTGTCTTCACCATGTTCGGTTTCCCCAGCTATGTCCACAGCGACAGGGGCTCGTCGTTCATGAGCGACGAGCTGTGTCAGTACCTGCTCAGTAAGGGCATTGTCTCGAGCAGGACTACCAGCTATAACCCCAGGGGAAACGGGCAGGTGGAGAGGGAGAACGCGACGGTCTGGAAGACCGTCCTACTGACCCTACGGACCAAGAATCTCCCGGTTTCTCACTGGCAGGAGGTCCTCCCCGATGCGCTCCACTCTATTAGGTCCCTCCTTTGCACGGCCACAAACCAGACCCCTCATGACCGCTTGTTTGTTTTCCCTAAGGGAGCTACCTCAGGGGCCTCGCTTCGACCTGGCTGATGACACCGGGTCCAGTCCTCCTCCGAAATCATGTTCGGAGCCATAAGACTAACCCCCTGGTAGAGAGGGTCCAGCACCCCCACTCCAACCCACACTATGCGTATATCAGACACCCCAATGGCCGGCAGGATACCGTCTCCCTCCAGGACCTGGCACCCGCAGGCTCCGACACCACGACCACTACTGCATCCCCCACACTAGGTCCCGTCCAACCTCCAATGTTCAGCGCTCCTACCCCTATCCAACCTCCCATGTTCAGTGTCCCTACCCCGATATGGTTCTCACGCTCCCTCCCAACCACCACACCGGTCCACAGGAACGAAGCTCCGCAAGAGCCGCTCCAGGAGCCCACGCCTTTGTCTGCTCCGGGCCCAGCTCCACAGCCACCCAAAATGGCTGCAACACCAATGCTTCGGCGGTCGCAACGTATGATCCGGGCACCAGACCGACTGAATCTGTAAACCCGTCAACCCCGCCGGACTTCATTTTTTAAACAGGGGGTGAATGTGGTGAATGGAAGTACTGTTCATTCACCAGTGCACTGTGATGTCACGTTACTGCTGTATCGTGTTACGTTATGTGTTTAACCCTGTGGGCTTCACCTATGGGCCATTGTACAGCTTCACCCACAGGGGGATATGTCTTGGCGTGTACGGGCTCGCCCATGGCTCCACCGCTTACAGGAAGTATAAAGGCAGCTGACCTGCAGGGCCGTATTCATTGTTGTACCGGTCACAGGCAGGCTCAGTTGTAAGCTGATTAAAACATGGTTTACTTCTCAACGTGTCTCTCAGTGAATTGATGGTCGCATCAGCCGTCAAACACACTTCAGGTGTCCTTTGAGACATAGGTTATAGCTCTCTAAATTTACTTATTTTGCTCCCATTTCCCACCCAGAAATGGGGAAAACAAGGCAAAATTTCTGCCCGATCTCTGACACAACTATGCCAATCCCTTGGTCCAAACAGGAAAACAGTTTTTAAAGTTACACAAGATAACCAGATGCTGCAGCTCATACAAACAGGCCACAGAGCCCGTCACATTAAATTCTCAAGATGAGGCTCATGTAATTTCTTTAAGTAAGAAAAACTCCAGAGGCAAGCATTAATCTAACCCACTCGTTTTATTTCCAAAACATAGTAACAGGGATGTTCAAATTAAGCCAATTAATGACAGAAATGCTGAAGTAAAGTCAGTTAATACATTTACACGGGGGAATATCCTCCCTCTGGGTGTCAGTCATGGCTCAGTCGTGGTGTTCTTGAGCCTGAAGCAAAGAAGATTCCGGGTTCAGGCACTGCTACAGGAACTGAGCACAAACGTTGGCTGACACTTCAGTGTAGTACTGAGGGAATGTTAGAGATATCAGCTTTTTCACCCTTGTGTCTCGCATTTTTAAAGCTGAGCATAGCAACTTTACCCAGCTAATGGGGGCGAGAAAGGACATGAACCTGATCAGATCTAATATGCATTCATTTTAATCTCATTAGTGAGATTAAAATAGAATAAAGTGCCCTTCCGGTATGCCCCTAGGCCTCTGCTGGAGGTGGCCAGTTTGGGGTCTCCCCCGGGATAGGGGTAGCGGGGGTCTGTGAAGCCTTGATGCCTGCTGTCTTTCATGGTTAACACCCCATAACAGCGCACAGCATAGCTGCAGCCTGTTTTGTCCTAAAATCCTCTCACAGAACAGAGCAATTCTGAAGCTTGTCTCTTGGAGAAGCATTTCACTCCTCTTGAAGTTTCATGTGGTTTCACTGTTGCAGTATGCCTGCTTTTATCCTTTTCTACTTGCTTGTTTACATTCAATTTCACACTCCATTGATTTTTAGGAGTTTCTGCTGTTTAGCCAGTTGCTGCCTGCTTCATAGGACCAATAGAGATTGTTCGTTCATATTGGACTTCATGCACCATTAACTCTCAAGGGCTTCTTCGATTGCACAATTGGAGTCAATGCTTTTTTTTCACTATCCATTCTGACAGAGCTCTGTGGCTTGCTGAAAGCTTCCTTGAATGCACAGCTGGGGCCTGCCAGAGGGACTCAGAAGCCATTGTAGCATCCGGATGGTCGTGTGTGGCACCCTCTCAGTGCCAGCATGGCAGTGCCAAGGGTCAGGGCCTGATTGGAGGGGACCCACGGGGGACCTATAGAAAGCCTTATTGAGAGGGCCCCAATGCCGCCGATCCTTGTGGAGTGGGGAAGGGATTAATGCCAGCAATTCTTTCTTTTTTTTGGGGGGGGGGAGGGGGTTGATGCCAGCGATAATTGATGGGGAGGGAGGCTCCCGATGTCCATGGTGCCATGGGGGGGATCTTTACCTTCATTTTGAGATTGGGCGTCCTGTAAAAAAAGATGTGCGACCTCTGAAGTTAGGCTTGCTGTTGTGTTTAGGCCCCGCCCTCGCAATGCTGGCGCAAAGCATGCTCCCCATTTTAAAAGATGGCGAAATGCAGGAAGACCTCATTGGGAAACCTGCCTGTTTCTCTTGAGAGAAAATTACTGGTTGTCTGACTGTACTTGCCCTTTTGATCCATTTTTTGGGACAATTCCGTCCAACATTTTAGTCCTCAACCAATGCAGATTGATTGATCGTTTGTTAATTTGATTGCTGTTTGTGGAGCCTCGCTCTGAGCAAATTAGCAGCTGTGTCTGCATAGCAAAGCTGAACACATTCCAAAAATAAAACATTGGCTGAGAAATCTTTTAGGCTATCTTGAAAGAGAGAAAGATTTACAAAGTATTGGAGAAACAGAACATAGAACATAGAACATTACAGCGCAGTACAGGCCCTTCGGCCCTCGATGTTGCGCTGACCTGTGAAACCACTCTAAAGCCCATCTACACTATTCCCTTATTGTCAAGAGAATGATACAATTTTTCTCCATGAACGATCATTTCATTTTAAAAAAATATTTGTTATGTTGAAATTTACCAGAATAATCCGGGAAATGCTTGTTGCGTAATGCTCCACAAAAACAGTTCTTAAAATTCATATAGCATAAGGTTATGTTCCTACGGCCTTAGTCCCATTTATGGTGGTGATGAGAAGAATATTTTTTCTCTCTGGGAGCCATTAGTCGGTGGAATTCTCATCCCCAGGGAACAGTAGAGGCTGGATCTTGGACATTTTTAAGGCTGAATTGACAAATGAGTCAAAGGATATAAGAGGTGGACAGGAATGCAGAGTGAAGGCCAGGATCTGATCAGCCATGACCTTATCCAATGATGGAGCAAGCTCAAAAGGCCGAATGGTCCACTTCTGCTCCTAATTCGTATGCAAACAATTAATCTCTCGTGTTTAAACCATGAAGGCAATATATGCTGTGACATCGTCCTATAATATTAGTATCAGAAACTGTTTAGTAGTGCACAGATTATAAATGGAGACATTCCATTTAAGAATCCTTTTTGATGGTTGTTTCCGACTTAATTTTGAATCCAATTTGTGTGTTATCAAATAATCAGGCCGCATTTCATTACTTCTATTTGATTGGTGCTTTGTTTTATTTTTAATCAATTGATGGAAGTCGGTTGAGTTTCTATTTCCTTTCTACATTGTGCTAAGTGTGACTTTGTGACTTTGAAGGCATTTCGGAATATTAATCTTATTATTCACACTTCATAAATAGATAACTGCAGGAATAAAAGTTAAATGTTGAATTCTCCTTTCACCGATCCATTTTCTTGGTTTTTTTGAGCTGCAAAAAATTATAACCTGTCAGTTTCTAAGGGCTTTTACTTTTCATGAAGATCAATGGTTGCTTCAGCTACTTTATTGTGCCTGCTCTCATTTTACAGAAAGGATAATGCTGATCAAAAAAGGGAATTAAATAAAGATATTAACAAATGCTTAACAAAATGATATTAACAAAAGATCAACTATTTATTTAGTAAGAAGGTCAGTGCTTCCTATGATACTTTACCCATAGGCCAAGAGCTTCCAATTTGGGTGCAAACAAAACTTGCACTCAAAACTGTGCCAGTTTTACAAAGTTTGATTTTTGCTCAGGGTTTCAATCAAGTTAATTTGCATATTGCTGAACCTTGGACGTGATCTAAGCAAAAAAGCGAGTGCATTCTGGGCGGGAATCTTGGGGTTGTTACTGGCGCTACAAGCGGCGGGAACGACCCCACTATCTAACAGCACTATGGTTTTTTTTGGTGGCCCAACGGGGGACTGAGTGGGCTTCCCCGAGGCCGCACTCAGTCGCATTTCCTACACTGAGGAGCTCCGCTCGTCGGAACCCCTCAGTGCAGGAGGAGATTGGGACCCCATTTTTTAAATGGCACCCCAATCTCCCGACAGCAGGAGCCCTCAATTCCCCATCTCCGATAAGGGGTCCTCAGCCTCCCCCCCCCCTCCCGCCTCACCCTGCACCCCACCTCACACAGGCAGCGCACTCCCTGTCCAATCCCCAGCGCGGGTAAAATGGCAGACTGGTACCTTTGCAGTCCCCCTTCCAGCCTGGCAGTGACACCTGGGCACCCTGGCATTGCCAGGCTGGCACCCAAGAGGCACAGCCAGAGTGCTCAGGTGGACTGCTAGGGTGCCAGGCTGGTGGTGCCCAAGTGGCACTGCTGGTGCCAAGTGCCAAGGTGCCAACTTGCCTGGAGGCCAACCACCCTGAGACCTCAGAATCCCTGGGAGAACTCCCCCCCTCCCCAAGTGCCGTCCGCTAGGTCCCCATTTGTGGAGAGCAGTATGAACGGCACTCACCTAAGGTCTCCGAGGCAAAGAGGTTAGATCCCAAAGCCTCAAGTGAGTGCATATTCGAGTCAGACTAACGACTTACTCTAATATGCAGATTTGGCAAATACTGATCCCACCCACAGTGGGTGGGATCCAGATCGCGACATGTTACAAGATCCCATTAGATTTCGTGAGGCATGGCGAGCCAGACAAGTCTCGGAAGAGGCCTTTCCCAGCATCTACCGAGGTGGGAGGTGATTCGCCTGTACAGAGTATGTAGATGGTAAAGGGATGGTCTGTGGGGTGGGTCAGGTCTAAGGTTGTCAGGAGTTGTCAGAGAGTTATTTGGGGGGGTGGTCAGTGTGTGGTGGTCATTGAGGGGGGCATCAGAGCAGGTGGTCAATGGGGAAGCTGGTCAGTGAGGGTGGTTGGCTGATCAGTGGGAATTGGTCTGTGTGGGAGGATGGCAATCACCACTGCTGTATATATTAGGAGATGTGTGGTAAGGCCCTGTACTACAGGTACGGGGGTAGTCCCTACCTTCTGGCTCCGCCCAGTGGGCAGAGTATAAATATGTGTGCTCCCCATACAGCAACCATTTTGCCAGCTGCTGTAGGAGGCCACACATCTTAGTGTAATAAAGCCTCAGTTGTATTCAACTCTCGTCTTTGTGCAATTGATCGTGCATAAATTTATTTTATTTATTTATTTATTTTTTTAAAATAATATTTTATTGAAAATTTTTGGTCAACCAACACAGTACAGTGTGCATCCTTTACACAATATTGTAACAATACAGATAATAATGACCTTTTTTTAAATTTAAACAAAAACAACAACAAATAAATAAATATTAAATAACAAAAAAATAAAATAAAAACTAGCCCTAATTGGCAACTGCCTTGTCTCAGGCCACACACCCCCCCCCTCCCCCCCCCATCCCTCCCCCCCCCCCAAGTCCTGGGCTGCTGCTGCTGCCTTCTTTGTTCTCCCCTATCTATCTTTCCGCAAGATATTCGACGAACGGTTGCCACCGCCTAGTAAACCCTTGAGCCGACCCCCTTAGGACGAACTTAATCCGCTCTAACTTTATGAACCCCGCCATATCATTTATCCAGGTCTCCACCCCCGGGGGCTTGGCTTCTTTCCACATTAGCAATATTCTGCGCCGGGCTACTAGGGACGCAAAGGCCAAAACATCGGCCTCTTTCGCCTCCTGCACTCCCGGCTCTTGTGCAACCCCAAATATAGCCAACCCCCAGCTTGGTTCGACCCGGACTCCTACTACTTTCGAAAGCACCTTTGTCACCCCCATCCAAAACCCCTGTAGTGCCGGGCATGACCAAAACATATGGGTATGATTCGCTGGGCTTCTCGAGCACCTCGCACACCTATCCTCCACCCCAAAAGATTTACTGAGCCGTGTTCCAGTCATATGTGCCCTGTGTAATACCTTAAACTGAATCAGGCTTAGCCTGGCGCACGAGGACGACGAGTTTACCCTGTTGAGGGCATCTGCCCACATCCCCTCCTCAATCTCCTCCCCTAGCTCTTCTTCCCATTTCCCTTTTAGTTCGTCCATCATAGTCTCCCCTTCGTCTCTCATTTCCCTATATATATCCGACACCTTACCGTCCCCCACCCATTTCTTTGAGATGACTCTGTCCTGCACCTCTTGTGTCGGGAGCTGCGGGAATTCCCTCACCTGCTGCCTCGCAAAAGCCCTCAATTGCATGTACCTGAATGCATTCCCTTGGGGCAACCCATATTTCTCGGTCAGCGCTCCCAGACTCGCAAACTTCCCATCCACAAATAGATCTTTCAATTGCGTTATACCTGCTCTTTGCCACATTCCGTATCCCCCATCCAATCCCCCCGGGGCAAACCTATGGTTGTTTCTTATCGGGGACCCCCCCAGTGCTCCGGTCTTTCCCCTATGTCGTCTCCACTGTCCCCAAATCTTCAGTGTAGCTACCACCACCGGACTCGTGGTATAGTTCCTTGGTGAGAACGGCAATGGGGCTGTCACCATAGCCTGCAGGCTGGTCCCCCTACAGGACGCCCTCTCTAATCTCTTCCACGCCGCTCCTTCCTCCTCTCCCATCCACTTACTCACCATTGAAATATTAGTGGCCCAATAATACTCACTTAGGCTCGGTAGTGCCAGCCCCCCCCTATCCCTACTACGCTGTAAGAATCCCTTCCTCACTCTCGGAGTCTTCCCGGCCCAAACAAAACCCATGATACTCTTTTCTATCCTTTTGAAAAAAGCCTTCGTGATCACCACCGGGAGACACTGAAACACAAAAAGGAATCTCGGGAGGACCACCATCTTAACTGCCTGCACCCTCCCTGCCATTGACAATGCTACCATGTCCCATCTCTTGAAATCTTCCTCCATCTGTTCCACCAACCGCGTCAAATTTAGCCTGTGCAATGTGCCCCAATTCTTAGCTATCTGGATCCCCAGGTAATGAAAGTCTCTTGTTACCTTCCTCAACGGTAGGTCTTCTATTTCTCTACTCTGCTCCCCTGGATGCACCACAAACAGCTCACTCTTTCCCATGTTCAATTTATACCCTGAAAAATCCCCAAACTCCCCAAGTATCCGCATTATTTCTGGCATCCCCTCCGCTGGATCCGCCACATATAGTAGCAGATCATCCGCATATAAAGATACCCGGTGTTCTTCTCCTCCCCTAAGTATTCCCCTCCATCCCTTGGAACCTCTCAGCGCTATCGCCAGGGGCTCAATCGCCAGTGCAAACAGTAATGGGGACAGAGGACATCCCTGCCTTGTCCCTCTATGGAGCCGAAAATATGCCGATCCCCATCCATTCGTGACCACACTCGCCACTGGGGCCCTATACAACAGCTGCACCCATCTAACATACCCCTCTCCGAACCCAAATCTCCTCAACACCTCCCACAGATAATCCCACTCCACTCTATCAAATGCTTTCTCGGCATCCATCGCCACTACTATCTCCGTTTCACCCTCTGGTGGGGCCATCATCATTACCCCTAACAACCTCCGTATGTTCGTGTTCAGCTGTCTCCCCTTCACAAACCCAGTTTGGTCCTCATGAACCACCCCCAGGACACATTCCTCTATTCTCATTGCCATTACCTTGGCCAAGACCTTGGCATCTACATTGAGGAGGGAGATTGGTCTGTAGGACCCGCATTGTAGCGGATCCTTTTCCTTCTTTAAAAGAAGCGATATCGTTGCTTCTGACATAGTCGGGGGCAGTTGTCCCCTTTCCTTTGCCTCGTTGAAGGTCCTCGTCAGTAGCGGGGCGAGCAAGTCCAAATATTTTCTGTAAAATTCAACTGGGAATCCGTCCGGTCCCGGGGCCTTTCCCGTCTGCATGTTCCTAATTCCTTTCACCACTTCTTCTACCGTGATCTGTGCTCCCAATCCCATCCTTTCCTGCTCTTCCACCTTGGGAATTTCCAGCCGATCCAAAAACTCCATCATTCTCTCCCTCCCATCCGGGGGTTGAGCTTCATACAATTTTTTATAAAATGTCTTAAACACTTCATTCACTCTCTCCGCTCCCCGCTCCGTCTCTCCATCTTCGTCTCTCACCCCCCCTATTTCCCTCGCTGCTCCCCTTTTCCTCAATTGGTGTGCCAGCAATCTGCTCGCCTTCTCTCCATATTCATACTGTACACCCTGCGCCTTCCTCCATTGTGCCTCTGCAGTGCCTGTGGTCAGCAAGTCAAATTCCACATGCAGCCTTTGCCTTTCCCTATACAGTCCCTCCTCCGGTGCTTCCGCATACTGTCTGTCCACCCTCAAAAGTTCTTGCAACAACCGCTCCCATTCCTTACTCTCCTGCTTCCCTTTATGTGTCCTTATTGATATCAGCTCCCCCCTAACCACCGCCTTCAACGCCTCCCAGACCACTCCCACCTGAACCTCCCCATTGTCATTGAGTTCCAAGTACTTTTCAATGCATCCCCTCACCCTTAAGCACACCCCCTCATCCGCCATTAGTCCCATATCCATTCTCCAGGGTGGACGCCCTCTTGTTTCCTCCCCTATCTCCAAGTCTACCCAGTGTGGGGCATGATCCGAAATGGCTATAGCCGTATATTCCGTTCCCCTCACCCTCGGGATCAATGCCCTACCCAACACAAAAAAGTCTATGCGTGAATAGACTTTATGGACATAGGAGAAAAACGAGAACTCCTTACTCCTAGGTCTACTGAATCTCCACGGGTCCACCCCTCCCATCTGCTCCATAAAATCCTTAAGCACCTTGGCTGCTGCCGGCCTCCTACCAGTCCTGGACTTCGACCTATCCAGCCTTGGTTCCAACACCGTGTTAAAGTCTCCCCCCATTATCAGCTTTCCGGTCTCTAGGTCTGGGATGCGTCCTAGCATTCGCCTCATAAAATTGGCATCGTCCCAATTCGGGGCATACACGTTTACCAACACCACCATCTCTCCCTGTAATTTGCCACTCACCATCACGTATCTGCCCCCGTTATCCGCCACTATAGTCTTTGCCTCGAACATTACCCGCTTCCCCACTAATATAGCCACCCCCCTGTTTTTCGCATCCAGCCCCGAATGGAACACCTGCCCTACCCATCCTTTGCGCAACCTAACCTGATCTATCAGTTTCAGGTGCGTTTCCTGTAACATGACCACATCTGCTTTAAGTTTCTTAAGGTGTGCGAGTACTCGTGCCCTCTTTATCGGCCCGTTAAGCCCCCTCACGTTCCACGTGATCAGCCGAGTTGGGGGGCTTCCCACCCACCCCCCTTGCCGGTTAGCCATCATCTTTTTCCAGCTTCTCGCCCAGTTCCCACGCGGCTGTATTTCTCCCAGACGGTGCCCCCCCGCCCATCCTTTCCCGCACCCACTCCCCCCTTTCCCCAGCAGCAGCAACCCAGTAATTCCCCCCTCCCCCCCCCCCGCTAGACCCCCCGCTAGCGTAATTACTCCCCCCATGTTGCTCCCAGAAGTCAGCAAACTCTGGCTGACCTCGGCTTCCCCCCGTGATCACGGCTCGCCCCGTGCGGCGCCCCCTCCTTCCTGCTTCTCTATTCCCACCATAATTATCAGAGCGCGGGAACCAAGCCCGCGCCTCTCCCTCGGCCCCGCCTCCCATGGCCAACGCCCCATCTCCTCTCCCTCCCCACCTCCCCCATCACCACCTGTGGGAGAAAGAAAAGTTACCATACCGCAGGATTAATCATACAATCCCTCTTCGCCCCCCCCCCCCCCCCACTCGTCCCACCACTTTGTCCAAACGTTCATTTTCGTAGTCCAATCATTCCAATTTTTCTTCTACAATAAAAGTCCACGCTTCATCCGCCGTCTCAAAGTAGTGGTGCCTCCCTTGATATGTGACCCACAGTCTTGCCGGTTGCAGCATTCCAAACTTTATCTTTTTTTTGTGAAGTACCGCTTTGGCCCGATTAAAGCTTGCCCTCCTTCTCGCCACCTCCGCACTCCAATCTTGATAGACGCGGATCACCGCGTTCTCCCATTTACTACACCGAGTTTTCTTCGCCCATCTAAGGACCATTTCTCTATCCTTAAAACGGAGAAATCTCACCACTATGGCTCTGGGAGCTTCTCCTGCTCTCAGTCCTCGCACCATAACTCGGTATGCTCCCTCCACCTCCAACGGACCCGTCGGGGCCTCCACTCCCATTAACGAGTGCAGCATCGTGCTCACATATGCCCCGACGTCCGCCCCCTCCACACCTTCAGGAAGGCCAAGAATCCTCAAGTTGTTCCTCCTTGCGTTATTTTCCAGTGCCTCCAACCTCTCCACAGATCGTTTCTGGTGTGCCTCCTGTATCTCCGACTTCACCACCAGGCCCTGTATGTCGTTTTCATTCTCTGCTGCTTTCGCCTTCACGACCCGAAGCTCCTGCTCCTGGGTCTTTTGTTCCTCTTTCAGCCCTTCAATCGCCTGTAATATCGGGGCCAACAACTCTTTCTTCATTTCCTTTTTTACCTCCTCCACGCAGCGTTTCAAAAACTCTTGTTGTTCAGGGCCCCATATGAAACTGCCACCTTCCGACGCCATCTTGGTTTCTGCTTGCCTTCCTTGCCGTTGTTCCAAAGGATCCGCTGCAATCCGGCCACTTTCCTCTCCTTTTTCCATCCGTGTCCAGGGGGAACACCGTTCTGGTTTACCGCACGGTGTTTTCAGCCGTTAAAATTGCCGTTGGGGCTCCTATCAAGAGCCCAAAAGTCCGTTTCACAGGGAGCTGCCGAAACGTGCGACTCAGCTGGTCATCGCCGCACCCGGAACCGTTGTGCATCAATTTATTACACTAAAGTTTTCAGAAGATGGACCTCCGAATCAAGCCGGATCGCCTGCAGCTGGATCCGCAATCAAACAACGCCAAAAAGGACTTTGAACATTGGCTAGCTTGTTTCGAAGCTTACATCAGGTCTGCACCAGACCCAATTCCGAAAGCTCAGAAGATCAAGTTCCTCTACTCGCGGCTGAGCTCCAACGTTTTTCCGCTTATCCAGGACGCGCCGACCTATGATGAAGCCATGGCGCTACTGAAAGAGAACTACGCCCAGCGGACAAACACGCTCTTTGCCAGACACATACTCTCTACTCATAGTCAGCTCCCTGGTGAGTCCGTAGAAGATTTCTGACTTGCTTTAATTCCTCTGGTCAGAGACTGTGACTGTCAGGCCGTCACGGCCATGGAACATTTGAACCGCCTCATGCGGGACGCTTTCGTCACGGGGACAGGGTCAGACCACATCTGCCAGCGTCCTTTAGAGAGGGCCAGGCTCAACCTCGTGGAAACCAAAAAGCTGGTGCTATCGATGACAAATGCCTCGCGCAATATCCAGGCCTACACCCCCGGCCGCACGGCCCACTCCTCCTACTCATCGTAGGCTCCGCAGACGACCGCCCCACAGGGGACCCCACTCATCCAATCCTACGCCTGTGCCACGCGCCAGCCAGCCAACCCCGGGGGCCCAGATGTTACTTCTGTGGACAGCAAAAACACCCCCGCCAACGCTGCCCGGCCTGCAGCGCCCTTTGCAAGGCCTGCGGCAAGAAGGGGCACTTCACCGCGGTGTGCCAGGCCCGCTCAGTCGCCGCGATCGCCCCAACCCCCCCCCCCCCGCGTATGGACAGTGGGCGCCGCCATCTTCCCCTCCTCGGACCACGCGCGGCCAGTGGGCGCCGCCACCGTCCCCTCCTCGGACCACGTGCGGCCCATGGGTGCCACCATCTTTTTCAACCCCCGCCACGTGCAGCCCGTGGGCGCCGCCACCTTGTCCACCTCAGGATCTCCAGGCGCCGCCATCTTGTCTCCCCCACGGCATATGGGCGCTACCATCGTACCAGGACCCGTGCCCCCCGGGCACCCCATCGTCCGACACCAGCGATGACGAGCCGCGACTCGCCTCAGTCACGATTGACCAGTCTCGCCCGCACAATCTAGCCACTGCCTCGACAAGCGTGAAGATCGATGGGCACGAGATCTCCTGTCTGCTGGACTCCGGGAGCACCGAAAACATCTTCCATCCCGATACAGTAAGGCGCTGCTCCCTCACGGTACACCACGCCAATCAGAGAATCTCCCTCACATCCGGGTCCCACTCCGTGGCGATCCGGGGGTACTGTATAGCCACGCTCACGATCCAGGGCATAGAATTCAGCGGCTTCCGCCTCTCCGTCCTCCCTAACCTCTGTGCTGCCCTGCTATTCGGCCTGGACTCCCAGTGTAACATCCAGAGCCTAACATTGAAATTCGGCGGGCCCCTACCATCCCTTACTGTGTGCGGCCTTGCGACCCTAAAGGTAGACCCACCTTCCCTATTCGCAAACCTAATCCCGGATTGCAAACCCGTCGCCACCAGGAACAGACGGTACAGCACCCAGGACAGAACCTTCATCAGGTCCGAGGTCCAGCGGCTGCTTCAGAAAGGCATCATCGAGGCCAGCAACAGCCCCTGGAGAGCTCAAGTGGTAGTGGTGAAAACTGGGGAGAAACACCCAATGGATGTGGACTACAGCCAGACCATCAATCGGTACACGCAACTCAACGCATAACCCCTCCCACACATATCTGATATGGTCAATCAGATTGCACAGTACCGGGTCTTCTCAACTGTAGACCTAAAATCCACCTACCACCAGCTCCCCATCCGTAAGGCGGACCGCCCATACACTGCCTTCGAGGCAGATGGCCGCCTCTACCATTTTCTTACCCTTTGGCGTCACCAAAAGGGTCTCGGTCTTCCAAAGGGAGATGGACCGAATGGTCGACCGGTACGGGCTGCTGGCCACTTTCCCGTACCTAGGCAATGTCACCATATGCGGCCACGATCAGCAGGACCATGATGCCAATCTTGCCAAATTTCTCCACACCGCCACTCTCCTAAACTTCACCTATAACAAGGAGAAGTGCATGTTCAGCACAAACCGCTTAGCCATCCTCGGCTTGTGGTCCAGAACGGAGTTCTGGGGCCCGACCCCGACTGCATGCACACCCTCATGGAACTCCCCCTTCCCCACTGCCCCAAGGCCCTCAAACGCTGCCTGGGGTTCTTTTCTTACTACGCCCAGTGGGTCCCAAACTATGTGGACAAGGCCCGCCCACTCATCCAGTCCACTCTTTTCCCCCGATGGCCGAGGCTCAACAGGCCTTCAACCGTATAAGGGCCGACATCGCCAAGGCCGCAATGCACGCAGGCGACGAGACATTACCCTTTCAAGTCGAGAGCGATGCATCAGACGTCGCTCGAGCCGCCACCCTCAACCAGGCAGGCAGGCCCGTGGCATTCTTTTCACGAACCCTTCATGCCTCCGAAATTCGACATTCCTCTGTCGAAAAAGAACCCAGGCTATCGTTGATGCTGTGCGGCATTGGAGGCATGACCTGGCCGGCAGGAGATTCACTCTCCTCACTGACCAACGGCCGGTAGCTTTCATGTTTAATAATACACAGCGGGGCAAGATCAAAAACGATAAAATCTTGCAGTGGAGGATCGAGCTCTCCACCTACAACTACGAGATTTTGTATCGCCCCGGTCAGCTCAACGAGCCCCCCGATGCCCTATCCCGAGGTACATGTGCCAGCGCACAGGTGGACCGTCTCCGGACTCTGCACGACAACCTTTGTCACCCGGGAGTCACACGGTTGTACCACTTCATCAAGGCCTGCAATCTGCCCTACTCCATCGAGGAAGTACGGGCAATCACCAGAGAGTGCCAGGTCTGTGCGGAGTGCAAACCACACTTCTACCAGCCGGACCGCGCACGCCTGGTGAAGGCCTCCCACCCCTTTGAACACCTCAGCGTGGATTTCAAAGGACCTCTCCCCTCCACCGACTGTAACACGTATTTCCTCAGTGTGGTCGATGAGTACTCCAGATTCCCCTTCTCCATCCCATGCCCCGACATGACGTCTGCCACTGTCATAAAAGCCCTCAACATCATCTTTGCTCTGTTCGGCTTCCCCGCCTACATCCACAGCGACAGGGGATCCTCATTCATGAGTGATGAGCTGCGTCAGTTCCTGCTCAGCAGGGGTATCGCCTCCAACAGGACGACAAGCTATAACCCCCGGGGAAACGGGCAGGTGGAGAGGGAGAAAAGGACGGTCTGGAGGGCCGTCCAGCTGGCCCTACGGTCCAGAAATCTCCTGGCCTCCCGTTGTCAGGAGGTCCTCCCCGATGCACTGCACTCGGTCACTCCTATGCACTGCGACTAACGACACACCCCATGAACGTCTCTTCGCCTTCCCCAGGAAGTCTACATCCAGGGTGTTCCTCTCGACTTGGCTCACTGCTCCAGGACCCGTACTCCTCCGTAAGCAGGTACGTCTCCACAAGGCGGACCTGTTGGTTGAAAGGGTGCAGCTACTCCACGCTAACCCCCAGTACGCCTACGTAGCTTACCCCGACGTCCGCCAGGATACTGTCTCCCTCAGGGACCTGGCACCAGCAGGTTCCCCACACACACACCCCTCCGGCCCGGCGCCACCCTCCCCTCCCCCAGCGCACCCAGCAGCAACCCCCCCAGGACCATCAGACCTTCCCCTGCCCACGCCCAAGGATGAGGAGGATTTTGGCACGCTCCCGGAGTCACCGAGGACCAGACCGGCACCGGAATCGCCGCCACCACTGCATCGCTCCCAACGCCAGATCAAGGCCCCGGACCGGCTAAACCTGTAATTGGTTCGGGACTGTTAAAGCACCATGTACGGGACTCCAAAATTTTTTTTTTGCCTTTGTATATTGAAACTTGTTCTGTATATAGTTCTCCGCCACCTCCGCCGGACTCAATTTTAACAGGGGGTGAATGTGGTAATCACCACTGTTGTATATATTAGGAGATGTGTGGTAAGGCCCTGTACTCCAGGTACGGGGGTAGTCCCTGCTGCTGGCTCCGCCCAGTAGGCGGCGTATAAATATGTGTGCTCCCCATACAGCAGCTATTTTGCCAGCTGCTGTAGGAGGCCACACATCTTAGTGTAATAAAGCCTCAGTTGTAATCAACACTCTTCTTTGTGCAATTGATTGTGCATTGGCTGATCAGTGGGGATTGGTCTGTGTGGGAGGTCAGTGGGGAGTCGTCAAGCAGTCAGTGCAGAGGGTCAGTGGAAAGTATGGGAGGGTAGTCAGGGAGTTGGGAGTGTAGTCAAGGGTGGGCAGGGTAGTTGGAGGATGGGGAGGGTAGCCAGGGGATGAGAAAGGTAATCAGGAGTCAGGAGCGTAGGCAGGGGGATGGAGGTGTAATCAGGGAGGAGATGGAAGGATAACTGGTGGAGGGGTTGTTGAGGATGTATTGGGTGTGTGGAGGGTAGTCGGGGTGCAGTTGGAGGAGTAGAGGATAGTTGGGAGTGGAAATGTAGTCAGGAGTAAGGAGGGTAGTCGGGGTGTGGGTGTGTAGTCAGAGGGCTGGAGAGGGTAGTCGGAAGTGGAGGGAGTATTTGGGATGAGAGGGCAGTTGACGGTGGGGAGGACTTGAGGGGGGTTAGTCGTGGTTTCCTTTTGTGAGGTTGGGGCCTTAGTTGGATGTGGGGGGGGGGGGGGTTATTGGGGTTGTGGTTAATGGAGGGGTCCAGTGGGGGGAGGGGGAGGGGGGGAGTAGTCGGGAGAGGGAGGAGGGATAGTTGGGAGGAGTGGGAAGTTGGGGGAATCAATGGGATGTTGGGAGAGTCTGTACTGTAGTTACCCAGATCTTAGAAGTAGTTTTGATTCTTCTAACGTTTCCTGGTTAACTATCAATGTAGAACAGTCAGAACCATCTGAAATTTGTAATTTTGATTAGGGTTACAGATGGTTCCCAGTATAGGGCAGTTTCTCAACAGAACCTTGTTTGAACTTTGTGTGCAATTGGCTTGCAATCTTTACATGGGACCTCTGGCATGGAGGAGGGCCCCCTGCATTTCTTTGGGGTAACCCTGGGTACGCATTCCAGAACTTAGATGTTTTGGGCCTTAATGTCTTTCATGAACCCATGTAATTGGGCAGTGTTTGGAATGAAATTTTTAAAAATGTTGCATTAAGTGACTGAAAATGGCTTTAAAACGCTATTCAGAACATTCCGAACCAGTTACTGGTTATATTGGTAGGCTTAGTATTTAGTAGTGTTTCCCTCTGTAGCCTCACAGGAGGTTCACAATGATTGCAGTCGATGGTCACATTAATGAAAAAGGTTCAACAACTTTTACAGATATGGACCTCTAGAAGGTGTGGAGATTAAAGTTTGCAGAAGGCTGTCCAGTCATTAATTGTTTTTGGAAAATAGGAATTCGATAAAAGGTAGCATATTGCGGTATATACAGTTAGAGCTGTTGACTCTGATCTTGGTATGAACGGCACTGTAGCACAGTGGTTAGCACCGTTGCTTCACAGCGTCAGGGTCAGGTTAGATTCCAGGCTTGGATCACTGTCTGTGCGGAGTCAGCACATTCTCCCCGTGTCTGCGTGGGTTTCCTTTGGGCGCTCGGGTTTCCTCCCATATGTCCTGAAAGACGTGCTTGTTAGGTGAATTGGACATTCTAAATTCTCCCTCAGTGTACCCGAACAGGTGCCGGAATGTGGCGGCTAAGGAATTTTTACAGTAACTTCATTGCTGTGCTAATGTAAGCCTACTTGTGACAATAAAGATTATTATTATTATTACACTAGCCTGTTTCTTATTAAATTTAAAAAGGTCTAGCATTTAAAAACTTTTGAAACATGCCTTCTGCCTAAAAGAAACTTCAATTTTCAGATCTTCCTTGAAAACCCATAAAGATCCACTTGAAGTACTTAAATGAAGAAATCTATATGTGCAGTAATGTAGTGATGATGCAGTGATTTGGGATTTTAATATAATTTGACTTCGGTATTCCTTCTTTACATATCCCATCCACTACATCCCTGTTGCCTGTTAAATTTGTTTCTCTATTTTTGTGATTAGATGATTGTAACATGTTTCCTAGAGCTGGACTTAACCCTCCTCTGCTTGGGCTCATAAAGAGCAGCACTTTGCATGCCAACTGCCTTCTTGTTCATCCCTGCCCTGTCTCCCATGTTACAGAGGACAGTGGAAGTGTTGGGTGGCCCACTTGCCCTTGGGCTTATTGAGGCCTAATGCCTCATTCTATCCTCACTGCTATTTTACCCACAGCAGCATGAGGCCCACACCAAGTGGGTAGCCCGGCAAGGTGATGTCAGCCAATTGGGCTTGCGAAAGGCAGGGGGGGTGGTGGAGGGGGGGTGGAGGGAGACTTCCTTAGAGGGTCTCCTGTGCTCACTGTGGAGACACCCGCTCAAAGTCATACACCTCTTTATCCTTCCCCCTTCCCAACCTCTCAAAACTGTTTTGGGCGGGGAGTGGGTTAAATGGCACACCATAAAATTCAGCTCCATGTTTTTAACTTGAATACTTTGTCAATATATGAATTTATGAATGTTCTATGTGTAAGTTACAATGCAATTCAGCCTTTGGGCTGTGAATATGTTTCTAGAATAAAACACCATTGTTATTATTAGCAGAAATTTGCACGGGCAATTAATTTGGTTTCTGGGCTGGCTTCTGGTGTGATGTTTTGAAAACAATGCAAGAGGTGGCATAAACTCAATTTATGCTGTGTGTAACTTGCCATTGAAATTCCTCAATTGTTTGTGATGGCTTGAACAATTTTGGACAAACCAAACAGAAACCCCAATCCAATGTGTCCAGTTTATCATTGTTACACTGGCCCCTGTGTGGTCATTGGACCTTGTGTATTTTGATGCCCTCTAGTGGATGTTATTAAATGGATTCCTTTAGACTCTGTTAACTGAACGGCCGAATCTCAGTACAGCCCTGTGCCTGCATTGGTATTCTGACAGGCTACTGCTCAATTTACAGGACTCGGAGTTCTTAGAATTTTCTTCTGTGCCTTAAATAACATTGAAATCCACAGTTCATCTTGTTCTGATGAATTGCAAGTTAAATTATTCAAAGCTAATATCTGAATCAACTCAGATTCTTTCTTTCCCTTATACAATGCTCCTAGCTTAAAAATGAAAATAACCTGCCTGAAATGAATGACAGGTTCACAGCTTTACATCATCTTGGCTATATCTGAATTCACTGGTAATAGTCGATTGGTGGATTGTTCTATGCTGTTACTACAATTGCTCAATGCTCTTTCACACAAGTAAATACAACTACAACCTATAAATTACACCTTTAACATAATAAAACATTGCAAAGTCTTTATCAACAGGACGTTCGAACAAAATATGACACCATCAAACAGGTTGCTTTTAAGGAGTGTCTTAAAGGAACAAAGTGAGATCTAGATTTAATAATGGGAGATGAGGAAATGGCTGAGGAACTGAACAGGTTTTTTGGGTCGGTCTTCACAGTGGAAGACACAAATAACATGCCAGTGACTGATGGAAATGAGGCTATGACAGGTGAGGACCTTGAGAGGATTGATATCACCAAGGAGGTAGTGATGGGCAAGCTAATGGGGCTAAAGGTAGACAAGTCTCCTGGCCCTGATGGAATGCATCCCAGAGTGCTAAAAGAGATGGCTAGGGAAATTGCAAATGCACTAGTGATAATTTACCAAAATTCACTAGACTCTGGGGTGGTCCCGGCGGATTGGAAATTAGCAAACGTGACACCACTGTTTAAAAAAGGAGGTAGGCAGAAAGTGGGTAATTATAGGCCAGTGAGCTTAACTTCGGTGTAGGGAAGATGCTGGAATCTATCATCAAGGAAGAAATAGCGAGGCATCTGGATGGAAATTGTCCCATTGGACAGACGCAGCATGGGTTCATAAAGGGCAGGTCGTGCCTAACTAATTTAGTGGAATTTTTTGAGGACATTAACAGTGCGGTAGATAATGGGGGAGCCAATGGATGTGGTATATCTGGATTTCCAGAAAGCCTTTGACAAGGTGCCACACAAAAGGTTGTTGCATAAGATAAAGATGCATGGCATTAAGGGGAAAGTAGGAGCATGGATAGAGGATTGGTTAATTAATAGAAAGCAAAGAGTGGGGATTAATGGGTGTTTCTCTGGTTGGCAATCAGTAGCTAGTGGTGTCCCTCAGGGATCAATGTTGGGCCCACAACTGTTCACAATTTACATAGATGATTTGGAGTTGGGGACCAAGGGCAATGTGTCCAAGTTTGCAGATGACACTAAGATAAGTGGTAAAGCAAAAAGTGCAGAGGATACTGGAAGTCTGCAGAGGGATTTGGACAGGCTAAGTGAATGGGCTAGGGTCTGGCAGATGGAATACAATGTTGACAAATGTGAGGTTATCCATTTTGGTAAGAATAACGGCAAAAGGGATTATTATTTAAATGATAAAATATTAAAACATGCTGCTGTGCAGAGAGACCTGGGTGTGCTCGTGCATGAGTCGCAGAAAGTTGGTTTTCAGGTGCAACAGGTGATTAAGAAGGCAAATGGAATTTTGTCCTTCATTGCTAGAGGGATGGAGTTTAACACTAGGGAGGTTCTGCTGCAATTGTATAAGGTGTTAGTGAGGCCACACCTGGAGTATTGTGTTCAGTTTTGGTCTCCTTACTTGAGAAAGGACGTACTGGCACTGGAGGGTGTGCAGAGGAGATTCACTAGGTTAATCCCAGAGCTGAAGGGGTTGGATTACGAGGAGAGGTTGAGTAGACTGGGACTGTACTCGTTGGAATTTAGAAGGATGAGGGGGGATCTTATAGAAACATATAAAATTATGAAGGGAATCGATAGGATAGATGTGGGCAGGTTGTTTCCACTGGCGGGTGAAAGCAGAACTAGGGGGCATAGCCTCAAAATAAGGGGAAGTAGATTTAGGACTGAGTTTAGGAGGAACTTCTTCACCCAAAGGGTTGTGAATCTATGGAATTCCTTGCCCAGTGAAGCAGTAGAGGCTCCTTCATTAAATGTTTTTAAGATAAAGATAGATAGTTTTTTGAAGAATAAAGGGATTAAGGGTTATGGTGTTCGGGCCGGAAAGTGGAGCTGAGTCCACAAAAGATCAGCCATGATCTCATTGAATGGCGGAGCAGGCTCGAGGGGCCAGATGGCCTACTCCTGCTCCTAGTTCTTATGTTATGTTCTTATGTAGAGGCAGAGAGATGTGGGGAGAGAATTTCAGAGCCTAGGCATCTGAAGCTGCGAGCACTAAAGTGGAGTGATTAAAATTTAAAACTGGAATTGGAATTGGAAATTAAATTATTACAATTACATTACATTTAAAATGTCATATTAGTGTATCTACAATTCAAAAGCAAATAAACCAATGATGAATATTGGTGTTTTCCTATGGCCTGCAAAATTGAATCTGTCACATAGAAATTGAATAAGATTTTGGGGCTATTTAAAATTCATTCCTTCATGGGATGTAGGTATCGCTGGCAAAGCCAGCATTTGTTGCCCATCCCTAGTTGATCTTGAATTGAGTGGTTCGCTAGACCATTTCATAGGGCAGTTAAGAGTCAACCACATTGGACAGCATGGCGGCACAATGGTTAGCACTGCTCCCTCACAGCGCCAGGGATCCGGGTTCAATTCCGACCTTGGGTGACTGTGTGGAGTTTGTACCTTTTCCCCGTGTCTGCATAGTTTCCTTCGGGTGCTCCGGGTTTCCTCCCACAGTCCAAAGACGTACAGGTTAGGTGGGGTTACAGGGGAGTGGGCCGAGCTTGGGTGATTTGTCGGAGGGTCGGGGCAGACTCGATGGGCCAAATGGCTTCCTCCTGCACTGTTGGGATTCTATTTCTGTGAGATGGCAAGTTTCCTTCCTTAAAGGAGAATCTTTTTTAAAAAATAACAATCAACATAAACCATCATTACCAAGACTAGTTTTCAATTCTACATTTTATTAATTAATTTCTGCCAACTGCTACGGTGCGATTTGAACCCAGGACCCCAGGATGACTAGTCACCCAGGATGACGAGTCAAATGACATTACCATTACACCTCCTCATTATATCACCCTAGATATCAGGGAGAAATGATGGACATTTTAATCCCTTTGCCATTAGATCACTTTGAATGTTGGATTTCAATAAGATTCTGACTCTCGGCCATTCAGTAAAATGCCTGAGGAACAATTTCAAAAGTATGGGCATTCTCAGTGTATTCATATTCATACTCTAAATATGGTTTCCAAAATCTGAAATAAGCAAAATTTGCACAGACATGTTTTTACACTGCTGTTGAACCTTACACAGCATACAAAGTAATATCAGTAATCTCACAAAATCTGAAATAGAAACCGAAATATTCAAAGACCTGTAGCATCTGTGGAGAGAGGGAGGAATAGTCAATGTTTCAGGTTGGTCTATCAATAATGCCACCGTGATCACAAGCAAGTTATTAACTGCAATGATATCAATACGTTAAATCTAGCCTATTATTTTGTACCAATTTAGAGGGTTGTCATTTTAACAAACAGAGTATAGGCAGAAGAAAAGGAGAATGAGGGGTCATTTTCAAAGTCAGCAGGGGCAAGCAGCAGTGGTAGCAGATTGACTGACTGCTCTATGCCCCATTTTTAATAACAACCGATCAGCCACAGTGAGTTTTTCCACTTCCATTGAAGTTAAAAATAACCTTCTGATAAAATATAAGATTTCGTGAATAGACTGGTCCTATTTTATTTATTTCTTTGCACTAATTTTTTGTCCTCCCTTCCTCCATTTCTAAAAGCATCCTCTCCCAATAGTGTCAGGCATCCTCCAGTATCCCACAGAAGTAGCCATTCTTTGCCAGTGAATGTTATCAGACTATTTGACAGGATGAAGCGGCAGATTCAAGCAATGTTGAGCACTCTTGACATCTGCTCAAGGCGCTACCAATAGGGGCCAATAGCACTCAAAGGTCAAATTCTCCAAGCAGATTTTCCCCTCCTTAAAAAGACTTCACTTATATAGTACCAAAGAGAAAATGCTGGAAAATCTCAGAAAACAGAAAATCTCTTTTTCTTTCCCAGATGCTGCCAGGCCTGCTGAGATTTTCCAGCATTTTCTCTTTGGTTTCAGATTCCAGCATCTGTAGTAATTTGTTTTTATTCATTTGTATAGTGCCTTTCACAACCTCAAGCTTTTCCAAATACATTGCAGCCATTTGCCTACTTTTAAAAAATGTATTGTAGGAAATGTGGCTGCAATTTTCATACAGCCAGATCATACAAAGACTAATATGATAATGACTTAAGGATCTTTAGGGATGTTGGTTGAAGGATAAACACTGGCCAGCACACTGGGAAGAACCTTTCTGTTTTCCATCAAAATAACGACATGGGAACTTTTCCCAAAGGTACATAGAACATACAGTGCAGAAGGAGGCCATTCAGCCCATCGAGTCTGCACCGACCCATTTAAGCCCTCAGTTCCACCCTATCCCTCTAACCCAATCAACCCTCCTAACCTTTTTGGACACAAAGGGCAATTTATCATGGCCAATCCACCTAATCTGCACATCTTTGGAATGTGGGAGGAAACCGGAGCACCCGGAGGAAACCCACACAGACATGCAGGGGAGAACATGCAGACTTTGCACAGACAGTGATCCAGTGGGGAATCGAACCTGGGACTCTGGCGCTGTGAAACCACAGTGCTATCCACTTGTGCTACCATGCTGCCCCTATGGGACCTGGGACATTAGTGTAATATTTGATCTTAAAGATGGCACCTCCAACAGTGTAGCATTTTCCCAGCATGTATTGAAGTGAAAGTCTACATTTTCTAGAATAGGATTTGATTCTACAATCTTTTGACTGAGAAGTGGAAACGCTAACATTGAGCCACAGCTGACACCCTGGCCAGGATCTTACAGACATGCCAAAGTGTGTCTCTCGCCAATCAAATGGCCAGCCATTTAAATTCCCATTAACTTCGACGGGAACTATAAAATCCAGGCCCCTGAACACAGGGCTTCTGACTAAAGTTGGAGCTTTGAAAAACAAGTAAGATCACCCTTGATATGTCAAAACAGATAAAGGTAAGAGTGCAACAGAAATTGTTTCAATATGTCTTATGATTTTGACATTCACATCGAACTGGATCTTTTAAAGTTAATATTCATTTAGAATATTGTGAGCCAATTGGTATAAAGTTTAATCTCAAAATTATTCAAAAATTTCAGGGCAGCATGGTGGCGCAGTGGTTACCACTGCTGCATCACGGCGCCGAGGTCCCAGGTTTGATCCCGGCTCTGGGTCATTGTCCGTGTGAAGTTTGCACATTCTCCCCGTGTTTGCGTTGGTTTCGCCCGCACAACCCAAAGATGTGCAGGTTAGGTGGATTGGTCATTCTCATCTGCTCTCAGCCGGCGGGACCTCAGCGTGCAAGGGTCCCGGGGGGGCCTGTGTGGGAGGGGGGGGGAAAGGGGGTGATCGACCCGGGGGGGGCCTCCATTGAGGTCTGGCCCGTGATCGGGGCCCACCAATTGGTGGGCTGGCCTCTCGGGCTGGGGGCCTCCTTTCTTCCGCGCTGACCCCTTTAGCCCTACGCCATGTTGCGTCAGGGCCGGCGCGGAGAAGGGAGCCACTGCTCATGCGCGTGTTCGCGCCGGTGCCGCTGCGCATGCGCGCGTTGGCGCCGGTGCCACGGAGTATGCGTGGACCCCACGGCGCTCAGTTGATGCCGGGATCAGCAGTTGGAGCGGCGTGGGCTGCTCCAGTGCCGTGCTGGCCCCCTGTAGGGGCCAGAATTGCTGATCCTGAGGCCATGTTGACACCATCGAGAAACGCGACGCCGTTTCCGACGGCGTCAACACTTAGCCTCAGGATCAGAGAATCCCGCCCATTGTTCTAGTGCATGAGTCACAAAATGTTAATATACAGGTATAGCAAGTAATTGAGGAGGCTGGTGGAATGCTATCTTTTATTACAAGAGGGCATTGGTGAGAACAAATCTCGAATGCTGTGTGCAGCTTAAGGAAGGCTGTAAAAGCATTGGAGACGGTTCAGAGGAGATTTACTCGATTGACAGCTGGAATGAGCAGGTTGTCTTATGAGGAAAGGATAGGCAAACGAGGGATGTTTTCATTGGAGTCTAGAAGAGTGAGGGGTGATTTGATTGAAGTATATAAGATCCTGAATGGTCTCAACAAGGTGAGCATGGAAAGGATGTTTCCTCTTGTGCGGGTGAGTCCAGAACTGGTAGATACAATTTTAAAATTAGGCATTGGAATTTCAGGACAGAGATAAGGAGAAACTGTTTCCCTCAGAGGAATGTGATGCTTTGGAACACTCTGCCACAGAAGGTAGTGGAGGCAGGGTCATCAAACATTTTAATGTGGAGGCAGATTCTTGTTAGGCAAGGGGATTAAAGGGGCGCAATTCTCCCATCGGGAGGCTAAGTCCCGACGCCGGAGTGAAAACCGGAGTGTTTCACTCCGGCATCGGAGCCCGCTCCCAGCCCCCTATTCTTCCGCCCCCTGGGGGCTAGGAGCGGCGTCGTGTGATTTACGTGCGCTGGGCCTTGGCGCCGCGTAAAAATGGTGCCGCGTAAATGACGTCACCCGCGCATGCGCGGGGTGGCCGTCCTCCCCGAGGCCGCCCCGCAAGAAGGTGTCGGATGGCTCTTGCGGGGCGGCGGAGGAAAGGAGGTCCTCCTTCAGAGAGGCCGGCCCGCCGATCGGTGGGCACCGATCGCGGGCCAGACGCCTTTTGAGGCCCCCCGGTGCAGGAACCCCCCTCCCCCCCCCCCCACAAGAGCCCCCACCCCCAGCGTTCCCGCCCTGTTCGCGCCAGCAGGGACCAGGTGTGGATGGCACCGGCAGCAACCCATCGTGTTGGGCAGGCCGCTCGGCTCATCCGGGCCGGAGAATCGCCGTTCGCCCATTGCAAACGGCGAGCGGTGTTTCTCCCAGCGGCCAGTCGTGATTCTCGCCGCGCCGGTTTGGGGAGGAAGGAGAATCACGTGCAGTCATCGGGGCAGCGTGGCGGGACACGCACGGCACCCCGGCGATTCCCCCACCCGGCATGGGGGGGGCGAGAATCCCACCCATGGTTTTTGGGGTAGATGGGAACATGGAATTTGAAAAACAAACAGATCAAATGGCACAGCAGGCCTGAGAGACTGAATGGTTTACTTCCGCTCCTATTTCATGGGGGCGATTCTCCGATATTGAGGCCAAGTGTTCGCGCCGTAGTGAACGCCGGCGCGTTTCACGACGGCGCAAACAGGGCCCGGACACGACCTATTCTGGCCCCCACAGGGGGACAGCATGGCGCTGGAGCGGTTCACACCGCTCCAGCATGGCGCCGCGCCAACCCGCGCATGCGCAGTTGGGACAGCCCAATCCTGTGCATGCGCAGTAGGGACAGCCCAATCCTGTACATGCGCAGTTGGGCTGCACCATCCTGCGCATGCACGGGGGACGTCTTACGCATGCCGGCCCCTCACCAACATGGAGCCGGTGTTCTGGGGCCGGGCACGGCAGGAGGTAGGCCCGGGGGTGGAGAGGCCAGCCCGCCGATCGGTGGGCCCCGATCGCGGGCCAGACCCCATTGGAGGCCACCCCAGTGAAGGAGACCCCCCCCCAACAGGCCGCCACCCCCCAGCGTTCCCGCAGAGTTCCCGCCGGCAGCGACTAGGGGTAGACGGCGCCAGAAGGAACCTTTTGTGTCGTAGCGGCCACTCGGCCCATCCGGGCCGGAGAATCGACGCTCGCCGGTCTTCCGAGCGGCCCGGTGCGAATCGCGCGCCGCTGGTTTCTGAGGGGTGGGAGAATCGCATGCGGGGGTCGGGGCGGCGTGGCGCAATTCTCGCAGCGCCTCGCCGATTCTCCCACCTGGCATGGGGGGGGGGGAGAATAGCGCCCCATATGTTTGTATCTCTGTAACTATACCGTTTTAAAGATTTACCCCTGAATAATTGTACTCGTGTAGAATTGCACCTTTGGAAAGTTGTATCACTGGGAGCTGTATTTGTGAAACTCTATAGAACTGTATTCCTGTAGTATTGCACCCATGTAGAACTATACACTGTACACCTGTACATTTGAACCTCTGTGAAGTTGTATATCTGTTGAGTTTTACCTCTGTAAAATTGCACATCTATAGAGTTGTACTTCTGTAAAGTTATATTTCAGTGGAGTAGTACCTCTGTAGAGCTGTACCCCTGAAGTACTGGAACCAGTGCACCTGTAGACTTGTATCTCTGTAAAATTATACATCTGTTGCGTTTTATCTCCGTAAAGTTGTACATCTGTCAAGTTTTACCTCTGTAAAGTTGAATACAGTGGATTAGTACCTCTGCATACATATGGAACTGTCTATACAGTTGTATTTCTGTAAGGTTGTACATCTGCAGAGTTGCACCTCTGTAAAGTTGTATCATTGCAGAGCTACATCCTGTAGAATTATACCTTTGTAAAGCTGTATCATTGGAGAACTGTACTCATGTAGAACTTTACCTCTGTAAACCTGCATAATTGTAGAACTGTACACATGTAGAACTGTACCTCCATAAATCTGTATCGTTGTAGAACAGTACTCATGTAGAACTATACCTTTGTAAAGCTGTATCATTGGAGTACTGTACAAATTTACCTCCGTAAATTTGTATCATTGTAGAACGGTATTCATGTAGAACTATACTCTGGAAAGCTATATCATTGTAGAGCTGTACCTATGTAGAACTGTACCTCTGTAAAGCTGTATCATTGTAGAATTGTATCTCTAAAGCTGTATCATTGGAGAACTGTACCCATGTAGAACTGTACTTCCGTAAATCTGTTTCATTATAATTTGGTACGCATTTAGAACTGTACCTCTGCAAAGCAGTATCATTGTAGAACTGTACCTCTGTAAATCATTGCAGAACTGTACCCATGTAGAACTGTACCTATGTAATGCAGTATTATTATAAATCTGTATCCATGTAGAACTGTACCTTTGTAAAGTGTTGTATCACAGTAGAACTGGAGGTCTACAAGAAATTAGATCCTTCAGGGGACGAAGAGGAGAAAAAAATTGACTGTAAAAATAAAGACAAAGAAAGAGATAACCATGATAATGTGATGATTGGGCAATGGATTATAAAATTATGAGAGTGGACAGTAGCTGAAGAAAATTTTCAAAATCAAAGCTGGATTTCAGTACAGGAATTCTGTTCTAAATCTTTTGAAAATCTGGTTGCATGCCATTGATGTGTCTACATTATTTGTCTATGTAATGCAGTTCCACAGATGGTAACAATCTTCCAATTTCTCCAACAAAGTGTCAGCCAAGGAAATGACTGCCAGTAGATAGATTAATTAACGATGGGAACCATAGAGTTGTAGCCGAGCCTATCCAGCAGCATCTACACCCATATACTTTCCTGCAGCCGTAGCTGGAATAAGAGTGAGAATGTCTGAGTGGCCTTTAGCTCTCCTCAGCGCAAGGCTAATTATAGTGTTCTTACGGCTGTTTCAGTAGAAGTCAGCTAACACAACAGGCAATAGGAATATTCTTTTTGAATATTATTTCACCAAAGTCAATCATATGGGGTGTAAAATGGCCTGCCTTTTCATTATCAGTCATTTTACATAACTGTTAAAGAATAATTTTGCCCCATGCCAGTTGAATATAGCTATGGATATAAAGGAACTTTAGCAAAAACAAGAAGTAGATGGATAATTAAGGTGAGTAGGAGAGCTCTTTAGGAGCTTGCTTTTATTAATGCAGGATAATAACCAAATATTAGGCTTGATACAGGGCTTGAGAAACATCGCATTGGTAGACAACTAACTGGCTAGGTGCTAATAGCATTGAGGAAAGTCCTATCACCAGAATCACTTTTCTTTCTGAATAAAATATTGTAAATGTTACTGTTTAATGCTGAAGTGACAGAAAGTATTACTGTGGTATTTCTGTAAAATCCTTTCCAAGCAAAGTCCATGATCTTAGAGGTTTATACAGTTTTCTTGGAGGTTCACTTTTGCTGGGCTTTTTTATGCATTGCCTTCAATATTCAATAAATGCAGTTTAGAGGAGATGTGCGAGGCAGGTTTTTTTACACAGAGGTTGGTGAGTGCCTGGAACGTGTTGCCAGGGGTGGTTGTGGAAGCAGATACATTAATGGCATTCAAAGGCATCTTGACAAACACTTGGATAGGATGGGTATAGAGGGATACGACACAAGGAAGTGCTGAGGGTTTTGGCAAAGGTTGGTATCATGACTGGTACAGGCTTGGAGATTCCAAAGGGCCTGTTCCTGTGCTGTATTGTTCTTTGTTCTCTTTGTTCTTTGTTTGCTGAGTTCTCAAGCTTTTCCTCTTTTTGTTTCAGATTTCCAGCATCTGCAGTATTTTGTTTATATTTAATCTAATGATGATGATAGTGGGTCCATGAATAAGATTGTGGTATTGGAGGTGTGATGTAGAACTTCAAATAACAAGGATGGTTCCTATGATTTAATGCTGGTAAATGATTAAAATGGAAGAAGAAATTGTTGAAAATACTCAACGGACAACAGTGGAAAGGAAATCAGGGGCGTCATTCTCCGACCCCCCGCCGGGTCGGAGAATGGCCGTTGGCCGCCGTGAATCCCGCCCCCGCCGAAGTCTCCGAAGGGAGAAAAGTCGGCGGGGCGTTAATGGCGCCGCTGCCGCGGAGAATGTCACGGGTCTGCGCAAGGCAGCCGATTTTCGGCCTGCCGATATTCTCCCTTCCGGATGGGCCGAAGTCCCGTCGACGTGATGACCGTTCACGTCGACGTGAATCAAACCTCCTTTTCATCGGCGTGACCCGGTGCTCCAGGCTCACGCCGACCAGCGAGGAGGTGAGTGACGGCCTGGGGGGTTGGCTCTGGGCAGGAAATGGCGTGGCCGCAGACTGATTGCGTGAGGAGAGGTGTGTCTCGGCTTGTGTGTGTGTGTGTGCGGCGGGGGGGGGGGGGGGGGGTGGTTAGAGTAGGCTGGGCTCCGGGGGAGTGCCGGGAGGGGGTCCGTGCTGGGGTGGAGGTTGGGGGGGGTCCGTGCCGGGGTGGAGGTTGGGGGTTGGGGAGGGGGTCCGTGCCGGGGTGGAGGTTGGGGGGGGGTCCGTGCTGGGGTGGAGGTTGGGGGTTGGGGAGGGGGTCCGTGCTGGGGTGGAGGTTGGGGAGGGGGTCCGTGCTGGGGTGGAGGTTGGGGGGGGTCCGTGCTGGGGTGGAGGTTGGGGGCTGGGGAGGGGGTCCATGCCGGGGTGGAGGTTGGGGGGGGGTCCGTGCTGGGGTGGAGGTTGGGGGTTGGGGGGGGTCCGTGCTGGGGTGGAGGTTGGGGAGGGGGTACGTGCTGGGGTGGAGGTTGGGGGGGGTCCGTGCTGGGGTGGAGGTTGGGGGTTGGGGAGGGGGTCCGTGCTGGGGTGGAGGTTGGGGGGGGGGTCTGTGCTGGGGTGGAGGTTGGGGGTTGGGGGGGGTCCGTGCTGGGGTGGAGGTTGGGGGTTGGGGAGGGGGTCCGTGCCGGGGTGGAGGTTGGGGGGGGGGTCCGTGCTGGGGTGGAGGTTGGGGGTTGGGGGGGGTCCGTGCTGGGGTGGAGGTTGGGGAGGGGGTCCGTGCTGGGGTGGAGGTTGGGGGGGGGGGTCCGTGCTGGGGTGGAGGTTGGGGTGGGGTCCGTGCTGGGGTGGAGGTTGGAGGTTGGGGGGGGTCCGTGCTGGGGTGGAGGTTGGGGAGGGGGTCCGTGCTGGGGTGGAGGTTGGGGGGGGTCCGTGCTGGGGTGGAGGTTGGGGGCTGGGGAGGGGGTCCATGCCGGGGTGGAGGTTGGGGGGGGGTCCGTGCTGGGGTGGAGGTTGGGGGTTGGGGGGGGTCCGTGCTGGGGTGGAGGTTGGGGAGGGGGTACGTGCTGGGGTGGAGGTTGGGGGGGGTCCGTGCTGGGGTGGAGGTTGGGGGTTGGGGAGGGGGTCCGTGCTGGGGTGGAGGTTGGGGGGGGGTCTGTGCTGGGGTGGAGGTTGGGGGTTGGGGGGGGTCCGTGCTGGGGTGGAGGTTGGGGGTTGGGGAGGGGGTCCGTGCCGGGGTGGAGGTTGGGGGGGGGGTCCGTGCTGGGGTGGAGGTTGGGGGTTGGGGGGGGTCCGTGCTGGGGTGGAGGTTGGGGAGGGGGTCCGTGCTGGGGTGGAGGTTGGGGGGGGGGGTCCGTGCTGGGGTGGAGGTTGGGGTGGGGTCCGTGCTGGGGTGGAGGTTGGGGGTTGGGGAGGGGGTCTGTGCCGGGGTGGAGGTTGGGGGGGTCCATGCTGGGGTGGAGGTTGGGGGTTGGGGAGGGGGTCCGTGCTGGGGTGGAGGTTGGGGGGGGGTCCGTGCTGGGGTGGAGGTTGGAGGTTGGGGGGGGTCCGTGCTGGGGTGGAGGTTGGGGAGGGGGTCCGTGCTGGGGTGGAGGTTGGGGGGGGGTCCGTGCTGGGGTGGAGGTTGGGGGTTGGGGAGGGGGTCCGTGCCGGGGTGGAGGTTGGGGGGGGGTCCGTGCTGGGGTGGAGGTTGGGGGTTGGGGGGGGTCCGTGCTGGGGTGGAGGTTGGGGAGGGGGTCCGTGCTGGGGTGGGGGTTGGGGGTTGGGGAGGGGGTCCGTGCTGGGGTGGAGGTTGGGGAGGGGGTCCGTGCTGGGGTGGAGGTTGGGGGTTGGGGGGGGTCCGTGCTGGGGTGGAGGTTGGGGAGGGGGTCCGTGCCGGGGTGGAGGTTGGGGGGGGGGTCCGTGCCGGGGTGGAGGTTGGGGGTTAGGGGGCATCGTGCTGGGGTGGAGGTTGGGGAGGGGGTCCGTGCCGGGGTGGGTGATGGGAGGGCAAATGAGTTGGTCCACCTGGCCAGGTGCCAGCCTCCAACAGTTGGACCCATGCGGTCCATGCCACCTGGCTGGGGGGAGGAGGGGATATGGGCAATGATGACATGTCGTCGTTCCCCTCCCCCCCACCAGGCCGTCATGTTTTCAGACCATCCAGCGATGTTGGCCGCCGTGGTGGCAGCCGCTCATGTCTATGTTGCCCTGGATGAGGAGGAGGAGGAGGAGGTGGAGGAGGAGCGTGCCAGAGAGGCGGCGCAGGCTGCCGCAGAGGGGCAGGCGGCAGCCGCCCAGGCTGGAGGGACACCTGACCGACAGGACGAGGAGGGGGAGGAGGACGTCGCGGCCCCACGGCAACGGAGACACCCGAGGGCGCCCTGTGTGTACCGGCCCCGGCAGTCATACCAGGACCTCACGGACCGGGAATGCAGGAGGAGACTCCGGATGAGCCGGGAAACCGTGGCACACATCTGCCACCTGCTGGCACACCTGTCACCGCGTGGCACTGGCGGGGGACACCCTCTCCCCGTGTCCGTCAAGGTTACGGTGGCCCTGAACTTTTATGCAACGGGGTCATTCCAGGCACCAAGTGGGGACCTGTCCGGCATATCGCAGACATCGGTGCATCGGTGCATCCGGGCAGTGACAGATGCCCTTTATGCCATGGCGCACCGCTACATCCGCTTCCCCGTGGACCGGGCCAGCCAAGATGCCCGGGCCGTGGGCTTCTCTGCCGTTGCCGGGTTCCCCATGGTCCAGGGCGCGATCGATGGGATGCACGTCGCCGTGCGGCCACCTGCAGAGAACAGGGCCGTGTTCACTAATAGGAAGGGGACCTATTCAATGAACGTACAGGTGGTCTGCGACCACCGCATGATGATCCTGCACGTCTGCGCCCGTCACCCAGGCAGTGTACACGACTCATTCGTGTTGTCGCGGTCATCCATCCCCGGCATGTACGAGGGACGCCATCCCCGTCTGAGGGGCTGGTTGCTGGGCGACAGGGGCTACCCATTGCGATCGTGGCTGATGACGCCTATACGGAGGCCACGCAATGAGGCGGAGAACCGCTACAATGATGCCCATGTAGCGACAAGGGGAGTGATCGAGAGGTGCTTTGGCGTGCTGAAGATGCGTTTCAGGTGCCTGGACCTCTCTGGGGGCGCCCTCCAGTATCGGTCAGATAGGGTCGGCCGCATCATTGTGGTGTGCTGCGTCCTGCACAACATAGCCCAGCAGAGGGGCGATGTGCCGCAGGCAGAGGAGGGCGGAGTGGAGGAGCAGCAGGAAGAGGCCCAGTCCTCCCCAGATGAGGGGGATGGGGGCAATGGTCAGGGCAGACGGGGTAGACACAGGCGGGTGGCTGTCCACCGTTACCGGCTGGCCCAGCGGGCACGGGACAGACTGATAGACGCCCGCTTCACTGACTAGATGGGCGTGGGAATCGGGTAGTATGGCCACAGACCGCACACCATGACAACAGCCGACCACCCACACCCCCCACCCATCCACCCACCCAGCACCCTCACCCCCCTCCCCAACCCCACACACCCCACCCGCATGCACACCACCCCCCCCCAATTGCCGATCCACCGGCGGCACAACGGGCCGGGCTCACCCAGTTGCGGGTGGACGCATGTCTATCGCAGGCCATGGAGGATGATGACAACCCGCCTCCGATGAGCTCCTGGCTCTACATCGTTGGACTATGTCTGACCCATGGCCACAGTACCACCATCCACCCGGACCATCCCTGCATGCGGCTGTGACACTGCAGCGCACGGGGGATGTTTGCACGGGGGCAACATCCCTCTGCCCGGGGGATGTTGATGGCGGCCCAGGGGGAAGGGGGCAGACTCACCTGGGGCTGAGGTAAGACCACCCGTCACACACACACTTGCGCTCAACGTACATGACACGCCCGCACACTTTGGACAGAGCACAAAGGCAGCTTCGGTAGGTGTAACATTGACTTTAATAACCAAAGGAGTTCATGCACGTGCCCTAGCCCCTAAAACTCATCTGTGCCCTGCACCCGTGCCAACTTACTCAGTGTCTAATTATTTGGCCTTCCGGGCCCTTTGACTACGTCTACGTGGTTCCCCAGACGGTACAGCAGAACTGGAGGTGGACTCCTGTGATTCCTGCCCTCTGACACTGGATCCCTTTGGCGGCCGTTTCCTGGGGCGTCCTGGCCTAGATGGGCCAGGCTGCGGCCCGGGCGACTGGGATGGCGAGCTGCCAGCCTGTCCTGCCCGTTGCCCACCCAATGCACCTGGGACGGAAGGGGGGGAGTCCGAGGTGTCGCGGTGTACCGGGACCTCCCCTACAGAGGGAGCCGGGACGGACCACACCACCTCCTCCTCCCTCGGGGTGCCTGATGGCCCCCAGGCCTCTACATGGGTGGGGAATGCGAACGGACTGGCCATCCGACGCGCCCCCGACATCTGGCGCTGCCAGTCCTGGAGGCCCGTGCTGGTATCGACAGGGGTCTGCAGGTTTGCAGCCATGGAGCCCAGGGGGTTGTCGAACCCTGTCTGTGACAGTGCGACGCCGGCTCGCACATGGCCACTGGCGCTGATGCCCTCAGCGATGACCTGCTGAGACTGGGCCATGGCCTGCAGAGACTGGGCCATGGCCTGCAGAGACTGGGCTATGGCCTGCTGAGACTGGGCTATGGCCTGCTGAGACTGGGCCATGGCCTGCTGAGACTGGGCCATGGCCTGCTGAGACTGGGCTATGGCGTTGAGCGCCTCTGCCATCTGGCGCTGGCACTGGCTCATGGCCTCCTGTGAGAGGGCAGCCATTTCCTGGGCCACAGACGCCGCCTGCACAGAAGGCCCCAGGCCTCGCAAACCGTTCCCCATGTCTGACACCGTCGCACCCATTGCCTCCACCGCGGACGCCACCCGTGCGGTGTCAGCCTGGGTGGCACGCATGACCGGGACCACTCCCAGCTCCTGGACGCGGGTGGACTCCTCCACCTGCGACCGCAGCCGCCGCAAGCGACCCGTCACCCTATTCGCTCGTCTCCGTGTCGGTGGTTGCATCGGATCTATGTGTGGGTGTGGTAACTGCAGGAACCCGGGATCCATCTGGGCGGCAGATGTTCGCTTGGCCTGGGCTGCCCTCCGACCGCCCGGTCCCTCTGCTGCTCCTACCTCCACCTGCTGTACCGGGACGGCTGTGTTGTGCGCACCAGTGAGTGTACCAGACGCCTCATCACGAAAGTGCCAAACCGTGGTGAGTGTTTCTGCGATGGTGGAGGGTGTTGGTGACAGCAGTGGCGTTGTGTCGTGCTCTTCGTCCCACTCTGAGTCCATGGCACTTTGGGGTGGGGGTTCGTCTCCACCCATCCACTCTGAGTCACTGTCCGGTATTTCGTCTTCCCGGGTAGGGGTGTCCCGGGTAGTGCTGTCCCGGGTAGTGCTGTCCCGGGTAGTGCTGTCCCGGGTAGGGGTGTCCTGGGTAGTGGTGTCCCGGGTAGGGGTGTCCTGGGTAGTGGTGTCCTGGCTCGGATGTGACGGGGGCCTGTGGCTGTCCCCCTCATCGCTGGGTGGTCGCTCCCGCACGTGACGGGGGTGTCGTCTCCCTGTTGCTCCAGGTCTCTCCGTCTCCCATGGTGTGCGAGGGGCATCCTGCGGGCGTCGCATGCTGGAGGGTCCGGGTCTCTCCGTCTCCCGTGGTCTCCGAGGGGCATCCTGCGGGCGTCGCATGCTGGAGGGTCCGGGTCTCTCCGTCTCCCGTGGTGTGCGAGGGGAATCCTGCGGGCGTCGCATGCTGGTGGGTCCGGGTCTCTCTGTCTCCCGTGGTCTCCGAGGGGCATCCTGCGGGCGTCGCATGCTGGAGGGTGCGGGTCTCTCCGTCTCCTGTGGTCTCCGAGGGGCATCCTGCGGGCGGTGTGCATCTGCGGGGATGGGTGCCTGGACGTTTGGTCCTGCGATACACAATGAAGCATGCATGGTTAGACATCAGGCAGTGATCAGGTGATACGGAGGAGGGGGATATAGGGGAGGGGGGATATGGGGACGGGCTGTTGGTGGCTCACTTGCTCGTGGGGCCCCGACCTCTGCATCAGCAACCTCCCGGTCCTCAGGTCCGCCAGCCAGTTCCAGGGCCCTTTCCACGTGTACGGTCAGTGGCCTCTCATCAGCGGGCCCTCCTCCAGTCCTCACATGCTCCCTATTGTTGTGTGCGCGCTTCTCCTGTGGGGGGGGGGGGTGGTGGCAGGGGTAAAAGGCAACAGTGTTAGGCAGGTATATGAATGCACGCCATCGGTTGCGCATGCATTACAGAGGTTAAGGTTAGGGCTGGATTCACTTGGGGATATGGGGGATATGGGGGAGGGGGGATATGGGGGAGGGGGGATATGGGGAGGGGGGATATGGGGATATGGGGGAGGGGGGCTAAGGGGGAGGGGGGGAATGGGGATATGGGGAGGGGGGATATGGGGAGGGGGGATATGGGGAGGGGGGATATGGGGGAGGGGGGATATGGGGGAGGGGGGATATGGGGAGGGGGGATATGGGGGAGGGGGGATATGGGGGATATGGGGGAGGGGGGATATGGGGGAGGGGGGATATGGGGGACGGGGGTATGGGGGAGGGGGGATATGGGGGAGGGGGGATATGGGGGATATGGGGGAGGGGGGATATGGGGGAGGGGGGATATGGGGGAGGGGGGATATGGGGGATATGGGGGAGGGGGGATATGGGGGAGGGGGGGATATGGGGAGGGGGGTATGGGGGAGGGGGGATATGGGGGAGGGGGATATGGGGAGGGGGATATGGGGGAGGGGGGATATGGGGAGGGGGGATATGGGGAGGGGGGATATGGGGGATATGGGGAGGGGGATATGGGGGAGGGGGTATATGGGGAGGGGGGATATGGGGGAGGGGGGATATGGGGGAGGGGGGATATGGGGGAGGGGGTATGGGGGAGGGGGGATATGGGGGAGGGGGATATGGGGGAGGGGGGATATGGGGGATATGGGGGAGGGGGGATATGGGGGAGGGGGGATATGGGGGAGGGGTGTCTGGGGGAGGATATGGGGGAGGGGGGTATGGGGGAGGGGGGATATGGGGGAGGGGGGATATGGGGGAGTGGGGGATATGGGGGATATGGGGGAGGGGGATATGGGGAGGGGGGATATGGGGGATATGGGGGAGGGGGGATATGGGGGAGATATGGGGGATAAGGGGGAGGGGGGATATGGGGGAGGGGGGATATGGGGGAGGGGGGATATGGGGAGGGGGGATATGGGGGATATGGGGGAGGCTCACCCTGCCTGCTCTGACGAGGTCGTTCACCTTCTTGTGGCACTGGGTGCCTGTCCGTGGCGTTAGGGCCACAGCGGTGACGGCCTCTGCCACTTCCCTCCACAGACGCCGGCTGTGGCGTGGGGCAACTCTGCGGCCGTGCCCGGGATACAGGGCGTCCCTCCTCTGCTCCACCGCGTCCAGGAGCGCCTCCACATCGCGTGACTCGAACCTCGGGGCTGAGCGACGGCTAGCCATCCAGTCGGGTGTTGCGGTCGGGTGTTCCGGTCGGGTGGGGGGGGAGCTGCGCGGCCTTATGAGCCGTCACGCCGTGCAGCGCGTATGACGCTGCACGGCGTGAACTATTGCGCAAGCGCGGATCCCGTCACGTCGCTGCTAGCCCATTTCGGGCCGGAGACTATCGGCCCATTTTTATGACGTGACGCAAGTGGGATTTGCGCCGTTTTTTGCGCCGATCGGCGGACTTTCCACCGATAACGGAGAATTTCGCCCCAGAAATCAGGGACGGGATTCTCCGACCCCCCGCCGGGTCGGAGAATCGCCGGGGGGAACGGCGTGAATCTCGCCCCCGCTGGCCGCCGAATTCTCCGGCAACGAAAATTCAACGGGGGTGGGAATCGCGCCGCGCTGGTCGGCGGGCCCCCACCCCCCGGTGATTCTCCGGCCCGCGATGGGCCGCAGTCCTGCTGCTGTCATGCCAGTCCCGCCGATGTGAATCAAACCACCTACCTTACCGGTGGGACTGGCGGCGCGGGCGGGCTCCAGGATCCTGGGGGGTGGGCGTGGGCCAATCTGGCCCCGGGGGGGGGTGCCCCCACGGTGGCCTGGCCCGCGATTGGGGCCCACCGATCCGTGGGCGGGCCTGTGCCGTGGGGGCACTCTTTTCCTTCCGCCTCGGCCACAGCCTCCGCGATGGCCGATGCAGAAGTGACCCCCCCTGAGCATGCGCAGGGATGACGTCAGCAGCTGCTGACGCTCCTGCGCATGCGCGGACTTCCGCCAACTGGTGAAGTCCTTTCGGCCCCGGCTGGCATGGCGCCAAAGGCCTTTCCTGCCGGCTGGCGGCGCGCCAGCCACTCCGGCGTGGGCCTCGCCCCTCAAGGTGAGGGCTTGGCCCCGAAAGGTGCGGAGAAATCCGCACATTTGGGGCGGCCCGACGCCAGAGTGGCTCCCGCCACTCCATCCCGCCAGGACCCCCCGCCTCGCTGGGTAGGGGAGAATCCTGGACAATGTTTCAGGTCAACGACCTTCTGTCAGAACTGAGCAAAGTTAGAGAACAAAAATAAGAGAACAACATCACCCTCATGCAGAGCAAAAATGGTGACAAAAATGCAGGGCTGAGGGTATTGTATCTTAATGCGCGCAGTATAAGGAACAAGGTAAATGAGCTTGTTGCGCACATTGAAATTGACCGGTAAGATGTTGTGGGCATCACAGAGACGTGGCTGCAAGGGGATCAGGGCTGGGATCTAAATATACAAGGATATGTGTCCTATCGAAAGGACAAAGGGGGCGAGGTTGCATTGTTAGTAAGGAATGAAGTTAAATCGATAGCACGGAGCGATATAGAATTAGAAGGCATAGAATCTCTGTGGGTAGAGTTGAGGAATCGTAAAGGTAAAAAGACCCTGATAGGAGTTATGTACCTACCCCCTGGCAGTAGTCAGGATGTGGGGCAGAACATAAATCAGGAGATAGAGAAAGTATGTCAAAAAGGCACTATCACAATAATCATGGGGGACTTCAATTTGCACTTGGACTGGGAAAATTAGGTTAGTAGTGGTTCCCAAGAAAAGGAATTTGTGGAATGTTTAAGAGAAGGTTTTTTGGAGCAGCTTGTGGTACAGCCCACTAGGGAGCAGGCAATTCTGGATTTGGTGATGTGTAATGAGGCAGACTTGATTAGGGATCTTTAGGTGAAGGAACCCTTAGGAGCAGTGACCACAATATGATAGAATTTACCCTGCAGTTTGAGAGGGAGAAGCTGGAGTCAGGTGTAACGGTATTACAATTAAATAAGGGTCACGACAAAGACATGAGGGGGGAGCTGGCCACAGTTGATTGGAAAAGGAGGCGAGCAGAGAAGACAGTGGAATAGCAATGGCAGGAGTTTGGGGGGTTATTCGGGGGGCACAGCATAAATTCATCCCAAGGAGGAGGAAACATGCTAAGGGCAGGACAAGGCATCCATGATTGATGAGGGAAGTCGAGGGCAGCATAAAAGTAAAAGAAAAAACATACAAAGGGGCAAGGATTAGTGGGAAGCCAGAGGATTGGGAATCCTTTAAAAGCGAGCAGAGGAAAACTAAAAAAGCAATAAGGGGAGAAAAGATGAAATATGAGTGGAAGCCAGCTAGCAATATAAAAGAAGAGAGGAAGAGTTGTTTCTCAATATATAAAAGGTAAGAGGGAGGCAAAAATAAACATTGGACCACTGGAAAACGGGGCAGTACTAATAGGAAACAAAGAAATGGCCAACGAACTGAATAGTTACTTTGCATCAGTCTACACGGTGGAAGACACCAATGGGATGCCAGAGCTCCAGGAGAATCAGGGGGCAGAGGTGAGTGCAGTGGCCATCACTAAGGAGAAGGTTATGGGGAAACTGAAAGGTCTGAAGGTGGATAAATCACCTGGACCGGATGGACCACACTCCAGGGTCCTAAAAGAGATAGCTGAGGAGATTGTGGAGGCATTAGTGGTGATCCTTCAGAAATCACTGGAGGCAGGAAGGGTCCCAGAGGACTGGAAAGTGGCTAATGTGACACCATTGTTTAAGAAGGGAGGGAGGCAAAAGACGGGAAATTATAGGCGGGTTAGCCTGACTTCGGTCATTGGTAAGATTTTAGAGTCTGTTATTAAAGATGAGATTGCGGAGTACTTGGAAGTACATGTGAAAATAGAACTGAGTCAGCACGGCTTTGTCAAAGGGAGGTCGTGTCTGACAAATCTGTTAGAGTTCTTTGAGGAAGTTAGACAAAGGAGAACCAGTGGACGCGATTTATTTATATTTCCAGAAGGCCTTTGACAAGGTGCCACATACGAGATTGTTAAATAATTTAAGAGCCTATGGTGTTAAGGGTAAGACCCTGGCATTGATAGAGGATTGGCTGACTGGCAGAAGGCAGAGACTGGGGATAAAGGGGTCTTTTTCAGGAAGGCAGCCGGTGACTAGTGGTGTGCCTCAGGGGTCGGTGCTGAGACCACAACTTTTCACAATATAAATTAATGATCTGGAGGAAGGAACTGAAGGCACTGTTACTAAGTTTGCAGATGAGACAAAGATCTGTAGAGGGACAGGTAGTATTGAGGAAGCAACGGGGCTGCAGAAGGATTTGGACAGGCTAGGAGAGTGGGCAATGAAGTGGCAGATGTAATACAATGTGGAAAAGTGTGATGCACTTTGGAAGGAGAAATTTAGATATTGTTATAACCTGCCTACTGACGATTGGCTGGGGACTAATGACTATCCCACAATCCTATGGGAGTATGAACTTCCCCAATGAGGGGGGCGGAGAAACTCCTACTATAAATAAGCTGGCCAGTCCAGGAACCAGGAGGAAGGAGAAGGTAACAAGGGAAGTTACTGCTACTGCTATGTATATATTGTTATAGTAAATAAACTTTATTATTTTGTATCCTTAAAACTCGTGCTGGATTCTTCGGGGCCCTTACAAAAGATATAGACTATTTTCTAAATGGGAAGAAACTTAGGAAATCAGAAGCACAAATGGACTTGGGAGACTTTGTTCACGATTCTCTGAAGGTTGACGTGCAGGTTCAGTCGGCAGTTAAGAAGGCAAATGCAATGTTCACATTCATGTCAAGAGGGCTGGAATACAAGACCAGGGATGTACTTCTGAGGCTGTATAAGGCTCTGGTCAGACCCCATTTGGAGCATTCTGATAAGTTTTGGGCCCTGTATCTCAGGAAGGGTGTGCTGACCTTGGAGAGGGTCCAGAGGAGGTTCACAAGAATGATCCCTGGAAAGAATTATTGGCTTGTCGTATGAGGAACGGTTGAGGACTCTGGGTCGTTGGAGTTTAGATGGATGAGGGGGGATCTTATTGAAACTTACAGGATACTGCGAGGCCTGGATAGAGTGGACGTAGAGAGAATGTTTCCACTTGCAGGAAAAACTGGAACCAGAGGACACCATCTCAGACTAAAGGGAAGATCCTTTTAAACAGATGAGGAGGAATTTCTTCAGCTAGAGGGTGGTGAATCTGTGGAACTCTGCCGCAGAAGGCTGTGGAGGCCAAATCACTGAGTGTCTTTAAGACAGAGATAGATAGGTTCTTGATTAATAAGGGAATCAGGGGTAATGGGGAGAAGGCAGGAGAATGAGGCTGAGAAAGATATCAGCGATGATTGGATGGCAGAGCAGACATGATAGGCTGAGCGGCCTAATTCTGCTCCTATGTCTTGTAGCCTTATGATCTTATGATCTTAGAGATGTTATGTGTTTCAAACAAGTACAGAGGCAGAGAGAAAGGGGAGGGGTAGAACCACCAGTTGCCATCCAAAAGAAAAAGAAATCAGGGCAGAGGTTATGGTCTGGAATTGATGAACTGAGCGTTGAGTGACGTAGGCTGAAAAATGCCTAATCAAAGATGCAGCATGGGATTTTCCAGCACCCCCCCCCCGCCCCCCCACCCGCGCTGTGGTGTATTCCCAGCGGCAGAGGTGGCTCGCCATTGGCCACTGACAGGATGGTCCGGTCCTGCCGAAGTCTATGCTCGCCCGACCAGCCGCCAGAAAATGCCTTGGGGGGTGGTGCCTTCGGTGGAATGATCCCACCAGCTCATTGGCCGGGAAATCCCACCTGCAGTGTTGTTCTTTAAACGTGGTGTTTGAGACAGAGTAGGAGGCCAATGACAACAGAGAGGCCAGAGTGGGAGTTGGGCAGAGAAATGTCCACAAGTAATAATCAAGTTTATCTTCGAAACTAAACTGGAAGGTGGAAACATCTAAAGTTCAACATTTGTTCGGAACGTGGTATTAACAGTTTGAGGACAATACAAAGTGATATCCAACATCAAGTCGCAAATGAATTATTGGTCCTCAACTAAAATCTGTTTTGCTGTCCATTTATGCACTATCAGTGAACTCAGAGGAAAATGCTATTGCATTTGCTTGAGGATTATAGGTCCTATTCATAAAAAGCACTCCAAAACATATCTGCCTTTCATCATGTTCACTTATTGGTCAGATCATAAAGAGGTGTTTCAAGTATCAGCATAAAAGAAATCCTCCTGCAACCCCTGTACTCCCAATCAGACCAGGTGAATGTTTCCCTTTATGCATTAATTTCCCCCAAAACATTGCATCGTGATCTATGATTGGCAGATTAGCTGTGAAACATTTGCGTGCTGGAGGTTCCATGGTTGGGATTGGGTATCAAATTGATCTGTCATTTACCCTGTTTACATTTTATTCTTGAGGAGTAACGGTAAAGAGTGACTGAATAATATAAATAATAATTTGTAGCGGGTAGGTCATGCCTAACGTTTTTTGATTGAATTTTCTGAGGCATTGATTAGTGAACAGGGGGAATGCCTGTGGATGTTATTTATATCGAATTCCAAAAGGTATTCGATAATGTCCCTCAGAAGCGACTGTGAACTAATGTTGAATCTCAAGCAATTGTTTTTTTAATAAATTTAGAGTACTCAATTAATTTTTTCCAATTAAGGGGCATTTTAGCATGGCCAATTCACCTACCCTGCACATCTTTCGGTTGTGGGGGCGAAACCCATGCAAACACGGGGAGAATGTGCAAACTCCACACGGACAGTGACCCAGGGCCGGGATCGAACCTGAGACCTCGGCGCCATGAGGCAGTAGTGTTAACCACTGTGCCACCATATTGCCCTTGAGTCTCAAGCAATTGAGGGCAAATTATTTGCCTGATTAGAGGATGGGTTAAGCACCAGGCCATAAAGGTTGGAATTGTCCTAGGTGGATTGTAACCCCAATGATGAGGCAAGTTCCGGGCAATCATGAAATTATTAGCTGTCTGTACTCTGGAATCTAAACTTGCCAGGGAACAATGAAAGCCCCAGCTTCTTGTTCCCAAGGTAGTTCAAAGGGACACGAAGGCCTTGAATTACAATAAAATAACTCAAGCAGGTGGAAATCACAGAAACACAGCAATTCTTTCAAGAACTCTGATTGATCTCAATTAGAGTTATTCTTAATATACAAGAGTAAAAGAACCATGGAGTCCAAAACTGAGTCAAAAACAAGGGCCGGAGGATTCTCTTTACCTGCTGGCAGCACACTCCAGCCTGTGGATTTCATGGCGGCAAGGGGTGATTTCAATGGGAAACCTCATTGACAAGCAGCGGGAAGAGAGAATCCCGCCACCAACGATTGGCGCGCCACTGAGAAACACGCATCTGGTGGACAGGAGAACCCCGCCCAACATCTTGGACAGATGGACAGACACACATGCAGACACAGCAAATGTGATCTCCCTACCCCTCTGATTTCCAGTCGATCTTGGATAGCTTGGAGTATAAAAGTGCTTGGGATACTCTCTTCCATATCTTCGATTTTTGTGCTGTTTCTGGAGGGTTCGTTCGAAGAGGGCAGAATGTGTCAAATAATTTGTGGGCAGATATAAGTTTGGTGTATATAAAAAGTATTCAAACCAATAGCTCTGTTTGAATGCTGGATACAACATTATCTCTTTGACCCAAGCACCCAATGTTAACTGCTCAGTGGAAGAAAGAATAAAGTTCTCCTTGGAACTAGGACATGAATTCCAGAAATGCTGCCTTGCTCAGGCCAACAAAGGAAGTCTGATTTTTATTGTACAAAACAGCTTTTTATGCTATATGTGGACTGACTTAGTCCATCTCTGCAGCAGGACCCCAAGTCCAGCCATTCTGGAACTCCCCTCTTCGCAGCTGTGGCCTGAGAGGCCCACCTCCATAATCCTGAGGCTAGAAAGCCAGTTGAGGCAGGGGCCACCCATATGGTGTGAAGTCCCACTCCCTATGGAAATTCTTCAATCAAGGTAGACAAGGAAATATTGACCCATACGGTCTGGGAAAGATACGTAGTTTAAGTGTAATTGTTCTTCACAAGGAAAACATGAATAATGTACCGGAAGTTCTGAGAAACACAAGTTTCAGTGAGGAGCTGAAGGAAATTAGTAAATAAATGTTTTGGGGGAAATTAAGGGAGTACTTAAGGAAGTGGCCCTAGAAATAGTAGATCTACTGGTGGTCATTTTCCCAAATTCTTTGGATTCTGGAATGGTTCCTACAGATTGGAGGGTAGCTAATATAACCCCACTATTCAAAAAGAGAGACAGTGAGAAAACAGGGCACAAAAGACCAGTGAGCCTAACGTCGGTAATAGGGAAGTTGCAGGGGTCCATTATCAAGGATTTCATAGCACAGCATTTGGAAAGCTGTGATATAATCAGACAAAGTCAGCATGAATTTACAAAAGAGAAATCATGCTTGACAAAGCTACTGGAATACTTTGAAGATTCTAACTAGTAGAGTTGACTACGGAGAACCAGTGGATGTGGTTTACTTTGACTTTCAGAAGGCTTTCAACAAGGTCTCACATAGAAGATTATTATGTAAAGTTAAACTGCATGGGATTGCGAGTTGTGTCTTGAGATGGATAGAAAGCTGGTTAGCAGATAGGAAGCAAGAAGTTGGAATAAATAGGTCCTTTTTCGATTGGGAGACAGTGACTCGTGGGGTACTGTAGGGATCTGTGCTGGGACTCCAACTGTTCACATTATATATTAATGATTTGGAGGAGGGAACTAAATATATTAAATCCAAATTTGCAGATGATTCACAGTTGGGTGGGAGGGTGAGCTGTGAGGAGGATGCAGAGATGCTTCAGCGGGATTTGGACAGGCTGAATGAGTGGGTATATGCATGGCTGATGCAGTATAATGTAGTAGATGTGAGGTTATCCACTTTGGTAGCAAAACTAAGCAGGCAGATTATTATTTGAATGGAGATAAATTGAGAGGTGGATACTCAGTGAGACCTTGGTGTCTTTATGCATCAGTCGCTGAAAGTAAGTACGCAGGTACCGCAGGTAGTAAAGAAGGCAAATGGTATGTTGGCCTTCATAGTGAGAGGATTTGAGTATAGGAATAGGAATGATTTACTGCAACTGTAGAGGGTGTTGGTGAGGCTACACATAATTTATTAATAATAATCTTTATTGTCACAAGTAGGCTTACATTAACACTGCAATATAGTTACTGTGAAAAGCTCCCAATCACCACATTCCGGTACCTGTTCGGTGCACAGAGGGATAATTCAGAATCTGCAAATTACCTAACAGCACGTCTTTCGGGACTAAGCATTGTGTGCAGTTTTAGTGTCCTTATCTGAGGAAAGATGTTCTTGCTGTGGAAGGAATGCAGTGAACGTTTACTAGACTGATTCTTGGGATGGCGGGACTATCACATGAGGAGAGACTAAGTTTGTTAGGATTATATTCATTGGAGTTTAAATGAGTCAAAGGGGATCTCAGAGAAACTTTAAAAATTCTAACAGGATTTGACAGGGTAGATTCAGAAATAATGTTACCGAATGTGGAAGAGTCCAGAACTAGGGGTAATAGTTTGAGGATAAGGGGTAACCTTTTAGGACTGAGGTGAAGAGAAATTTCTTCCCCCAGAGAGTCGTGAATCTGCGAAATTCACTGCCACATAAGATATTTGAGGCCAAAACATTCTGTACTTTCAAGAAGGAACTCGATATTGCTCTTGGGCTATAGGAATCAAGGGATATGAGGGGCAAGGTGGGATCAGGGTATTGAACTTGATGATCAGCCATGATCATATTGAATGATGGAGCAGGCTTGAAGGGTCGAATGGCCTCCTCCTGCTTCTATTTTCAATGTATGTTTTTATGTACTAACAGGTTCCCTTACCTCAGAAATGCCACACATAAGACTAGACCTATACATACTGTTTTCTATTTGATTTCTACTTAATAAATATCCAGTTATTTCCTTCACTGGAATGAGACAATTTGAAAAAAGGTGATAGAAGGAATCAGTCTGCAAGACTGAAATATGAATTTCATATTTTCAGACAGCAGTGTTAATATTTTCTGCCAAAAATAATACTATTTCAGAACCAAAATGTGAACTATGGTGCATCTGTTTTAATTTGAATCAATTTATCACATTCGACTTTGTAATATATATATGGTAAGCTTTGTTCACATAGCGCTATGATAGCATTTGAATTACTTTGTTGATTTATTTCCCAGCATTCAGTTCCTGCCAAGCGGTTAAGAACAAACAGATACTGTAAAAAATGAACAGCTGTAAATAGCACTGATGAAAAAAACACAAGTGGGAAACAGTGAAGCCAGTACTTGTTCTTTTCACAAGCTGCATTTCAAGTGTTTGTATATGATCATTTATTTTGGATGACATACTTGAGCACATGAAAAAACTGTTTAAAGGCACTGGAGATCCCATGTTCTGCGTACTGATTTGCCATGGACATGGACAAATGCATTTGATTGTAATTATATAATGACCCATTTGCTTGGTCACATATATATAGCTTCTGCCCATGGTGAACAAATCAAATGCACAGGTTAGCCCGGTAAGTAAACATTAATTGTGCTGCAGAGAAAGTTGGATTTGAATTTTTCAAAAATAAACAGATGAGTGATGTGCGTCAGGACAGAATTCCTCAACAATGCCCATTCTTCACTTTCCCCAATTTCATAATCACTCATGAGGAGCAGCTGCATTCAGGACTGACATTGCCATGAGGCGAACTAGGTCTTTGCCTAAGGTAGCAAGATTAAAGAGGGGAGTGAAATGAAATGAAATGAAAAATGAAATGAAAATTGCTTATTGTCACAAGTAGGCTTCAAATGAAGTTACTGTGAAAAGCCCCTAGTCGCCACATTCCGGCGCCTGTTCGGGGAGGCTGTTACGGGAATTGAACCGTGCTGCTGGCCTGCCTTGGTCTGCTTTCAAAGCCAGCGAATTAGCCCTGTGGTTAGGGGGGAGGCAAAAGTCTGCCAGCTGTTTTTAAATATTTCTTTATTGACGCACGATCAATTACACAAAGACGAGAGTTGGATGCAATCGAGGCTTTATTACACTAAGATGTGTGGCTTTCTACAGCAGCTGGTGAAATGACTGTTGTACGAGGAGCATACATATTTATACTCCACCCACTGGGCGGAGCCAGCAGGCAGGGAGCTACCTCCTTACCTGTAGTACAGGGCCTTACCGTAAGGCACCTACACCGACATCCTCTATATACAATATATACATCAGTGGTGACTACCACATTCACCCCCTGTTAAAATTGAGTCCGGCGGGGGTGGTGGAGAACTATATACAGGTAGACGTTTTAAAGTACAGAGAGGAAAAAAATTGAGTCCAGCGGGGTGGAGGGGAAAATTATATACAGATGGATGATGTTTTAAAAGTCCAGGTCATGTTACAGATTCAGTCGGTCCGGAGCCTTGATCTGCCGTTGGGAGCGCCGGCGATTCCGGTGTCGGTCTGGTCTTCGGTGGCTCCGGGAGCATGTCAAAGTCCTCTTCATCTCCGGATGTGGGCAGGGGGAGGACTGATTGTCCTGGGGCGCGGGTTGCGGCTGGGTGCGCCGGGGGAGGGGGGGTTGGCGCCGGGCCGGGGGGGTGTGAGTATGTGGAACCAGCTGGTGCCAGGTCCCTGAGGGAGACTGTATCTTGGCGGCCGTCGGGGTACGCTACGTAGGCGTACTGTGGGTTGGTGTGGACTAGCTGTACCCTCTCAACCAACGGGTCCGCCTTGTGGAGTTGTACGTGTTTATGGAGGAGTATGGGTCCTGGAGCTGCGAGCCAAGTCGGGAGCGACACCCCGGAGGTGGACTTCCTAGGGAAGGCAAAGAGACGTTCATGGGGGGTTTTGTTGGTCGCGGTGCACAGGAGCGACCGAATGGAGTGAAGGGTGTTGGGGAGGACCTCCTGCCAGCGGGAGGCCGGGAGATTTCTGGACCGTCGGACCAGCTGGACGGCCCTCCAGACCGTCCCATTCTCCCTCTCCACCTTCCCGTTTCCCTGGGGGTTGTAGCTGGTCGTCCTGCTTGAGGCGATACCCCTATTGAGCAGGAACGGACGCAGCTCATCGCTCATGAATGAGGATCCTCTGTCGCTGTGGACGTAGGCGGGGAAGCCGAACAGAGTGAAGATGATGTTGAGGGCCTTGATGACTGTGGCAGGCGTCATGTCAGGGCATGGGATGGCGAAGGGGAATCTGGAATATTCATCGACCACACTGAGGAAGTACGTGTTACAGTCGGTGGAGGGGAGGGGCCCTTTGAAGTCCACGCTGAGGCATTCAAAGGAGCAGGAGGCTTCACCAGGCGCGCACGGCCGGTAGAAGTGCGGTTTGCACTCCGCGCAGACCTGGCAGTCTCTGGTGATAGCTCTGACTTCCTCGATGGAATAGGGCAGATTGCGGGCCTTGATGAAATGGTAAAAACGTATGACCCCCGGGTGACAGAGGTTGTCGTGCAGAGCCCGGAGTCGGTCCACCTGTGCGCTGGCACATGTACCTCGGGATAGGGCATCGGGGGATTCGTTGAGCTTTCCGGGGCAATACAAAATCTCATAGTTGAGGGTGGGGAGCTCGATACTCCACATCAAGATTTTATCATTTTTGATCTTACCCTGCTGTGTGTTATTGAACATAAAGGCAACCGACCGTTGGTCAGTGAGGAGAGTGCCTCCAATGCTGCACAGCTTCAATGATGACTTGGGTCTCTTTCTCGACGGAGGAATTTCGGAGGCATGTAGGGTTCGTGAAAAAAACGCCACGGGCCTGTCTGCCTGGTTGAGGGTGGCGGCTAGAGCGACATCTGATGCATCGTTCTCGACTTGGAATGGTAACGTCTCGTCGACCGCGTGCATCGCGGCCTTGGCGATGTCGGCCTTGATACGGTTGAAGGCCTGGTGAGCCTCAGCCGTTTAGGGAAAAAGAGTGGATTGAATGAGTGGGCGGGCCTTGTCCGCATAGTTTGGGACCCACTGGGCGTAATACGAAAAGAACCCCAGGCATCGTTTGAGGGTCTCGGGGCAGTGGGGAGGGGGAGTTCCATGAGGGTGTGCATGCGGTCAGGATCGGGCCCCAGAAATCTGTTCTGGACCACGTAACCGAGGATGGCTAAGCGGTTTGTGCTGAACACGCACTTCTCCTTGTTATACGTGAGGTTGAGGAGAGTAGCGTTGTGGAGAAATTTGGCAAGGTTGGCGTCATGGTCCTGCTGATCGTGGCCCTAGATGGTGACATTGTCCAGGTACGGGAAAGTGGCCCGCAGCCCGTACCGGTCAACCATTCGGTCATTTCCCATTGGAAAACCGCGACCCTGTTGGTGACGCCAAAGGGAACCCTAAGTAAGTGGTAAAGGCAGCCATCTGCCTCGAAGGCAGTGTATGGGCGGTCCGCCTTATGGATGGGGAGCTGGTGGTAGGCGGATTTCAGGTCCACAGTTGAGAAGACCCGGTACTGTGCAATCTGATTGACCATATCAGATATGCGTGGGAGGGGGTACGCGTCGAGCTGCGTGTACCTATTGATGGTCTGGCTGTAGTCCACGACCATCCTGCATTTCTCCCCAATTTTAACAACTATCACTTGGGCTCTCCAGGGGCTGTTGCTGGCCTCAATGATGCCTTCCCGAAGCAGTTGCTGGACCTCGGACCTGATGAAGGTCTTGTCCTGGGCGCTGTACCGTCTGCTCCTTGTGGCGATGGGTTTGCAATCCGGGGTTAAGTTTGCAAATAGGGAATGTGGAGTTTTTTAGGGTCGGAGGCCGCACACAGTGAGGGGTGGTAGGGGCCCGCCGAATTTCAGTGTTAGGCTCTGGAGGTTGCACTGGAAGTCCAGGCCGAGTAGCAGGGCAGCGCAGAGGTTGGGGAGGATGTAGAGGCGGAAGCCATTGAACTCCACGCCCTGGGCAGTGAGAGTGGTGATGCAGTACCCCCGGATCACCACGGAGTGGGACCCGGAGGCCAGGGAGATTCTCTGGTTAGCAGGGTGTACCGCGAGGGAGCAGCGCCTTACCGTATCGGGGTGAATGAAGCTCTCGGTGCTCCCGGAGTCCAGCAGACAGGAGATATCGTGCCCATCGATCTTCACGTTGGTAGAAGACGTTGCCGGGTTGTGTGGGCGAGACTGGTCAATCGTGACCGATGCGAGACGCGGCTGATCGGCGGCGGTTGCGGGCGGCACGCAGCCAGATGAGGTGCCGGGGGGCATGACTCCTGGTAAGATGGCGGCGTCCACAGGCCGCACGTGCCATGGGGAAACAAGATGGAGGCGCCTGACGATCCTGGGGAGAACAAGATGGGCTGCACGTGGTGGGGATCGAACAAGATGGCGGAGCCCACGGGCCGCACGTGGTCTAGGGAGGGGAAGATGGTGGCGCCCACTGGCCGCACGTGGGGGGAGCTGGAACAATAGCGGCGACTGGGCGGGCATGGCACCTGGCAGCGAAGTGCCCCTTCTTGCCACAGGCCTTGCAAAGGGCACTCCAGGCCGGGCAGCACTGTCGGGGGTGTTTGGACTGCCCACAGAAGTAACATTTGGGGTCCCCGGTGTTGGTTGGCTGCCGCGCTGCACAGGCGTGGGGCTGGCTGAGGGCGGTAGCCGGTGGGGTCCATGTTGGGGCGGCCGTCTGTGGAGTCCACGATTAACAGGAGGGATGGGCCGCGCGGTCGGGGGAATAAGCCTGGATGTTGCTCGAAGCAACCGTAAGCGATAGCGCTAGCTTTTTGGTTTCCGCGAGGTCGAGCGTGGCCCCTTCTAAGAGACGCTGGCGGATGTAATCGGACCCTATCCCCGTAACAAATCTTCCACTGACTCACCAGGAAGTTGACGCCGCGTGAAGAGGAGGTGCCTGGCGTGGAGCGTGTTAGTCTGAGCGTGGTTTTCCTTCAGTAGCGCCATGGCGTCTGCGTAGGTCGGCGCGTCCTGGATAAGTGGAAAGACGTTGGAGCTCAGCCGCGTGTAAAGGATCTGAATCTTCTGAGCTTCTGGATTTGGGTCTGGTGCAGACCTGATATAAGCTTCAAAACAGGCTAGCCAATGTTCAAAGTCCTTTTTGGCGTTGCCTGATTGTGGATCCAGCTTCAGGCGATCCGGCTTGATGCGGAGGTCCATCTTCTGAAAACTTAATGCAATAAATTGTTGCACGATCAATTACACAAAGACGAGAGTTGGATGCAATCGAGGCTTTATTACACTAAGATGTGTGGCCTCCTACAGCAGCTGGTGAAATGGCTGCTGTATGAGGAGCACGCATATTTATACTCTGCCTACTGGGCAGTGCCAGCAGGCAAGGAACTACCCCTGTACCTGTAGTACAGGGCCTTACCGTAAAGCACCTACACCGACATCCTCTGTATACAATATATACATCAGTGGTGACACCACATTTATTAGAGTATTTCTATTTTTACAAATAATGCAACAAATCCTCAGGACTGGCACAGCACAGCACAAATGTTTCAGCATACATGAATACAGAAACAGACAGGCGGTTCAGCTTAACCACTAAATTTGATGCCTCCGTATGTACCAACGGATAGGCTAGAGAATGAAGAAGAAGAGACTAAGGCCATGAAAACATGGTACAATGGTGCACATCTTCACATGTAGTGAATGCCCGAACAGCCAATGATCGAGGATAGATTGCGCATCAAAACACATCTCCCCCAACTCCAATCATACCAGAGGTATCAATATCACATCATGAAATTCTTTTCTCAGATGTAAGACTCTGTCTGTACCCCAGTGAACGATTCTCTAACCCCAAAATACGGAAGAAAAAGCTGTAAAAAAAATTCTCAAAGACTTTAGTTCTAAAAGGATATTTTACATATCACCACAGGATAGCAAATCCCCCAAATCCAGCACAGTACAGAGTGAACATCATTCCTCATGTTTATACAGAGTGGACCAACAATTTGTTCAGGTTATAATCAGGATGGTCAGCGTCTTCCAACAGACTGACAATGACAGGATAAAAAGATCCGACCAAGAGTAGAGGATCTCAGGATACCAGGATAAAACCACGAGTAAATGGCCGTATGATGCACGGCCCCTCCCCAGAATACAAAAAAGGAAAACGCTGCTCATTCAACACCTAACTCAGCCTCCCAAAACATCCAAGCCAAGAAGGAGCATCCAAAGAAAAGGGGAACAACAGGATAATGCGCTCAATACAAGACATGGCTTGGCATTGTACCTTCTCGTTATAAGAGATAGTAAACCAAGAATACCCACACCAAGCCAAGAATCGCTACACAACAGACCTGACTCCTCTCCAGCCACATCAGAGGCACCACTCTGGCCCTGTCGACACTGGAATTGTCAAGACACCCACCAATTGGGTGTCTCGGGAGAGGTATAATCCTCCTCCCCCTCGACACGATAAGCGAACCCCCTTACACCCCACCCCCACCCCCGAGACACAATATACCAAATCGGAGCCTGTATCAGCACCCTACTTACCCAAGTGAAGATAGGAATCCCAAATAGAGAGATAGCCCAGGATTAGCCAAAGAATGCGACACAATGTCTTATCGTACACCTTCACAAAAAGGATACCAGGGGCAGAACAGAGTAGCCTCATCAGAAATAGGACACTGCCTCCCCAGGGGTGCCCTGTCCTCAAGAAAGAGGGCAATCTGGAATTCTCTATATACGACCACTTGGAGGAGGGCGCCTAACTCCCAGATTCAGCCTACACCAAAGAACGACTCCAACAACGCTGATCCACAGCACTGAGACTCTTACTCAGTCCCTGCAGCCCACAGGCTACTGCCTCCCCAGTGGAATCCTAACTCATGGAGAGCAGACCAGGAGCCTCTTGGGGGAAGGGTAACCTAATCCACCACCCAACATACCCTACACCCAACCCAGGTAAACACAGTTACTCTTGCCCTAATCTACTCAACCAAGCGACCACTGTCATTACCAATGCAGGAAAGTGAATATTTAAGACCATGGAAGACTAACCAATCAAGGATTAACCAACCACAACCAGGCACGCACCATTACATACTTCCCCTTACTCCAACAACGCCAGAGACACCAACCACAAAGTAAAATCATAAGGAACCCAATCCTCTCTAGGATACATGATCGGTCCGCACCTTCAGAGGAGACAAGCAAGGATTCTATAATCCCAAAATAACAAAAAAAGAAGAACACTACACTGATCGTTCTAACTGGGGAATTTCCTCACCCATAATGAGGACTTACACGGCCTTACCAATCAGCTCCAAACCAAACCATCCACCTACCACCCTGCCATGGCGCTACTCATCTTCTCTATAAACTAGGTTAGGGGTCCCTAAACTATAATTCCTCTTTATAAAAACAAGGATTACAGCAGATTTAAAAATGTAGGTAAATACTGTACAAACCTCATGTCACACTACCAACTCAGTATGATTTTTTCTATAACAGGTGACAACTTATCTGTGCTCATATATCGTACACCCTTGTCAGGAAAAATGACAGGAACATAAAATCAGCAGCATAATCACAAGGGGATAAAGTTCAAGAATATTGATGAACTGCAGGATAAATTGTCCATTAAGCTGGGAAAGCCAGAGCCAGGACAGGATCGCTGAGCAGCATTCAGGCTCCCTCCAGAGTTCAATCGAAGCCCCTGCACCTTTGCCATGTCGGCATCCCGAAGGCCAAGTAGTGAGAAACCTAGGCCCTGGTGGGAGGCAATGATCCGTCACATTCAACTGCCTCCAAATCTTCTCAGTAATTGTCAACAATAAGATAGCGTAAAACCAGTGATCAGGGTCTCTGACCGACCCCAGGCCCCGAAGACCAGATAGAATGTGCCCCATAAAACGTGAAATGTGTCGTGATATCCACATCAGCGTATCATGGTGCAATCACACACACACTGATGGACAGGCAGTTGGACCAGAACACACATAACATCGCAGCCAATCACCAGTGAGAGCACACGCACTATAAAACAGGGAACACCACAGTTCCCGCTCATTCTACCAGGAGATAGCTCAGAGCACAGAGCTCACAGCGTGCCACTCAGACATACACCATGCGCTGAGTGCCTCACTAAGATAGTGCTCGGGCTGGGTCCACAGGTTAGCTGGTGAAGTGCGTCCCCAAGCCAGTGGTTAGTTTTTTTTTAACTTTTTCTGAGTTACCAAGCCAGGGCTCAGAGTGTGGGTCAGGGGCGAACCGATGATCCAGCTCCTCGCCTGCTCCAAAAAACTAATTCAAATTGAATCCAATTCATGGTCCCCACAAGAGAGACATACCAGATCTGAACCAAAGGCTCAATCTTCATTACACCACAGTTGTTAAGACAATAAAACAGAGTTGTACCATCTGCAGCCGTGTTGTGCATCAGAGCACCCAACACGACATGATACCAGTAGTGGACGCAAACCAGCGACTGTGAGACCTACCTGCACCCTTTCAGAAATCCGCCATCCTGCTCCATGGAAAACATCAGCCCGCCTCAGCCGCTCCGAATCGCTGGTAATCTTGGCGTAAACTGGAAGCTGTTTAAACAGCGCTTCCAGCTCTTCCTAGAAGCCACAGACAGGGAGAATGCATTGGACACCAGGAAGATTGCCCTCCTTCTCTCCACGGCGGGGCAACACACCATCCACATCTATAACTCCCTGGCATTCGCTGAAGGCGAGGACAAAACAAAATATAAGATGGTGCTTCTGAAATTCAAGGAACACTTCAGCGTGGAAGTCAATGAGAGCTTCGAGAGGTACCTATTCCAGCAGCGCCTGAGGGTAAGGGTGAGCCTTTCCAATCTTACTTGATACACCTCCGTATCCTCGCGCAGTCCTGCGGCTAGGAGGCCACCTCCGACTCCATGATACGGGATCAGATAGTTTTTGGGGTCATCTCAGACACCCTATGTCAGCAGCTCCTTCAAATAAAGCGCCTCACCCTAGCGACTGCCATCGAGACCTGCGTCCTCCATGAGAACGCGACCAGCCGGTACTCCCAAATCCAGGCGGCTGAAACGGCACGGCACGGGTCCTACGAGGCGGAGCGGGTCCAGTCGATCCAGTTCCTCCCGGCCGCGGCCCGGACGAGGACGGCCATTTCGCGCGCTTTCCGAGGCCTCCCGCGCTTGTACGCGCCAAAAGAGGGGAGGTTGACGCAGAGGGACGTGATGTGAAGGCGCGCTCTACGCAGGACCGCACCGCGCATGTGCGGTGGCGCAACGAACGCCATGACATCATGACGTGCGGCAACTGTGGCTCCACCCACTTAAAGCGGCAATGTCCGGCCAAAGCGCGACAATGCCTCCGCTATGGCAGGATGGGCCACTATGCTGCCTGCTGTTGAGCAGCTCAACCTGCCAACTCCCAACAATTCCGCCAGCCTCGCAGGGACGTGCGGGCGATTCAGCCCCCCTACACTGAGTCATATCCAGATAGTATGCAGACCAGCGATACCGAAGACAGGGAGCCCTTCCGCGTTGCGGTAATCCACAAGAACTGGATGTCCCCAAGTCGGAACCACCAGCCGCTGCCAGTGCACAGCATTGATCCGGGCGATGAGTGGTGTGCCACCCTAACGGTCAACCGATCACAGATCACATTTCACCTGGACACTGGTGCCTCCGTCAATCTCCTCGCATGGTCAGCCTTCCAGACCTTGGAGGTTAAACCACTGATTCTGCCATCCCACTGTCAGCCGGTTGACTACAATGGAAACGTCATCCTGGCCACTGGGTCCTGCCAGCTCGATGTTACACACAACTCACACAAAGCCACATTATCATTTGAAATCGTAGGATCCTCGAAGGACTCTCTGTTAGGCGCACAGGCGTGCAAGATCCTCCACCTCGTTCAGCGGGTACACACACTGTCTCCAGAAGGCACGTCCGATTTCCCGGATGCAGACTTTAGGGCGCAGCTCCACTCACTCCTCGCGCACAACCAGGAGGTTTTTGAGGGCATGAGCACACTGCCCTACACGTACAAAATACGGCTCAAACCGGACACCACCCCGGTCATTCACGCACCTCGTAGGGTCCCAGCACCACTCAAGGACTGCCTCAAGCAGCAGCTGCAGAACCTGCAGGACCAAGGAGTGCTTTCCCGGATCACGGAGCCAACGCCATGGGTCAGCTCCATGGTGTGCGTCAAGAAGCCCTCCAGCGGGGCTTCCGGTGACGGCGGGCGGGAGGCGGCCGCACAATGGAGGGCTCCCGGTCGGCAATGGCATTTTCGGGGCTTTCAGCCCGGTCCCAGGGTCCGCAGAGGCGGCAGAAGAAGGGAGAAGGCACGGAGGAGGCACAGTGGAGACACAGGAGGAAAAAAGGAACAAAGGAAAATGTCGAGGGTGAGCAAGAAAACGGCTGAAAAAAAAACAGCTGGAGGTCCGTTGGGGAGTGGAAAGGTCATCGCGGGGTCACCAGGGAAAATGGAGGCTGGAGCACCAGGGAAGGCCGCACTGCTTACGGCTGAAGAAATAACTACGGTGATGGCTGCGGAATTTGAAAAGCAGTTGGCGCAGATTGCGAAATGCATGGAGACGGTGAGGAAGGAGATGAGGGAGGTTTTGAGTGTGCTGGTGGAGGAGGCGGTTTCCCCGGTGAGGACGGAGGTGGCGAGTGCAGTGGCGGAGGTGCGAGAGCAAGGGGAGGCGCTGAAGGAAGTGGAGGAGACGTTATTGCAGCACGGTGATCAACTTGCCTCGATGGGGAAAGAGATGCGGAAGGTGATGGATACTAACAAGGATCTGCGAGGAAAAATGGAAGACCTGGAAAACAGATCCAGGCGACAGAATTTGAGGATTGTGGGGCTGCCCGAAGCCGACTAAGTACTTTGCCGCGATGCTGGCAAAATTATTGGGGGAGGGGGAGGATCCCTCCCGATATGAACTGGATCGGGCTCATCGGTCGTGGGGGCCTATACCAAAGGCGAGTGAGCCGCCAAGGGCAGTGACTCTGTGCTTCCGTAGGTACAGGGTAAAGGAGAAGGTCCTGAGCTGGGCCAAGCAGAAGCGGGTGGTGCAGTGGGCTGGAGCTGGTATACGTGTATACCAGGACTTTACGGTGGAGCTGGCAAGGAGGCGGGCTGCCTTCAACTGGGTGAAGAGGGCACTGTACATTAGCAAGGTGCGGTGCGGCATTGTATATCCAGCGAAGCTGAGGGTGACTTACAAGCTCAGGGACTTTTATTTTGGAACGGTGGAAGCAGCGGAGGAGTTTGCGAAAGCAGAAGGACCGTGGCAGAACTGACAAATTGAGGAATGGCCATGTGCCGATGTAACCTCATGACTGTATTTTCTTCTTTTTTGTATCACTGCGCACGGGTGTAGAGATTAAAGGAGCCAATGTGGTATATATTTGGACAAGGGAAGGGACGGGACTTTCACTCGAAATGAGAGTTCTTTGGGGTGTAGGTGGACATGCGGGGTTTGTGTGCGAAAAGGGGATCTTTGGGCTTTCCTAGGGCCGGGCAAGTGGGAAAGGGACCCGGGCGGGGGCCTCCACGCTGGCCGGTTTAAGCCGGCCAGTGAACGGGACTGAGGTGGGGGGAGGGGCTGCGGCCATCGGAGCCTGGCAGAACAGGGTCCGAGTGGTCTAGCCGGGGTGGAAATTTGGGGGGAAGGAACCGAGGTTGGGAGGAGGAGTTTTACAAGAGGCAGTGGACGGGAGGAGCTGGAGGCCTGGGGTGGGGGGGGGTGGGAGCTGTGTAAGATTAAGGGTGACTACGGGTAATCCCTGATTCCTTTTTGCCATTTGTTTATGTAAATATGCGGGTTGAGGTTTGGGGGTTGGTGGGTAGATGGGATCGTTGTTATTATGGGGACTGACATATCTTGCTGATTATTGTTTATTGTTGATGGATGTAAATGTGGGAGAAAATGTGAAAAAGGAGGAGAATTTAAAAAAATGTAGAAAAAAAAAGAAGCCCTCCAGCGAGTTCCGGATCTGTATCGACCCAAAAGATTTGAATCACAACATTATGAGGGAACACTATCCCATACCCAAACGAGAAGACAGCACGAGCAAAATGGCTCGGGCAAAAATATTCACCAAGCTTGATGCCTCAAAGGGCTTTTGGCAGATTCAATTGGATCAGTCCAGCAGGAAGCTGTGCACTTTCAACACTCCATTTGGCAGATACTGCTACAATAGGATGCCATTCGGCATCATCTTGGCCTCCGAGGTGTTCCATCGCATCATGGAACAGATGATGGAGGGCATCGAAGGGGTACGCGTCTACGTAGACGACGTTATCATCTGTTCCACCACACCACAGGAGCACATCAGTCGTCTCCAGCGTGTCTTTGCACGGATACGGGATCAGGGCCTGCGCCTTAACCGAGCCTAGTGCTCTTTTGGCCAGACGGAGCTAAAGTTTTTGGGGGACCACATCTCCCGGTCGGGTGTGCGGCCGGATGCCGACAAAATGGCAGCCATCGCAGCCATGCAGCAGCCGTCAGACAAGAAGGGAGTGCTGCGCTTTCTCGGGATGGTCAACTTCCTGGGGAAATTCATTCCTAACCTTGCTTTGCACACAACTGCTCTTCGCCACCTGGTCAAAAAGACAACGGAATTCCAGTGGCTGCCCGCACACCAGAGTGAATGGGAGGAGCTCAAGGTCAAGCTCACCACCGCCCCGGTACTGGCGTTTTTCGATACCACACGGGAAACAAAGATCTCAACTGACGCCAGCCAGTCCGGCATTGGGGCGGTACTCCTGCAACGGGACGACACCATATCATGGGCTCCGGTCGCCTATGCGCCGCGGGCCATGACCCCAACAGAACAGCGCTGTGCGCAGATTGAGAAGGAGTGCCTAGGCCTGTTGACTGGCATCGACAAGTTTCACGACTGTGTATATGGTCTTCCGCAGTTCACTGTGGAAACCGACCTTCGACCCCTGGTCGGCATCATTCAGAAGGACCTCAACGATACGACCCCTCGTCTCCAGCACATTCAGCTCAAGCTCCAGAGGTACGACTTCCAACTTGTCTACACCCCGGGAAAGGATCTCATCATCGCAGACGCTCTGTCCAGGGCGGTCAACACACCGCCCGACTCGGAGGGGTTCGTTTGTCAGGTCGAGGCACAAGTAGCCTTCACATCGGCTAATCTGCCGGCCACTGATGCACGTCTGGCCCACATTCGCCGTGATACTGCGGCTGACCCCCTTCTACAGCGTGTGATGCGCCACATGACGGAAGGGTGGCTCATGGGGCAGTGCCCACAATTTTACAATGTCCGGGGCGACTTGGCCGTCATTGATGGTGTCCTCTTGAAGTTGGACCGGATCGTGATCCCACACAGCATGCACTGGCTTGTCTTCGAACAACTGCACGAAGGCCATCTCAGAGTTGAAAAGTGCAGGCGGAGGGCCCGAGAAGCTGTGTACTGGCCGGGCATCAGCGACGACATCGCCAACATGGTGCTCAACTGCCCCACCTGCCAAAGGTTTTAGCCAGCGCAACCCCCTGAGACCCTTCAGCCCCATGAGTTGGTCACGTCCCCCTGGGCGAAGTTGGGCGTGGACGTCTTTCATGCGCTCGGCAGGGACTGCATTATTCTTATTGACGACTTCTCAAGTTATCCGGAGGTCATACGCCTGCACGACACAACGTCATCAGCTGTCATCCGGGCATGCAAAGAAACCTTTGCTCGCCATGGAATTCCGCTCACCGTCATGTCTGACAACGGGCCCTGTTTTGCGAGCCAAGGATGGTCTTCCTTTGCCACTTCATACAACTTCACACACGTGACGTCCAGTCCCTTGCATCCTCAGTCGAATGGCAAGGCGGAAAAGGGCGTTCACATTGTGAAGCGGCTCCTCTGCAAGGGTGCTGATGCCGGATCTGACTTCTTGTTTAGCCCTGCTGGCCTATCGCTCGGCCCCACTATCCACGGGCCTCTCGCCAGCCCAGCTGTTGATGGGTCGCACCCTCAGGACCACTGTGCCGTCCATTCATGTTCCTGACCTCGACCATGCTCCAGTATTGCGAAGGATGCAACAACAGCGTGCTTAGCAGAAGGTGGCACCTGACGCTCGGGCGACTGATCTTCCTGCCCTGGCGCCTGGAGACAACGTCCGCATACACCTACCGGAGGGTGGCTGGTCGGCAACCGCCGAGGTTCTCCGCCACGTGGCTCCTCGCTCATTCCTGGTTTGTATGCCTGATGGCTCAATTCGCCGTCGTAATCGGCGGGCCCTTTGTCTGGTTCCGCGCTCGCTACAAGATCATGCGCCGGTGCCACGCCCTCCTGTTGTCCCTGATGTCAACTTTTTTGAGCTTCCTGACACTCTGCCTCTTCCTCTCTCACCCGTCGCCAGGCCCATTCCTCAGCCGGTGGATCCTGACCCACACTTGAGGCGGTCAACCCGAATTCGTCGCCCACCTGAGAGACTTGACATATGAGCCTGTTAGCACATTGGACTCACTGAATTGTTTTACAGTACTGTTAACGAGTTTCTTTTCTTATCGTTCATTGTTCCAGAAGTTTTCTCTCGTCGTCTGTTGATTGCATTTGTTCTGTTCTTGGTACAGCCTCGTTGTTCTGTTGCACCTGACACCTTCCTCTGTATATAGTTTAGCCTCATGTACATGTTGTAAATATTGCACACACATACTCAGATGCACACAGTACACATTTCTATTTATTAGCATGTAGGCACATATCCTTTGTGAAAGGGGGGGGGATGTTATGGTATCCACATCAGCATATCATGGTGCTATCACACACACACTGGTGGACAGGCAGTTGGACCAACCAGCACACACATAACATCGCAGCCAATCACCAGTGAGCGCACACGCACTATAAAACAGGGAACACCACAGTTCCCGCTCATTCTACCAGGAGATAGCTCAGAGCACAGAGCTCACAGCGTGCCACTCAGACATACACCATGTGCTGAGTGTCTCACTAAGATAGTGATAGGGCTGTGTCCACAGATTAGCTGGTGAAGCACATACTCAAGCCAGCAGTTAGATGTTACAGTTGTTAAGACAATAAAACAGAGTTGTACCATCTGCAGCCGTGTTGGATCATTTGTGTACCAGAACACCCAACACGACAAAAACCTTCAAACCAAGATTGTGAAAGCATGGCAGCCAACTCTCAAATTCAGCTGGGAATTCGTCCCCAGATCCCCTCAGCAGACTGCGTGCATGAATACTTCCTGTTTGACCCAAAATCCATGAATCAACCAGGATATTCGACATACCGTGCAGCAGGATTTCTAAGAACTGAAAGTGAGCCCCCAGCAAGGAGTCTGCCCTAACAACTGATTGGATTCTCTCCTCCGCTTCATCCACTCTCTTAAGGATATCTCACAGTTCATCAAAGTGAGCGCCAACAACCTGCGCCATGGAACCAAGACCATAGTCCACATCATCATTCATAACAGCAACCATCACCTTGACGCCAACAGCATAGCTGAAGTGTAGGCCCTCTCACCAGCAAAACCAGCACTGCATGCTGGGCCCCACCATAGCCGCCTCCAACTGCCTCAGTCAAATGAGGATTTTGGCTCCCCATCTCCAAATTCTAGCCAGGATCTTCCAGTCACATAGCACAGGACATACACACCAGGAACAAATAATTATGGGTTGTGCATCAGGATAAGATGAGTCATGCCGGAGCTCACGAAACACGGCCGTTCCCGTGCTCACATCCCGTGAACCCCTCTGCAAGTTTATTAAAAACATCAAAACTGAAAGCCAGTCAGAAAACCAGAAAGCTGGTGAACATGAAAAGCATCTGTTCCTGCTCCGTGGGTTTGTAATAATTGCTGAGAGTAGGAAATGACTGCAGAGTGGTGATTGGAGGAGCTGCTCAATGACTGCCTGGGACAGAAAGGGAGAGTGACAGACCCAACTACTTTGTGAAAAAGAGTCTGACTTTGTGTGGTCTGACTCGATTGAGCCTGTGGATCACACTTGCCAAAAGGACTGACAGACAGCCCAATGTGGGAGTGCCAAAACTGGTACATAGCTTCTTTTACCAGTTTCACAACCAATGTCATGCTTGCGTATCCCATTCTGTCCAAAATCAGGAAGGTCACATTGTTGAAAACATGAATACTCCTTTCAGCACAGCCTAACAGTGTTTGTAGTGAGGTAGGGAGAAGGCACTGGGAACAGGAACGCATGAACTCTTTCAAATCAGCAAGGGTTTTCCTGGACGCTATTCATACACAGAAAACAGAGACGCTCCACCTGAACATTATGAATTATGCAGTCATTTCATGTCCCTTCAGAGAGCGTTCAGCAATTAAATTAAATGTTAGATGGCCTGATTTCTATGCTGTGCAGTCTTGAGAAAGTAACATCCTTAAAATTGTGAACAAGTTACTCAATTTCTCGGCATCCACTTCACGCATTATGAGGTTTAAGTGATGTCCAGGGAATTCGCCATATACAATTTCTTCTTGCAGCACTGCCTAGGTTTAGACAATAAACCATGTTACTGAATGCACAACATTGGTCAGACCCATTTGCTGCATGCTACATGTAGCACACCAATCTATCAGTGCTTATCTCATTTCATTCTTTTTTTATCAAAATAGTTGATGTTTTTTAAAATTTCACTTTGTACTCTGAAGAATAATAAAGTAGTCTGGGGTTCTGAGGCTACAATAATTTCTCAACTTTATGAGGGAAATATAAATTTAATCAAATAAACTAGATGTTGGATATTTTACTTTTGACAGTTTAATCTCATTATTTCAAACTGGAATTACATTGACAACACTTCTCTCTGTGTTAAAATCACAACTACAATTGTTGACTGTTTACAGTATCAGAATAACAGGATCCATTTTTTCCCCCTCAGAATCATTCATTAATATCACAACTCAGTCTCTACCATCTATCAATCTCAATTATTAAACAAAATCATTTTGGAATGATAGGTTTATTACAGGTACATGGTCACCAAGGAAATTAAATATTGCCAAAAGATTATTTTTTGGAGCAAACTTAAGCACTATTATATTAGAAGATTCATTTTTTAAATCTGTCATAACAATGGGAAAAGTGCTGGGACTAAATTGATGTGCCATCGTTTATGGAAATTATGATTTGTGCTGAAAATGAGAAAAAACAATTAGATTAGAAACAAATAATTATTACTTGTGTTAAATGTGATTAAAAGTACTAAAAGCTTCAATATAGGAATGTACAACTGTGTGACAGTTTAATACTGCAACAGTCTTTTAACATGCCATTTTAGCATGGTGGATCTATTTAGTTTGCCTGCATTACATTACCAAGGTATCAGCAGATGACATCCATTGAATCAGCAAAAGTGAATGCTCCGTAAAAGTTGACATCTAGCAAAGCATTCTTACATTAATAAAGGAAGCAGATATTGTGTTGCATCTGTCACTGTGGTAAAGGTAACGGAATTAGTGTGCGGTGTGCCAGGCTGAATGTTCACCTCGGGTGGCAAACACCCTTGCGCCAGCCCTGGCTGCATTAATTGTTAGCTTTGAAATTGTTCTGTTGGTCTAAAATCACACTGTAAAATGAGTAATAAAGAATTTATATGAAGTTCTTTGATACTATTTTATTGAAGGCATTAGGTTGTTTAAAGGAGATCAGCTTCCAACTTTATACTGCACAAAGCATAATTAAACTTCAAGATTTCACCCCATTCAAATAAGAACATAAGAACTAGGAGCAGGAGTAGGCCATCTGGCCCCTCGAGCCTGCTCCACCATTCAATGAGATCATGGCTGATCTTTTGTGGACTCAGCTCCACTTTCCGGCCCGAACACCATAACCCTTAATCCCTTTATTCTTCAAAAAACTATCTATCTTTATCTTAAAAACATTTAATGAAGGAGCCTCTACTGCTTCACTGGGCAAGGAATTCCATAGATTCACAATCCTTTGGGTGAAGAAGTTCCTCCTAAACTCAGTCCTAAATCTACTTCTCCTTATTTTGAGGCTATGCCCCCTAGTTCTGCTTTCACCCACCAGTGGAAACAACCTGCCCGCATCTATCCTATCTATTCCCTTCATAATCTTATATGTTTCTATAAGATCCCCCCTCATCCTTCTAAATTCCAACGAGTACAGTCCCAGTCTACTCAACCTCTCCTCGTAATCCAACCCCTTCAGCTCTGGGATTAACCTAGTGAATCTCCTCTGCACACCCTCCAGTGCCAGTACGTCCTTTCTCAAGTAAGGAGGCCAAAACTGAACACAATACTCCAGGTGTGGCCTCACTAACACCTTATACAATTGCAGCATAACCTCCCTAGTCTTAAACTCCATCCCTCTAGCAATGAAGGACAAAATTCCATTTGCCTTCTTAATCACCTGTTGCACCTGAAAACCAACTTTGTGCGACTCATGCACTAGCACACCCAGGTCTCTCTGCACAGCAGCATGTTTTAATATTTTATCATTTAAATAATAATCCCTTTTGCTGTTATTCCTACCAAAATGGATAACCTCACATTTGTCAACATTGTATTCCATCTGCCAGACCCTAGCCCATTCACTTGGCCTATCCAAATCCCTCTGCAGACTTCCAGTATCCTCTGCATTTTTTGCTTTACCACTTATCTTAGTGTCGTCTGCAAACTTGGACACATTGCCCTTGGTCCCCAACTCCAAATCATCTATGTAAATTGTGAACAATTGTGGGCCCAACACTGATCCCTGAGGGACACCACTAGCTACTGATTGCCAACCAGAGAAACACCCATTAAACCCCACTCTTTGCTTTCTATTAATTAACCAATCCTCGATCCATGCTACTACTTTCCCCTTAATGCCATGCATCTTTATCTTATGCAACAACCTTTTGTGTGGCACCTTGTCAAAGGCTTTCTGGAAATCCAGATATACCACATCCATTGGCTCCCCGTTATCTACCGCACTGTGAATGTCCTCAAAAAATTCCACTAAATTAGTTAGGCATGACCTGCCCTTTATGAACCCATGCTGCATCTGTCCAGTGGGACAATTTCCATCCAGATGCCTCGCTATTTCATCCTTGATGACAGATTCCAGCATCTTCCCTACTACCGAAGTTAAGCTCACTGGCCTATAATTACCCACTTTCTGCCTACCTCCTTTTTAAACAGTGGTGTCACGTTTGCTAATTTCCAATCCACTGGGACCACCCCAGAGTCTAGTGAATTTTGGTAAATTATCACTAGTGCATTTGCAATTTCCCTAGCCATCTCTTTTAGCACTCTGGGATGCATTCCATCAGGGCCAGGAGACTTGTCTACCTTTAGCCCCATTAGCTTGCCCATCACTACCTCCTTGGTGATATCAATCCTCTCAAGGTCCTCACCTGTCATAGCCTCATTTCCATCAGTCACTGGCATTTTATTTGTGTCTTCCACTGTGAAGACCGACCCAAAAAACCTGTTCAGTTCCTCAGCCATTTCCTCATCTCCCATTATTAAATCTCCCTTCTCATCCTCTAAAGGACCAATATTTACCTTAGCCACTCTTTTTTGTTTTATGTATTTGTAGAAACTTTTACTATCTGTTTTTATATTCTGAGCAAGTTTACTCTCATAATCTATCTTACTCTTCTTTATAGCTTTTTTAGTAGCTTTCTGTTGCCCCCTAAAGATTTCCCAGTCCTCTAGTCTCCCACTAATCTTTGCTACTTTGTATGTTTTTTCCTTCAATTTGATACTCTCCCTTATTTCCTTAGATATCCACGGTCGATTTTCCCTCTTTTTACCGTCCTTCCTTTTTGTTGGTATAAACCTTTGCTGGGCACTGTGAAAAATCACTTGGAAGGTTCTCCACTGTTCCTCAACTGTTTTACCATAAAGTCTTGGCTCCCAGTCTACCTTAGCTAGTTCTTCTCTCATCCCATTGTAATCTCCTTTGTTTAAGCACAAAACACTCGTGCTTGATTTTACCTTCTCACCCTCCATCTGTATTTTAAATTCCACCATATTGTGATCGCTCCTTCCGAGAGGATCCCTAACTATGAGATCCTGAATCAATCCTGTCTCATTACACAGGACCAGATCTAGGACCGCTTGTTCCCTCGTAGGTTCCATTACATACTGTTCGAGGAAACTATCGCGGATACATTCTATAAACTCCTCCTCAAGGCTGCCTTGACTGACCTGGTTAAACCAATCAACATGTAGATTAAAATCCCCCATGATAACTGCTGTACCATTTCTACATGCATCTGTTATTTCTTTGTTTATTGCCTGCCCCACCATAATGTTACTATTTGGTGGCCTATAGATTACTCCTATCAGTGACTTTTTCGCCTTACTATTCCTGATTTCCACCCAAATGGATTCAACCTTATCCTCCATAGCACCGATGTCATCCCTTACTGTTGCCCGGATGTCATCCTTAAATAACAGAGCTACACTACCTCCCTTACCATCCACTCTGTCCTTCCGAAAAGTTTGATACCCTCGTGACCATCCTTTAACCATGTTTCAGTAATGGCCACTAAATCATAGTCATTCACGATGATTTGCGCCATCAACTCATTTACCTTATTCCGAATACTACGAGCATTCAGGTAAAGTACACTTATGTTGGCTTTTTTACCTCTGTTCTTAATCTTAACTCCTCGATCAGTAACCTCTCCTAAGTTATATTTCCTCTTAACCTTTCTCCTAATTTTCCTTGTCGTCGAACCCATATCTTCCTGTAACAACCTGCTGTGTCGCTTACCATTAATGTTTTCACTTCCCGTTTTATTTCTTTTAGTATTCCTGGTCCTATTCACTGAGCTCCCCTCAGTCACTGTACCTTGTACTGTCGCCCTTTTTGATTTTTAACTATGGCTTCTCTGCCTTACACTTTCCCCCTTACTGCCTTTTGTTTCTGTCCCTGTTTTACTACCTTCCAACTTCCTGCATCGGTTCCCATCCCCCTGCCACATTAGTTTAAACTCTCCCCAACAGCTCTAGCAAACACCCCCCCTAGGACATCGGTTCCAGTCCTGCCCAGGTGCAGACCGTCCGGTTTGTACTGGTCCCACCTCCCCCAGAATCGGTTCCAATGTCCCAGGAATTTGAATCCCTCCCTCTTGCACCATCTCTCGAGCCACGTATTCATCCTCTCTATCCTGACATTCCTACACTGACTAGCTCGTGGCACTGGTAGCAATCCTGAGATTACTACCTTTGAGGTCCTACTTTTTAGTTTAACTCCTAGCTCCCTAAATTCAGCTTGTAGGACCTCGTCCCGTTTTTTACCTATATCGTTGGTGCCTATGTGCACCACGACAGCTGGCTGTTCACCCTCCCCCCCCCAGAATGTCCTGCAGCCGCTCCGAGACATCCTTGACCCTTGCACCAGGGAGGCAACATACCATCCTGGAGTCTCGATTGCGTCCTTCTCTGTATCTTCTCTGTATTCCCAGTAAGTACGAGTGTCTGCATAATAGTTGCCATTCTATACATTTTCTTGCCTCCCTAATGTATTTAAACTCTTAGATATTGCATGTACATCTTGTGAATGAAACATTTCCTTCCTTTTACACTTTTGATTTCCCTCATGATTTTTTCCCATTACATTATTTCTGCAAAGCTTATCTGCTTTGCTTATATCAATCAATTTCCTAAAGTTATCTCTGATTCGGTCCTCCAAGCCCCTTCCCCAAGAGAGGTAATGCTGTGACACTTGACTTTATGGTGGGGATTGCACTTTTCCCACATTTCCTATTAATCTCTTTCCATTTCATCCTGATGGACCACATAAAGCATTCATGTTTCCAAAACCAGGTTGGAGGTTCCTCTGGAAGATCTAAAGACACATTGCGTCTCTGGGCAGATTTCCTTAGGAGAATTCATGTCAGGGCATTCGATGCTCTGGACAATTTCTAGCAAGCTGCCAAGCGACAGTTGGGAATGCAGCTGTGGACTTGCTTTCTGACTGTAGAAGTGGAACTCCCGAAAGACCTTTCCCAATACTGAGTTTGGATGCCTATATTAAGCTATTAAAGTTAATTTTGTGCTTATATTATACTTTCTGACCTATGGTTGGTAATTACATTATCAGCGGACCAAGAATTTGGGCAGCACGGTAGCACAGTGGTTAGTACTGTTGCTTCACAGTGCCAGGGTTCCAGGTTCAATTCCCGGCTTGGGTCACTGTCTGTGCGGAGTCTGCTCATTTTCCCTGTGTCTGCGTGGGTTTCCTCCGCGTGCTCTGGTTTCCTCCCACAAGTCCCAAAAAACGTGCTGTTAGGTAATTTGGACATTCTGAATTGTCCCTCAGTGTACCCAAACAGGCGCCGGAATGTGGCGACTCGGGGCTTTTCACAGTAACCTCATTGCAGTGTTAATGTAAGCCTATTTGTGACAATAAAGATCATTATTATTATTGTTTTATTTATCTTAAACATCTACCCACAGAAAATATTGTTGTAAAACTTTTGGGTGGCAGAAATCTGTTTAGGATTACAAAGTTCATTCTTTGTGTCCACTCCTCTCAAAGATATTGCCAGATAGCAGCCTCGTTGACACTTCCTATACCTTCCGATAGCTTGTCACTCTGCACCCCGCCCCCCCTTCACTCAACCTTCCTGGGAGACAGCCATGATTCAGTGATAGCACTCTTGCCTCTGAGTCAGAAAGTTATAGGTTTCAAGCCCGAATGCGGAGAATTTAGCACATAAACTAGGCCGACACTTCAGTGCTAAAGGACTGTTGTACAGCCAAAGACCACCCTTCAGGTGTGATGTTAAACTGAGTCCATATCAGATGGCTAGAAAAAGTTTTATGGTATGAACTATAGAAAAGCGGGGAGATTCCTTGGGGTCTTGCCAAAATGTATCCCTCATCCAAAACTACAAAAATCAGATTGACTGGTTCACTTATCTCATAGAAAAACAAAAAATGCTGAAAAACCTCAGCCAATCTGGCAGCAGATGTGAAGAGAAAAAATAGAGTTAATGTTTCAGGTCCAATATGGCTCTTCTTCAGAACATTTGTCTCATTGTTAATTGTAAAGCATAAATTGGCTGCTTCATTTCCCTTCATTGGTGACTACAAAAGCATTCCACTGCGTGTGAAATGTTAGTGCATTCTGAGGTCAACAAAAGGACTATGTACATCCAAGATCTTTCCTTCTTTTCTTTCCTAAAGATCACTTTCCCAATGTCATGCCATACATTTTAACCTCTCTCAACATTACCTCAGAATCACGCAATGACATCTCCAGTTCAATGTCCAGTGATTGGCGCTTCCTGGACCATGTACCTCCCAGTAATTTCACACCCATGCATCCCTTTTCCCAGGGCCTATCCTGAACCAGGGTCTAGTTTGCTGCCTGCTGGATCCAAATATCAATCTCCATTTCTCATAGGTTACACCATTTCAAAAATCCAAACACGTCACCCCAAATACTTAAAAACCTTGGAACTCCCTTACCATTATTCTAGATTTAAGAGGCCCACTCCCTGTGGTTTCAAACCCCTTCACTTCTGACCACTACTGCAATACTTCTTGAACACAATGCTGACACAATAAATAAATTGATGCCCCCTCCATCCCCTCTCATTTTTCTCCAGTAGTTTTACACACCTCTTATCTTCTTACAAAACATCTTCTCTATTTTCTTCCAGGGAACCTGGGCTTTAGAATAAATTAAATAAAACTGAGTACATGTGAAAACAATAATATTCTAATGTAATTTATTTACAATGTATAATCAGCTAATATAAATGTGCAGAGAGTTATAATCTATGAATCAAGCCAGCGTTTATTGGTGCACAACCCCTAAATGGACCAGGGGGCCCAATTTACACAGGAAAAGGCAAAAGAGGAAATACAGTATTAAGAGCCTAGGCCAGACACCCAGCTTTTTGGTAAGATCTGGTTAGGGGCCAATAACATTTTCTTTAAAGTAGACAAAGTTTGAGATTTTGAATTGAATACGCCTCATGATTCTCCCAGTTTTGAACTAACAAAAATAAACTTTACTGTGCATGGTCAAGAAAGACAAAACAACTTACAATATCTGCCTTATGTGCTAGCGTAAAATGTAAATATGAGGTACTTGTGAATGAACAAACCAACTATGGGCGAACACACCACATTACACAATAAATGGCAGTTGCAACAAAGACAAAATACAGGGATTTCTTAATAATTCACCCTGATGTCAGTAAACACTGTGAGTCAACCAATCCCATTCTCTCATGAGGGGTTCTGGTCTTCACCTTCGAAGATCTAACCCAGAATTCTCTCCAAATGTCATTTTAAATCAGACTGCATCAACAATGGCCCACCTCGCAGGATTTCAATCTCATCTCCCAAGATTCTGTTCCTTTGGATTCCCAAGTACACTCTCAAACACCAAATCACAAGCACAACTTCAGCTCTTCAGCTGTATCGAGCAGAACACTACTGCTCGTAAGGGTAGCTATGGCTCAATGGACTACAGCAGAGAGTCACCAACCTCGGCTTCCTTCTTTGATCTTCAGGGCTTCTTCTGAGTCCTCTTCACTTCTACCCTGCACTTTAGGGCGGCACGGTAGTACAGTGGTTAGCACTGTTGCTTCATAGCTCAAGGTCCCAGGTTCGATTCCCGGCTTGGGTCACTGTCTGTGTGGAGTCTACACGTTCTCCCCGTGTCTGCGTGGGTTTCCACCAGGCGCTCTGGTTTCCTCCGACAGTCCAAATATGTGCAGGTTGGGCAATTTGGCCATGCTAAATTGCCCTTAGTGTCCAAAAAGTTTAGGTTGGGCTACTGGGTTATGGAGATAGGGTGTGCTTAAGTAGGGTGCTCTTTCCAAGGGCCGGTGCAGACTCGATGGGCTGAATGGCCTTCTTCTGCACTATGATAAATTCTATGATAAATTCTACTGCCCTTTTCCAGGGTGAAGGCGGTTTCTCTGTTCCTCTCTTTTTAACTGAACTGGGATCTTTTGCTGTATCTGCACCCTCACTGGGACCCTACCTTTGGGACTTCTCCCCCTGCCCCCTGTCTTTTGGACCTCTCCCTGTTCACTGCCTGGGAAGCTTTTTCTCGGTGGTGCTCTACCCGTGGTCACCTGACCTGGATTTTTGCCTCATTTTCCTTCTTCTACAGGTGCATTGGGCCCAAAGGATATAAACATTGCAGAACTGTTTATATCTCGATATAGCCCGCTCGTGGTCTGTGCCAGGGCAAAAGCCCTCAGGTCAATCAGGAGTTGCAGTTCCTGACCTCCACTCTCAATGATGTAAGGACAGTTTTCATAACAACAGTTGTAAACTATGAACCCAAATATTTATAACATCATTACAAATCTGTGTCAGGCAAGCATTTTCTGCCCAGAAATTGAACTTTCTTTTGCGTGATGTTAGCCATGATTTTCGCACAACATTTACCACAATGGATTGCTGTTTCAACATTTCCAATTCAATTTTACAACATCAAATGCAACAATGAAGTTTCAGGTTCTGCAGCTCTGTGAAACAAGTTTCTGAAGTCTCTCTCCAAATTGTATTGTCATCTTGTATATAAATTAGCTGACATGAGAAATGCAACTTATTGGTTGATAATCATCATATATCAATGGCTTTCGTAGTATTTTGTTTATTACATGGGCTATAACAACACCACAGGAGATCCATTATTGAAAAATATATGTCACACAGCATTGCTCAGGAGCGTCCTGTCCTCACGGTGCTGTAAGTCATAAGGAAATAGGTTAGGAAGGAATTTTATTAATTTGCACTCACAGTGCAGTAGGAATCTGTACCAGAAAATAACCACAGGAGCCAGTGACTCCCGCAAGATTTTCTATCCATCAATTGGTACTGGGAGCATAAATCCATCAAATTTAAGAATACAATGTGGTGGCCTTAAAGTGCCAAATACAAAAACAAATAAAGCAAAAATAAGTGTCAGCTATTCAACTTTGGAAAACAATTGTGCAGAGCAGAAATGATTGAATGCCACAAACACAAAGCCAAAACTGCAAAGCTGGCACAGGGGAGTCAGTTGCATAGTCACTGGGCTAGTAATCCGGGGTAATGCTCTGGAGAGATGAGATCTTGAACCAATTGAACATTGGGCGGCACGGTAGCACAGTGGTTAGCACGGTTGCTTCACAGCACCCTATCCCAGGTTCGATTTGCGGCTTGGGTCACTGTCTGTGTGGAGTCTGCGCGTTCTCCCCGTGTCTGCGTGGGTTTCCTCCGGGTGCTCTGCTTTCCTCCCACAAGTCCCGGAAGACATGCTTCTTAGGTGAATTGGACATTCTGAATTCTCCCTCAGTGTACCCGAACAGGCGCCGGAGTGTGGCGACTTGGGGATTTTCACAGTAACTTCATTGCAATGTTAATGTAAGCCTACCTGTGACACTAATAAAGATTATTATTATGTGTCCAAATCCCACCATGGTAGCTGGTGGAATTTAAAATCATTGAATAAATTTGGAATTGTAAAGCTATCCGCAATAATGGTGACCATGAAAACATCAGTGACTGTCATAAAAATCCATCTGGGACTTCCGGTTGCGGCTATGCAGAGCTAAGTCGCACGTTCGGCAGCTCCTGCTTGTAACGGACTTTTGGGCTCTTTTCAGGGCCCCCAACGGAATGCTTTCGACATTTCCCGGTGTGGGAAGAAGATTGCAATATTCCCCCGCAGTGTATGGCTTGGACCAGGAGCAGGGCGACTAAAAAAATGGTGGTGAACCCAAAGAAAGTGCGAGGGAAGAAGAGCAAGATGGCGGCGGGCGGGGACCAGGCAGCGTGGATGCAGTGGGCGCAGGAGCAGCAGGAGGCTATCCAGCGCTGCTTAAAGGAGATCAAAGCGGACCTGCTGGAGCCGATGAAGGCTTCTATCGATAAGCTGCTGGAGACCCAGACGGCCCAGGGGGTGGCGATCCGCGAGGTCCGACAAAAGATCTCCGATAACGAGGACGAGATCTTGGGCCTTGCGGTAAAGGTGGAGGCGCATGAGGCGCTCCACAAAAAATGTCAGGAATGGTTCGAGGAGATGGAGAATCGGTCGAGGCGGAAGAATCTGCGGATCCTGGGCCTCCCGGAGGGGCTGGACGTGGGGGCCTATGTGGTCACCATGTTAAACTCGCTGATGGGAGCGGGGTCCTTCCAGGGGCCCCTGGAGCTGGAAGGGGCCATAGAGTGCTGGCAAGGAGACCCAAGGCTAACGAGCTGCCGCGGGCGGTGCTGGTGTGGTTTCATCGGTTCGCTGATCGGGAGTGCGTGCTCAGATGGGCCAAAAAAAGAGGAGCAGCAGGTGGGAGAATGCGGAGGTTCGAATATATCAGGACTGGAGCGCGGAGGTGGCGAAAAAAAGGGCCGGGTACAACCGGGCGATGGTGGTGCTGCACAGGAAGGGGGTGAAATTTGGCATGCTGCAGCCGGCGCGACTGTGGGTCACCTACAAGGACCGGCACCATTACTTTGAGTCCCTGGAGGAGGCGTGGACCTTTGTTTAGGCCTAGAAGCAGGTCACAAACTGAGAGTCGGGATGGATAGTTGGGGATTGCTCTTGGTGTGTTACATTTTGAGGGGGGTTATTTGCTCTTGTTTCTTTTTGATTCCGTGTGGGTGGTTAGGGTGGGTTGGGCACTGTTTTGGTTGGGTCTGTCGGGTGGGCTCTTGGAGGGGGGCAAGTAAATGGAGTAGGGGTGAATGGCCAGTAGGGGGGATGGGGCCCCGCGGAGGAGGGGGAGGCCCGAGTCGGGGGTGAGGGGACTGGGCCTGTAAAAGGAGCTGCGTCAGAGGTGGCGGGGCCGGGCAGGTGGAAAGAGCGGGCTTTTTCCTGCGCTGAAGGTTGGAGGGGACGGACCGGGGAGGGGAAGCGAGGGTTGTGTCCCGCGCTTGGGATGGAAAGGGGAGGCGGAGAGCCTGCTGATGGGTAATGGAGGAGGAGGGGATATCCCACAATGGGAGGCGTCGAAGGAGAGGCGGGAGTGGCCGGGGTCAGCAGGCGTCAGCTGACTTGCGGGAGTGCAATGGGGGGAGCAAAGCAGCTAGGGGGGGTCCTAGCTGGGTTGGGGGGGGGGGTGGAGACAACCGGGTTGCTGCTGGCATGGTCAAGGGGGAGCTGGAGCGAGTAGAGGGGGTTGGGGGGGGGGGGGCCTGCCGCCGTGGGGAACGGGCCGGGCGTGGGGTGCGGGCGCGTGGCTAGCCGAGGAGGGGTTATGGCTAGTCGGCGGGGGAGGGGGGCGGGTAGCCTGGAATGTAAGGGGACTGAACGGGCTGGTCAAGCGGGCCCAGGTATTCGCGCACCTGAAGGGGCTGAAGGCGGATGTGGTCATGCTCCAGGAGACACACCTGAAGGTGGCAGACCAGGTAAGTTTGAGGAAGGGGTGGGTAGGTCAGGTGTTTCATTCGGGGCTGGATGCCAAAAATCAGGGTTGGCGATCTTGGTGGGAAAGAGGGTGTCGTTTGAGGCGTCGAGCATTGTGACAGACAATGGCGGCAGATATGTAATGGTAAGTGGTAAGCTGCAAGGGGAGAGGGTGGTGCTGGTCAACGTGTACGCCCCGAACTGGGACAATGCGGGTTTTATGCGGCGCACGTTGGGTCGAATCCCGGAATTGGAAGTGGGAGGCCTGATAATGGGGGGGACTTTAACACGGTGTTGGATCCGGCACTGGACCGCTCCAGGTCGAGGACGGGTAGGAAGCCAGCGGCGGCTAAAGTGCTGAGGGGGTTTATGGACCAGATGGGACGGGTGGACCCTTGGAGATTTGCAAGGCCGGGGGCTAGGGAATTTTCATTCTTCTCGCATGTTAATAAGCCCTATTCCCGGATCGACTTGTCTATTATGAGCAGGGCGCTGATAGCGAGAGTAGAGGATACCGAGTACTCGGCGATAGCCATTTCGGATCACGCCCCGCATTGGGTAGACCTAGAGCTGGGGGAGGAGAGGGACCAGCACCCGTTGTGGCGCTTGGAGGTGGGGCTGTTGGCGGACGAGGAGGTGAGTGAGCGGGTCCGAGGAAGCATAGAGATACCTGGAGGCCAACGATAACGGGGAGGTCCGAGTGGGGATGGTCTGGGAGGTGCTGAAGGCAGTGGTTAGGGGAGAGCACTGATCTCCTTTAGGGCCCACAAGGAGAGGAGAGAGCAGAGGGAGAGTCTGGTAGGAGAGATGGTGAGGGTAGGCAGCAGGTATGCGGAGGTGCCTGAGGAGGGACTGTTGAGGGAGAGGCGTAGCCTCCAGGCCAAATTCGACCTGTTGACCACCAGGAAGGCGGAGGCGCAGTGGAGGAAAGCCCAGGGGACGATTTATGAATATGGGGAAAAGGCAAGTCGGATGCTGGCGCATCAACTTTGGAAGCGGGACGCAGCTAGGGAAATCGGAGGAGTTAAGGATAGGGGAGGGAGTGTGGAGCGCAGTGGGATTGGCATCAATGGGGTCTTCAGGGACTTTTATGAGGAACTGTATCGGTCAGAGCCCCCACTGGAGGAGGGAGGGATGGGCCGCTTTCTGGACCAGTTGAGGTTCCCGAAGGTGGAGGAGGGACTGGTGGCGGGATTAGGGCCCCGATTGGGCTGGAGGAGCTGGCCAAAGGGATAGGGAGCATGCAGGCGTGGAAGGAACCGGGGCAGGACGGTTTCCCGGTCGAATTCTACAAAGAATATGTGGACCTGTTGGGCCCGTTGCTGGTTAGGAACTTCAGTGAAGCAAGGGAGGGGGGGGGGGGGGGCTTTGCCCCCGACGATGTCCTGGGCACTGATCTCCTTGATCCTGAAGCGGGACAAGGATCCCCTGCAGTGTGGGTCTTACAGGCGATTTTGTTGTTAAACGTAGATGCCAACGTGCTGGCGAAGGTCTTAGCTACGAGAATTGAGGATTGTGTGCCACAGGTGATCCACGAAGACCAGACGGGGTTCATGTAGGGGAGGCAGTTGAACGCGAATGTGTGGAGGCTCCTGAACATTATTATGATGCCAGCGAGGGAGGGGGAGGTGGAGATAGTGGTGGCGATGGACGCTGAGAAGGCCTTCAATTGGGTAGAGTGGGGGTACTTGTGGGAGGTGCTGAAGACGTTCGGGTTTGGGGAGGGTGTAGCCACCTGGGTTGGCCACTTCCCGACTTTAAAATGGAGATCCGCTAAGAATGCAGGGAAATTCAGTCAAATGCAGGAAAAACAAGCAGGTGCAAAGTTTCCTGTGTATTAGAACTTGCAGCAACCCAGACAGCACTGAAACTAACCACCATCTGCATATTAATGAGCGATCCCCAGGAACAATTGGAAACAGTTAAGATAAACAAAGCCAAGCCAGACTCCTCGGCGCCAGCAGGAGCCAAGACAAAGGAAGGCCAACGGACACTCAGGGATCGCCCAGCGATCATGGAACAGCTCCAGTATTGGAGAAATCGATCTAAGTGATCAGAGCTTAGTCCAATCACTTGGAACCAGGTACGGGGTCCACCCAAAAGGGTGCAAAGCCCCTGGGGACTATAAAATAGAGTCCCCAGGTTCAATTCGTCCTTCTTGGCAGGGCCTCTCAGCAGCTCGAAACAACCCTTGACAGTGACCTGCCTAGCCGCTGCATCAACCAAGTAAGTCTCCAGTCAACGCACGCTACGAGATAGGCTCTCCTAGCTACCAGTCTATACCAGCTTTGAAGCCTGCAGACTCAGAATCGAACGAAAGGCCATTTGTTCCCCTGACCTGGTGGGCCAGTTCCAAAGCTAAGTATAGGCCTCTTAGTGTTAGACATAGTCTAGTAAGTAGAGTTTTATACATGAGTAGTGATTGGCTGTGTATAATAAATGTGTTTTGATTTGAAACTTACTAACTGGTGTATTGAGTTATTGATCAGGACTTGAACTTGAACCTTGTGGTGGTATCATAAAGATACCTGCAACTCTAGAGCAAAGGTTATAAAACAGAGCAAATTAAGTAAAGACACAAAGAGCAACATTTACTGGCGACTCCGCCGGGACCCGACGTAGAAGTGGCCTAGCCACTCCGAGAGAACCCAAAATTTGAATTGAGAATCAAATTGGGATCAGAAACATTCACAAGTGTTCAAGCAGTTCTGATCAATCCTCATAATTCGGAAGCGTGTTAATGCTTGCATAACTAACAGGGCTATAAGGTAAAACTGATAGATTTTGTTGCGAAAAACTGTCGGGAGTTTGTTTTCCGGAAAATAGCGAACGCCGTACCCGTGTTTACAGCACCGCCTTAGTACCCCTCGTTCCAAATTTTAAAAGAGAGCATTCAGATAGGAAAAATGGCAATGAAGGCAATGGAACGCCTCATGAACCCTCAAGAATTCGTGGTCGCAGCGACCAGCAGCAGAGTAGGTCAGTGTTCCGTTTGGGAAGTTGAGATTAGAAGGTACCTCAAAGGGAAAGGATGGCCCCTTTGGAGTGACTGTTGTTCAAATGAGGAAACAGGTCCCGGGAGTATAGGACATACTTGGTGGGAGAACCTGAGCGAAATCCATAAGAAGAGCTTAGGGAAAGCTCACAAGCCGATGGCAATCGTATCCTGTCTGGGACAATTGCGAGGCACAGAGGAGGTCGTTCGGACGCTCCGCAAAGAGATAGAAGAGAGACATCGAATGAGCAAGGTCGATGTTAGTGAGATCGAGAGAGAGAATGTACAATTGAGAAGGAAGTTGCCAGCAAAGGACGGAGAGGTGGATGATGCCAAGGGGGCACACCAGTCTTGTCTAGCACATCTGAGCAGCTTCCAAACCCAATACGATAAGGCCTATCAGGACACGCAACATGCAGTCCTGGTAAGAGAAGAGACAGAAAAACAGGTAGAGGCATTGCAAAGGCAGTGCAGCGATCTAAAGGCAGCGTTAAGAGCACTCCACGCTTCCACCACGGAGCACAGACAAAGCTCAGTGGATCATGCAAAATGCCGGAAGCAGACTCCGGAACTGCAGCCTTTGCTTTCAGTGCAAAATGGGTTTCAAAGCACCTTTGGATCCCAATTAGATGAAGAAGACGGCCCTGATTGGCAAGAACTAAACAAAACTGCGCATAGATATGTACAGGGAACATGTGCGCAAGGAAAGCCCCAAAGGAGAAAAGCACCCCAACCCCCCACAGAGCAGATAGATCAGGCACCCATGAATCCAGTAACTACCCACCGCACAGTCACATCGGACGGAGATGCGGAATTCCTTTACACCACCCCCTTAACTGTGACCCAATTACGGAACGCATGCAAAACGATCAAACCATTCCTCCCCACCTCAGACACCCACCACTTCTTTGCTAGAGTGAAACAGCAGGCGACCATGTACGGCCTGGATGAGCGTGAGCAAGTGAAGCTCACAGTTTTGAGTTTAGACCCTTCAGTTGTAGCAGCCCTTCCCTACCCACAGAATGTAGGAGGAGGCATTCTTGCAGAGATGCACACGGCGATCCTAGACGCGATCGGTTATAACAGAGGTGACCCAGTAGAAGGCCTGAATAAGTGCAGGCAGAAGAAAACAGAACACCCCACAGCGTTTGCTGGACACCTGTGGATCCATTTTACAGCCACTTTCGGAAACTTAGACCGCGCCCATTTGTCCCGACAACATGGCCAAATGGACCCGCACCCTTATCTCCCATGTCACAGAGGCAGGACAAAAAGCTTGTACTAATTATGACCCCTCGGAAGAAACGCACAATGAAAAGTGGGTTTTTAAAAGGTTGTCCCGCCCCTGGGAGCAATCTGTCCACAACAAACCTGCGATTAGAAAACCCGAAGAACAGCAGGCAGAGGCAGATATCCAAGCAGCTAAAGTGCACCAGAACCCCGCATGGGTGAAAGAAGGCATGAACAGCCCCCCACAGAAACCACAGGAGTGTTACAACTGTGGACAATTAGGTCACTTTGCACGAGAGTGCAATGCCCCACAAAAGCCACAGAGAGCCCAGCAGGCAGACACTCTGAATAGAAACAGGACAAAGCCCATACATAGTGAAAGCACCCGTTCAGACCAGACAGACATGAACGGAACTGACTGACGGTGTTCGGGCTCCCTCACCTGGGTCTGCGACACCCTTTGGGATAGGTCCGGCCGACCAGTCATTGCAGCGAAAATACGGGGACAGCCCATCGAATTTCTCTGGGACAGAGGAGGGTCCCGCACCCCAATTAATTCCTCCACCATGTTCCAAAAAGACACGTGGCACACTACAGCCACAATCACCCTCTTCAGCTTCACAGGCCACTCACAACAGGGACACATCACAGCCCCTGTACCCCTTCAAATTGGCAACATTACAACAAAACACCCCCTAGTTTTGGTCAATCTACCCCAGCAGAACACACTTTGGGCATCGATTTCATGAACTCCCACAACCTGTCATTTGACCCAGTAAATCAATGTATCTGGAAAATGACAAAGTCAGCAAGAGCCCCCGCAACGCTTACAGTAGGTGAGTATGCTAATAAGATTAGCGCAGTCGGCGATTTTTGGTTTGACCCGACCACGATTAGCGCAGCCAAACAGGTTAGGGCAGTTCTCCAGAAAAACAGAACCGCATTTGCAAGTCATAAACATGACTGCGGCAGGATGGCTGATTCGGTTCAAATAACAGGACCTGTCCCTAGACCCCAGAAGCAATATGGATTTCCCCAAGAGGCAGAGGGAGAAATCTCAAAAGTTATTGATAGTTTATTAGAACAAGGCGTATTTAGATCAGTAGCCTCTACTAATAATGCCCCGATTTGGCCAGTGAGAAAGCCCGATGGATCGTGGCGACTGACCATCGATTACCGGGAACTCAACAAAGTCACCCCTGCAGCAGCCCCCACGGTAGCCACAAGTCCCGAGACCATGCTCAAACAGGGACTCAACTCACGATATTTTCCAGTTTTGGACATCAGTAACGGATTCTGGTCCATTCCATTGGCAAAAGCGTGCCAGTACAAATTTGCCTTCACTTTTAAAGGTCAGCAGTACACGTGGACATGCCTTCCACAACTCCCCCTCCATTTTCCTCCGACAGCTGGCCAATGGTTTATCAACATTTTCTCGCCCCGAATGTCTGGTCCAGTATGTAGACGACCTATTACTGCAGACAGACACCAAGGCAGAGCACATCGCGCTTCTGTCCGAACTCCTGGAACTCCTACAGCGAATTGGATGTAAAGTGAACCCCAAGAAGGCCCAAATTTTGGAAAACAAAGTGGTATATTTGGGAACGATTAACACGCATGGTAAACGCGAGATTGAGCATAAAAGAATTGACTCGATTGTCAAATTGCCCCTTCCCCAGAATGTTTCCGCCCTCCGGTCGTTTTTAGGACTGGTTGGCTACTGCCGAAACCATATTGACGGTTTTGCCACCAAAGCAGGAACCCTCTCGGAACTCCTAAAGAAAGGAGCCCCTTGGGAATGGCTTCCACTGCACACGGATGCTGTAGATGCTTTAAAGCGCGCACTCATTGCAGCCCCCGCACGACAGGTTTCATACCCGCTTTCCCCCTATGCTATAGAGATAGCTAGCACAGATCGTACCCTTTCGGCCGTGCTCCTCCAGGAACAGCACAAACAGTTAATTTTAGATGAAATGAAAAAATGAAATGAACATCGCTTATTGTCACAAGTAGGCTTCAATGAAGTTACTGTAAAACGCCCCTAGTCGCCACATTCCGGCGCCTGTTCGGGGAGGCTGTTACGGGGATTCCTGTGGAGCAGGAATTTTCAGCCTGTGAAAGGCACCTGCTCGCAGTTTTCTGGGCAGTTCAATACTTTTCATAAATCACCGGACTAAACCCCATCACAATCCTCACGGAACACACCCCCACCCAACTTTTACTAGACGGACGACTTAAGGACGGTACAGTAGGCCAGATCAGAGCAGCCAGATGGACCCTTCTTTTGCAGGGATGGGACATCGCTGTTAAAAGGACCAAGCCCCACACTTTCCTAGCCGACAACCTTCAGTACCCAGGCACCCCCCACGAATGTGAAATCATCTCACCGCACCACAACACAGGCCCCTTTATCACGAAACCCCCCCCAAAAAAAGATAGATAGTTCACCCCAGAGCCCCCAGCACACAGACACGTGTGCACCCTTGAGAATATATGTGGATGGTTCTTCCACTATATTAAATGGGAAGCGCATTACAGGATGCGGCATCTATGTTGAGGACGCGCAGGGACGCGCCCTAGAAGAAATCTCATTAAAACTGCCAGGACACTTAGGCACGCAGGCGGCAGGACTAGCAGCCATTGCATACACTGTAGATCAGCCAGATTCCTTCCCCAGCCCAGCAGACATATACTCAGACAGCCTCTATGTCTGTAACTGCCTACCCCAGTGGAAAGCAAGAGGATTTATTTCCGCGGACGGAAAACCCCTCCCTTCAGCCCCATTGCTCCGGCACATTTTGGACAAAGCACAGGGCAGGATATTTGGTATTACTAAAGTATGAAGTCACCACCGTTCCTCCCCACCTGGAAATGTAAAAGCCGTCGCACTGGCTAAAGCAGAACCCCCCCAAAAGCGCCCCAGTGAATGCAGTTCAGATCTCACAGATAAATATCAAAGATTTAGTGCAGGTCCAGAAGCAAGATAGTAATCTCAGGGAGATTTTAAAAGGAAAATTTCCAGCCCCATACGATAGGTTTAAAAATGCACTGACCACACATGACGGTGTGGCCCTAAAAGACACCCTTTATGTGGTTCCTGAACAGGACAGGAATCAGCTTATTTGTTTGTTCCATGATAGTCATGGGCATCAGGGAATTGACCGCATTACAGCCCACCTCAGGCAGCTCTGTTGGTGGCCGAATTTAAAGGAAGATGTCACGCACTGTGTAGAAAATTGCCTTATGTGTGCCCAAAACAATCCGGACAGATATGTGAAGAAAGCTCAGCTTAGCCACACCCGTCCCGTTAATGGCCCCTGGCCTAATCTCCAGATTGATTTTATAGGACCATTGCCCCCTTGCAGGAATGGTCACAAGTATGTGTTAGTTGTTACAGACACGTTTACAAAATCGGGAGAAGCATTCCCATCTAGAACAAACACGGCAAAGATGACAGCTAAGATTTTAACCCACCACATCTTTACAAGATGGGGACTCCCCCGCAGCATTGAATCTGACCAAGGTTCCCATTTTACGGGACGTGACAGGAAGAACGTCCTCACGATATTTGGCATTACCCAAAAATTCCACATCGCATACCACCCCCAGTCAAGTGGTATCGTGGAGCGAATGAATCGGACCCTAAAAGCAACCCTCAGGAAAATGTCCAACAAAACAGCACCACTTGGGATTCAGTCCTCCCTTTTGCACTAATGTTTTTGCGTAACACTGTTTCGACATCCACAGGATACACCCCACACACTCTCATGACCGGATGCCCCATGAAAGGCACAGAATTTCTATTGGGACTTGACTTGACCAGCCCCGAAGTGACGGCCCTCACACACGAGAATGCAGTGAAACAATTAGGCGAGAATGTAAAAACGGCTCAGCTAGCAGCTTCAGTAAAATTAGGCACCAGGAAGAAACAGCGCAAGGCCTGTTTCGACAAGACAGTGCATGCGACTGAGTTTGATGTAGGACAGCAGGTCATGCTCTCCATTTACAACCCCAGCACGTTCCTGTCACTTAAGTATTCGGGTCCGTACTCCGTTGCGGACAAAGTAAGCTCCTCCGTTTATAAGATTAAGTACCCCAACGGGAAGACCGCGTGGTTTCATATTAACCAGCTCAAGGCATATGGCTTGCAGTCTAACCACGCACACCACGTCATGCTCGATGCAGCAGACCACGCCCCGCCCACAGCCAACGTATCCGTACCCTCCCCCAACACACCCACCCCATCCACGGACTCGACCTCGACTCCACCCCGAACTCTAGACTCCGCCACGGAAATCCCACAGACAGCAGCAGCAGCGACAGCGACTGTGACACAGACGATAGCCACAGCACGCCTCCCTACTATCCCCATGCAACAGGCCCCACACCCAGCGAATCTGAACATGATTCGAGTAATCCCTTCCTGATCACATTCCTTAACAAACCTCACCAAAGACCACCGCCCTACGATGACGACCCCAACTCCATTTCCACAGAATTAGACACGACTATTTCGCACCGTGACAATTCGTACAGGCTCGTCAGAAATGACGAGATGGACCCTAAGTCACACCATGCAGCTTTAGCAACCCTCATCCACTCAAGAGTATGGCATCCGGGAGAAGATGATGACATTGAGTCTGACTCCCAAAACGAGAACCCCTTTGCGACCCTGTTTGCAACTGATAACTGAGGTGTCCAGATGATGTTTTAAAAGGAACCGCTTGGGAGAAACGGTGTCCTTTCTGATGGAATCTGCACCATGTTTGTTGAATGTTTGTTCGTTAATGTTATCGTTAAGTGTTGTGTGAAACCGCCGTGGCCCATACAAACCCCATTTTGGCTCGTTACGTTCAAAATTCTTTTGTTTGGTTTTGGCAATCCTTAGGTTGCTTCCCTATGCTATTTACATCCTCAAACACTGGAATGGTAAATCACACAGGCTGCAAGACGGCTCGCAGTACGGCAGTATTTTCTTAGATGTCTAGTCCAAATATTAGGATTTAAAAAAAAAAAAATGAGGGGGTCACACATGGTGACCAATTATAAAGGGAAATTGGCACTAAAAGACAGACATGCTAACGTACAAGATATTAAACAAGACAGTAACAGAAACTATGCTTGATCCACAGAATTCCAGAAGCTCCAGGAAGAGAGAAGAGATGAAAAGGAAGAGAAGAGAAGAAAGTAGAGAAGAATGAAGACATAACACCTGTTTTTCGTTATCATTATAATTTGTATTCGGTTACGCGCGAACGCGAACCCCCTGACCCCAACCTCCCCCGGCCGTCAATGATTCACTTCCCCATAGCACCCAGAGCCCAGTGACAAGTAACAACACACCATCATGGTGTGATAGGTTTATAACGTGGTACTCCCTTTCATATTGTTGCTAACTTTTGGTTAGTCCACTTGGCTCTGTTTTATAACCTTTGCTCTCGAGTCGCCAGGTATCTTTATGATACAGCCACGAGGTTCAAGTTCGAGTAATGACCAATAACTCAATACACCGATTAGTAAGATTTGAATCAAAGCACATTTATTATACACAGTAATCGCTACTCATGCACAAATTCTACGTCTAAGCTACTTCTACGACTAACAGGACTGTACTTAACTTCGGATTGGCCCACCAGGTCAGGGGAACAAATGGCCTTTCGTTCGGGTTCTGAGTCTGTGGGATTCGAAGTTGGTACGGATTGATAGCTAGGAGCGCCTATCTCGTAGCGAGCGTTGACTTAAGACTTACGATCTCTCGGTGGCCGTTGAACCGGTCACGGTCAATGTTGGTTCATGTTGCTGGGTGACCCAGTCAAGAAGAAGGATTTGAACTTGGGGGCTTAACTTCATAGTCCCCTGGGGCTTCCCGCCTTTCGGGGCGGACCCTGTACCTGGTTCTAGGTGATTGGACTTTGTTCCAATCGCTTGGTTCGATTTCTCCAATACTGGAGCGGTTCCCTAATCGATGGGCGGTCTTGGGTGTCCGTTAACCTCTTTTGTGTTGGCTCCTGCTGGCGCCGGGGAGTCTGGCTTAGTTTTGTTTGTCCCAAATGTTGCTATTGTTCCCGGGGATTGCTTATTGGTATATAGATGGTTGCTACATTATTATGCAGATGGCTGCTAGTATCGATGCTGTCTGGGCCTTTGCAGAGTTAAATACACAGCAAACTTGCAACTGCTGGTTTCTGCTGTTGCTCTTTCTAGCTTTATTCTATTTGCTCTGTTTAGGCCACCTTTGCTCATGAGTCGCCAGGTATCTTTATGATACCGCCACGTGGTTCAAGTTTAGGTTTTGATTAATAACACAGCACACCGCTCAGTAAGGATTAAAACAACGGTCATTTATTATATACAACAAGCAATATTAATACGCTAATACTACTTTCTATACAATAAACCTATCACTACTGGCTAATACTTAACTTAGGAAGAGCCCACCAGGTCAGGGAAACGAATGGCTTGTCCAATCAAATCTGGCCCGCGGGATTCAAAAGGGCTGCTACAGGTCGGTGGCTAGGTGTCTCTACCGGATAGCGATCGTTGGATTCAAACTTACTGCTACCGGTGGCTGGTCTTCTGAAGGTCTCGAGCAGGCGAAGATGAGAGAGAGATCTGAACTTGGACCTTTACTTTTTTAGGGCCCAGGGGCGTCCCGCCTCCCGGGGCGGCCCTTGACCCTGAGTCCCAAGTGATTGGATTCTGTCCCCAGTCTCTGGGGTCGATGTGTCCAATGGTGAGGCGATTCCTCGATCGGGGGGTGGTCGCTCACCTGTCTTTGTTTCGGCCACTGCAGGCGCCGACAGGTCTGGCCCGGTATTCAATTGCTAATATGTTGCAATTGTTCCCGGGGATAGCCGATTTAACTATGGATGTCTGAGTTGATTAGGTGTAAACAGTCCTGAATGAAACTGCGGATACCTGGGTTAAAGGGCTGTTGATAGCCCTGAGTATCGATCTGGGCTACGTTCCCAGAGCTGAATATGCAAACCTGTCTGCAGCTGCCTGCCTGTGTCTTCTTGGCTGCTTTTCCCAGCAGTCTTTCGGGTTAGCCATTTTAAACTGGGTTTTGGCCAGATTAATCAGAACGCAGCCATTTTACATGGCTACATTCCCGCCTTGTGATCCTAACGCGAAGCGTTAAATTTTGTCCTCTTCGTTTCCCGACTGCGGGGGGGGGGGGGGGGGGGGGCACCTCCCCCATGGCCACTACTCTGACCCGGGGGGGGGGGTCACCTTCCCCATGGCCACTACTCTGACCCTAGCTATGCATAAAAATTTACCTAAACAATTCTTGAGGGCGCTATGTCAGGCAGGGGCATGTATCTATAAAAAAATAAACTGGGAACCTCTAATTTTACCTAAACACTCTATACTCCTAAACATTGCATTATCCTATCTTCCTAAAACATACAACAACAATCACAACATTTAATATACTCTTTCCTGGCTTGGCAGTCAAGCTCAGGATCATACATTTTTTTTTAATGAATCGTTCCGTATATTTCTTAATTTACAGGAATAATGCACGTGAATACTCTTTATTCTTTATAGGTCGCGGGGGTCTGGGGTCTGGTCATAGCCGAATATCGGGGATCGGATCCGATATACCGGGGTTCGAGCGCGGTACGCTCTCCTTTTCCACTTGCGGAGGCGCATGGTCTGTACTGCACAACTGAGTATAGCCAATGCCAACAGTGCCTCAATGATGTATGATAGAGAGTACCAAGTTATGAACTTGGCACACCAGCATAATGCAGCGTGGTTGGTGACTGGGCCCTCGGTACTACGGGGCAGTGAAGCGTTAACGGCAGGGGGGTTTGGAGTGATGGGGTCCGCGTTCCCGCGCAACAAAAAGTCCATAACAAGCATGTTGAGCACGAAGAAAGGAGTCCTCATGGCTGTCTTCTTTCTTTCCTTTTCCTGTTTTTGCTGGTTTTCTCCGGACTTGGAGCTTCTGGAGTTCTGTAAGACAAGCGTAGTGTGTGTAAATACTTCGGTTTAATATCTGGTGTGTTAGTGTGTCTGTCCTTCTTGGGGCCAATTAAACCCTTATAATTGGTCACAGCATGTGACTCTCCCCCCATTTTTTTTTTCAAAACAAATGTTTGGACACGGCACACTTCCCAATGGTGGACCAGTGCTAACTTTATCATCCAAATGCTCTAGGATGTAAATAGCATGTGGCAGCAACCCAAAGGTTGCCTAAATAAAATAAAACGGTTTTTGAAAGTAAAGTTCGAATGAGGTGCGTGTGGGCCGCGACGGGTACGATTTGGGTGGAGTCCCCGGGTAGGACGGCTACCAATACCGTATCTTCCCTACCCGAGCGTTTTTGACCAACGGGGGGGGTCCCCAGGCAGGGCGGGTCTCACGCCGTTTCTCCACTGCCTGAGCGACCAAATAACGGACACGAATGTAGTCATCATGGTGGGGTTACTGTTCTGATTATACCATCCAATCAGAAGAGTAGCTACAATCGGGCGTCTGGTCTGGTGGGCCTCTGAGGCAAGTCCTCAGAGGTATCGGCCGAATCGGCGTGTGGCCGCGGTGGGTGTCAGCGGGAAAAGTTAAAAAGTTCAGGTGAATGGGTGTGGGGCGGTGAGAAAATTCTCCTGTAGGACGAACAACATTTAACAAACAGACAGACAACATACAACATTCTGCAGGTTCCATCAGAAAGGACAACACTTTTCACCAAGTGTCTCCTTTAAATCATCATGTGGACACCTCAGTTCTCGGTTGCGAACAGGGTCGCAAAAGGGTTGGCGGAGTCAGGCCCGAGGTCGTCACCGTCTCCCGGGTGCCAAACTCTGGAGTGGATCAGTGCGGAAAGGGCTGCGTGGTGTGAGTTGGGATCGTCCTCGTCGTTGCGGACGAGTCTGCAGGAGTTGTCGCGGTGCCAATGAGTGGTGTCGAGTTGGGTGCGGACAAAGTCGGGGTCGTCCGTGTAGTTTGGTGGTCGGTGGATGGGTTTATTTAAGTAGGTGATGAGGAAGGGGTCACTGGAGTCGAGGTCGGAGTTGCTGGGTGTGGGACCAGGATGGTAGGGAGGTGTGCTGTGGCTGTCGTCAGAGTCACAGTCGCTGTCTGTGCTGCTGCAGTCTGTGGGCGTTCCGGGGCAGAGCGTAAAGTTCGTGGGTGGAGTCGGTGGCGAGTCCATGTCTGGGCTGGACGTGGAAGGGGTGGGTGTGGTGACGTTGGATGTGGGCGGGATTTGGTCGGCTGCGTCAAGCATGACGTGGTAGGAGTGGTTTGACTGTGGTCCATAAACCTTGAGCTGGTTTATGTGAAACCATGCTGTCTTACCATTTTGGTATTTAATTTTATATACCGACGGGCTTATTTTGTCCGTAATTGAATATTTTGGAGACAGAAACGTTGTACACGGATAACATTACTTGCTGTCCTATGTTGTACTCCGTAGCATGTACTGCTTTAGCAAAACAGGCCTTGCTCTGTTTTCTTTTAGTGCCCAGTTTAACAGCGGCTGCTAGCTGAGCCATTTTTATATTTGCAAGTAGTTGTTCCACGGCCTTCTCGTGGGTGAGGGCCGTGACTTCGGGGCTGGTTAGGTCTAAACCTAGCAAGTATTCTGTCCCTTTCATGGGGCGTCCGGTCATGAGGGTGTGTGGGGTGAAACCTGTGGAGGTGAAAACAGTGTTACGCAAAAACATCAGCGCAAAGGGGAGGACCGAATCCCAAGTGGTGTTGTTTTGCTGGACCATTTTTCTAAGGGTGGTTTTTAGGGTCCGATTCATGCGCTCCACTATACCACTCGACTGAGGGTGGTACGCAATGTGAAATTTTTGGGTTATGCCAAATATCGTGAGGACGTTCTGCATGACCCGTCCCGTAAAGTGAGAACCTTGGTCTGATTCAATACTGCGGGGGAGTCCCCATCTTGTGAAGATGTGGTGGGTTAGGATTTTGGCGGTGGTTTTCGTGGTGTTGGTGCGGGCTGGAAATGCTTCCACCCACTTTGTAAAAGTGTCAATGACCGCCAGAACATATTTATAGCCATTCCTGCAAGGGGGCAATGGACCTATAAAATCGATCTGGAGGTTAGTCCAGGGGCCGTTAACGGTCGGGTGTGGCTGAGATGTGCCTTTTTGGCATACCTATCTGGGTTGTTTTGCGCGCAGATGAGGCAATTTTCGATGTAATGTGATACATCCTCTTTAAGATTTGGCCACCAACAAAGCTGCTTGAGGTGGGCTGCGGTGGGTTCTATTCCCTGGTGTCCATGGCCGTCATGGAATAGACAGATCATCTGATTCCTATCTTGTACAGGAATCACATAAAGGCTGTCTTTTAACACCACGCCATCATGTGTGGTTATGGTATTCCGGAACCTCTCGTATGAGGCTGGAAACTTCCCTTTCACGATCTCAGTGAGAGCGCTATCATGCTTCTGGGCCGCTACTAGATCCTCAATCCCAGTCTGCGCGACCTGAACTGCACTCACTGGGGCGCTCCCGGGGGCTTCCAAAAGTACCCATGCCTGGATCCTGCCTTAGCCAACGCGTCGGCTTTTACATTTCCAGGGGGGGAAGAACGATGGTGGCTGCGGACTTTTATAATGCCAAAAGTCCTGTCCTTGGCCTTTTCCAGAATATGGCGGAGTAATGGGGCTGAGGGGAGGGGTTTTCCATCCGCTGAAACAATTCCTCTTGTTTCCCAGAGGGGCAGAAATTCGGTGAGGCTGTTGCAGACGTACAGACTGTCTGAATATATGTCTGCTGGGCTGGGGAAGGAATCTGGGTGGGCTACAATGTAGGCGATGGCCGCAAGCTCTGCAGCCTGCGCGCCTAAGTGCCCGGGCAATTTTAATGCGATTTCTTCGAGGGCGCATCCCTGCGCGTCCTCCACATAAATCCCACAACCTGTTATGAGTTGCCCATCCAGGATTGTGGAAGATCCATCCACATAAATCCTGATGGGGTCACACGTGTCCGGGTGAGGGGGGTTCTGAGATGGAGTGGCTAGTTTTCTGGGGGGTGTTCTGGCTATAAGGGGGCCTGTTTTATGGTGGGGCGAGATGATTTCACACTCGTGGGGGGTTCCGGGGTACTGTAGATTGTCCGCTAAGTATGTGTGAGTCTTTGTCCGTTTTACTGTGATGTCCCGTCCTTGTAAGAGAAGGGTCCACCTAGCAGCGTGGATTTGGCTGACGGTACCATCTTTAAGTCGTCCGTCCAGTAAAAGTTGGGTGGGGGTGTGCTCGGTCAAAATGGTGATGGGGTTCAGTCCGGTAATGTATGAGAAGTACTGGACTGCCCAGAAAACTGTGAGCAGGTGCCTCTCACAGGCTGAAAATCCCTGCTCCACAGCATCTAAAATTTGGGAGGCATAAGCTACGGGTCTTAGCTGATCGTGCCGTTCCTGCAGGAGCACGGCTGAAAGGGTGCGGTCTGTGGTCGCTACCTCTATGGCAAAAGGGGAAAGCGGGTCGGGAACTTGTAGTGCGGCGCCGGCTATGAGTGCCTGTTTTAGTGATTCCACAGCCTCCGTATGCTGCGGAAGCCACTCCCAGGGGGCTCCTTTCTTTAGGAGGTCTGAGAGGGGCGCTGCCTTGCTGGCGAAACCGTCAATGTGGTTTCGGCAGTAGCCAACCAGTCCTAAAAATGACCGGAGGGCTGACACGTGTTGGGGAAGGGGCAATTTAGCGATCGAGTCAATTCTTTTGTGCTCGATCTCGCGTTTGCCGTGTGTGATGATAGTACCCAAATATATCACCTTTTCTTCCAATATTTGGGCCTTCTTGGGGTTTACTTTACAGCCAATGGAGTGTAGTAACTCCAGGGGTTCGGACAGAAGCTCAATGTGCTCTTCCTTTGTGTCTGTCTGCAGTAGTAGATCGTCTACATACTGTACCAGACATTCGGGGCGAGAAAGTTTTGCTAGTCCATTTGCCAGCTGTCGGTGGAAAATAGAGGGGGAGTTGTGGAAGCCTTGTGGCAGGCATGTCCACGTGTACTGCTGAGCTCAGAAAGTGAAGGCAAATTTGTACTGGCACGCCTTTGCCAATGGAATGGACCAGAACCCATTACTGACATCCAAAACCGTGAAATATCGGGCATGGAGTCCCTGTTTGAGCATGGTCTCGGGACTCGTTGCAACGGTGGGGGCTGCTGCGGGGGTGACTTTATTGAGTTCCCGATAATCAATGGTCAAGCGCCATGATCCGTCGGGTTTCCTTACTGGCCAAATCGGGGCATTATTAGTTGAGGCTACCGATCTTAGGACGCCCTGTTCTCATAAGCTTTCTATGACCTTTAGGATTTCTCCCTCTGCTTCTAGGGAAAATCCGTACTGTTTTTGGGGTCTAGGGTCTGGTCCGGTTATCTGTACGGAACCGGTCATCCGTCCACAGTCGTGTTTGTGGGTTGCAAATGCTGCCCTGTTCTTTTGCAGGACTGCCCTAACCTGTCGGTCCGTGCTGAGTGTGGTGGGGTTGAACCAAAACTCGCCTACGGCGCTGATTTTGTTCATGTAGTCCCCTATATTGAGCGTTGCGGGGGCTCTAGCGGATTTCGCCATCTTCCAGACATACTGGTTGACTGGATCGAAAGAGAGGTGGTGAGAGTTCATGAAGTCGATCCCCAAAATGTGCTCTGCTGTTGGGGCAGGTCGACTAACACTACGGGGTGTTTTGTACTAAGGGTGCCGATTTGGATGGGTACAGGGGTTGTGATATGCCCCTGTTGTGAGTGGCCTGTGAAGCCGCTGAGGGTGATAGTGGATGTGGTGGGCCACGTGTCCTTACCAAGGGTGGAGGAATTTAAGGTTGTGCGGGACCCTCCTGTGTCCCAGAGAAACTCGATCGGCTGTCCCCTAACCTTTGCTGCGACTACGGGTCGTCCTGACCTATCCCAAAGGGTATCGTAGACCCAGCTGGGGGAGCCTATACACCGTCATGCCGTTCCGGTTGCGTCTGTCTGATCGGGCTGGGCGCTAACGCTATGTATGGGCGCTGCCTTTTTCTTATTGGGAGTGCCTGTTTGTTGGGCTTGCTGTGGTTTCTTAGGGCCATTGCATTCCTTAGCAAAATGTCCCAAGTGTCCGCAATTGTAGCACTCTTGCGGCTTGGCTGGGGGGCTGTTATTTCCCTCGTTTACCCAGGCGGGGTTGTGAAGAGTGGTTCTTACTGCCTGCATATCTGCGGCAGCTTGGTTTTCCTCGGGTGTTCTAGTGGCTGATTTACTGTGAGCCGCTTGTTCCCAAACGCGGGACAATCTCTTGACCACCCACTTCTCATTATGAGCCTCCTCCGAGGGGTCATAATTGTTACAGGCATTCTGTCCTGCTTCCGTGGCATGGGAGATAAGGGTGCGGGTCCACTTGGCCATATTGTTTGCGGACAAATGGGCGCGATCTACGTTGCCGAAAACGGCTTCAAAATGAATCCACAAGCGTCCTGCGAACGCTGTGGGGTGTTCAGACTTTTTCTGTCTGCATTTATTCAGACCGTCTACGGGGTCGCCCCGGTTGTACCCGATCGCATCCAGGATCGCGGTATGCATTTCTGCAATGGTGCCTCCCCCAATATTCTGTGGGTCGGGAAGGGCTGCTGCGACCGATGGGTTTAAGCTGAGGACCGTGAGCTTTACCTGCTCTTTCTCATCCAGGCCGTACATGGTCGCCTGGTGTTTGACGGTGGCAAAGAAATGGTGTGTGTCTGAAGCAGGGAGGAACGGTGTGAGTTTGGCACACGCGTCCCGTAATTGGGTCACTGTGAGGGGGGTGGAATATAAGACGTCAGCCGTGTCTGCTGTGGCGGTGCGGTGGGCTGTTACAGGGTTCATGGGAGCCTGTATTATCTGTTGTGTGGGGGGTAGGGGTGCTTTCCTCCTTTGCGGTTTTTCCTGCGCATATGCTCCCTGAACATATCTCTGCGCTGTCTCCTGCAATTCTTCCCAATCAGGGCCGTCTTCCTGTTCTAAACTTTCCCCAAAGGTTTCTTGAAATCCCTTTTGGACAGAAAGCAGTGCTTTCAAGTCTGCAACCTGCTTTCGGCACTTTGCATGGTCTAAAGTACTCTGCCTTTGTTCCGTTGTTGTGGCATGGAGCGCTCTCAAGGCTGCCTTGAGATCACTCCATTGTTTCTGGAGCTTTTCTAACTGGTTTTCTGTTTCTTTCTTTACCAGGACTGCACGCTGCAGGTCCTGATAAGCCTTCTCATACTGTGACTGGAAACTACTCAAGTGCGCCAGACAAGATTGGTGACCCCGTTTGGCGTCAGCCACCTCTTGGTCCTTTGCTGCTTATTTCCCTTTCAATTCCTGGTTCTCTTTCTCAATCTCACAGATATCGGTTTTCCTTATCCGATGTATGTCTTCTATTTCCTTGCGGAGCGTCCTGACGACCTCCTCTGTGCCTTGCAATTGTGCCAGACAGGTCACAATTGCCATCGGCTTGCGCGCTTTTACTAAACTTTTCCTGTGAATCTGACTCAGGTTCTCCCACCAAGTATGCCCTATACTTCCAGGACCTGAGTCGTCGTTACAGCAGAAATCTTTCCACAAGGGCCATCCTTTGCCCTGCAGAAATTTGCGGATTTCCACCTCCCAAACGGGACACTGTCCCGCTCCTACGCTGCTGACTGGTGCGACAGCAAAATCTTTGGGGTTCATGAGGCGCTGCATCGCTTGCATTGCCTGCATGGCTCTCTCTTATCTGCTCGGTACATTCAAATTTGGAACAGGGGGTCAAGGTGGTGTGGTAGATAAGGGTACGGCTTGCGCTAATTTCCGAAATACCTACTGCCGATAGTTTTGACGCAACAAAAAAGCTATCAGTTTTGCCTTATTACCCTGTTAGTTACGCATGCATATACACACTTCCGAATTGTGAATTATTAACCAGAACCGCTTGAACACTTGTGGGTTTTTTTTTTTTGTTTCCGATTGGATTCTAATTCAAAATGTTGGGGTTCTCCTGGAGTGGTTTTCCACTTCTAAGTCGGGTCCCGGCAGAGTTGCCAATTATGTTGCTCTTTCTAGCTTTATTCTATTTGCTCTGTTTAGGTCACCTTTGCTCATGAGTCGCCAGGTATCTTTATGATACCGCCACGTGGTTCAAGTTTAGGTTATGATTAGTAACACAGCACACTGCTTAGTAAGGATTAAAACAACGGTCATTTATTATATACAACAAGCAATATTAATACCCTAATACTACTTGCTATACAATAAACCTATCACTACTGGCCAATACTTAACTTAGGAAGAGCCCACCAGGTCAGGGAAACGAATGGCTTGTCCAATCAAATCTGGCCCGCGGGATTCAAAAGGGTTGCTACAGGTCGGTGGCTAGGTGTCTCTACCGGATAGCGATCGTTGGATTCAAACTTACTGATACCGGTGGCTGGTCTTCCGAAGGTCTCGAGCAGGCGAAGATGAGAGAGAGAGAGATCTGAACTTGGACCTTTACTTTTATAGGGCTTCCCGCCTCCCGGGGCGGCCCTTGACCCTGAGTCCCAAGTGATTGGATTCTGTCCCCAGTCTCTGGGGTCGATGTGTCCAATGGTGAGGCGATTCCTCGATCGGGGGGTGGTCGCTCACCTGTCTTTGTTTTGGCCACTGCAGGCGCCGACAGGTCTGGCCCGGTATTCAATTGCTAATATGTTGCAATTGTTCCCGGGGATAGCCGATTTAACTGTGGATGTCTGAGTTGATTAGGTGTAAACAGTCCTGAATGAAACTGCGGATACCTGGGTTGAAGGGGTGTTGATAGCCCTGAGTATCGATCTGGGCTACATTCCCAGAGCTGAATATGCAAACCTGTCTGCAGCTGCCTGCCTGTGTCTTCTTGGCTGCTTTTCCCAGCAGTCTTTCGGGTTAGCCATTTTAAACTGGGTTTTGGCCAGATTAATCGGAACGCAGCCATTTTACATGGCTACATTGCCTGTGTTGGCTGAATTTCCCTTCAGCCTTTGCCGCTCGTCATTTTAAATCGGGACTTGGCCAACTCAGGTGGCTACAATATGTAATTGAATCCCTTTTAGCATTGGCGATATTCTGCAGCATTGTGCAGACTATCCACATGAGAAAATGGCAAAGGAGAGCCTACCGCTCTCGCACCCCGGTATACAGGATAAGATCCCCTATTTTTGGTTTTCACCAGGCCCTCGAACTCCTTGATCTACAATAAAGGACATTTGTTTTGCGTCATTTGTGAATAAAGAAATATGTCTCATTTGCAACTGAAAGATTGTACAACTCTGTGCTTGACCGCCAAGCCAGAGGAAAATGTGAATGCTGCTATTATTTTTCTATTGTTAGGAAGTTAGTATGATTGGATGTTTAAGTGAGTGTAGTTTATGGAAGATAATTAGAGGTACCGTTTTTTAAATATGTTGTACTGCATGTCCCTGTTGTGACATAGTGCCACTTAGAATTGTCAGTTAAACTTTTCTTGCATAGTTATGGTCAGTGTAGAGGCCATGGAAGAGTGCTTGCTGGGTCAGGGAGTGAAGACGATGCAGTTATGTGATCCTTCACGCTTCGCATTGGGGATCACAAGGAGGGCTTGTAGCCACCTGGGTTGGCCACTTCCCGACTTTAAAATGGAGCTCCACGAAGAATGCAGGGAAATTCAGTCAAACGCTGGAAAAACAGGCAGGTGCAAAGTTTCCTGTATATCAGAACTTGCAGGAACACAGACAGCACTGAAACTAACAACCATCTACATATTGATGAGCGATCCCCGGGAACAATTGGAAACAGTTAACATAAAAAAGGCCAAGCCAGACTCCTCGGCGCCAGCAGGAGCCAAGACAAAGGAAGGCCAACGGACACTTAGGAACCGCCCAGTGACCAGGGAACAGCTCCAGTATTGGGGAAATCGATCCAAGTCATCTGAACTTAGTCCAATCACTTGGAACCAGGTACAGGGTCCGCCCAAGAGGGCGCGAAGCCCCTGGGGACTATAAAATAGAGTCCCCAGGTTCAATTCGTCCTACTTGGCAGGGCCTCTCAGCAGCTCGAAACAACCCTTGACCGTGACCTGCCTAGCAGCTGCACCAACCAAGTAAGTCTCCAGTCAACGCACGCTATGAGATAGGCTCTCCTAGCTACCAGTCTATACCAGCTTTGAAGCCTGCAGACTCAGAATCGAACGAAAGGCCATTTGTTCCCCTGACCTGGTGGGCCAGTTCCAAAGCTAAGTATAGGCCTCTTAGTGTTAGACATAGTCTAGTAAGTAGAGTTTTATACATGAGTAGTGATTGGCTGTGTATAATAAATGTGTTTTGATTTGAAACTTACTAACTGGTGTATTGAGTTATTGATCAGCACTTCAACTTGAACCTCATGGTGGTATCATAAAGGTACCTGGCGACTCTAGAGCAAAGGTTATAAAACAGAGCAAATTAAGTAAAGACACAACGAGCAACAAGGGGTTCGTCAGGTGGGTTAGGCTGTTGTACGAGGTCCCGATGGCGAGCGTGGCCATGAACAAGAGGAGGTCTGAGTACTTTCAGTTGCATCGAGGAACGAGTGTCCCTTGTCCACCCTGCTCTTCGCACTGACGATTGAACCCATGGCTATGGTACTGAGGGAGTCGAGGAACTGGAGGGGTTGGTGCGGGGTGGGGAGGAGCATAGGGTGTCGCTCTATGCGGACGACTTGCTGCTATATGTGGCGGACCCGGTAGGGGGAATGCCGGAGGTAATGAGGATCCTCAGGGAGTTCGGGAATTTCTCAGGGTACAAGCTCAACATGGGGAAGAGCGAGTTGTTCGTGGTTCACCCAGGGGACCAGGAGAGGGGGATTGGCGAGCTCTCACTAAACAGGGCGGAGAGGAGCTTCAAGTATTTGGGGGTCCAGGTGGCCAGGAGCTGGGGGGCCCTGCATAGACTTAATTTCACGAGGCTAGTGGAGCAAAGGAGGAGGAGTTTAAGAGGTGGGACATGTTGCCGCTGTCCCTGGCGGGTAAGGTGCAGTCAGTTAAGATGACGGTGCTCCCAAGGTTTTTGTTCCTGTTCCAGTGCCTCCCCATTCTTATCCCGAAGGCCTTCTTTAGGCAGCTCAACAGGAGCATAATGGGGTTTGTGTGGGCGCGAGGGACTCCGAGGGTGAGAAGGGTGTTCCTGGAGCGGAGTAGGGATGCGGGGGGGGGGGGGGGCTGGCACTGCCCAACCTCTGAGGGTACTACTGGGCCGCCAATGTGGCGATGGTGCGCAAGTGGGTGATGAAGGGGGAGGGGGCTGCATGGAAGAGGCTGGAGATGGCGTCTTGTGAGGGTACGAGTCTGGAGGCGCTGGCAATGGCGCCGCCGCCGCTCCCTCCAATGAGGTATACCACGAGCCCGGTGGTGGCGGCTACCTTCAAAATCTGGGGGCAGTGGAGGCGACACAGGGGGGAGGTGGGGGCCTCGGTGTGGACCACTGGTTTGTCCCAGGGAGAATAGATGGAGGGTTTCCGGGGTGGCACAGGGCAGGGATAAGAAGGTTGGGGGACCTGTTTGTGGAATGGAGGTTCGCGAGCCTGGGTGAGCTGGAGGAGAAGTATGGGCTCCCCACCGGGGAACACCTTTAGGTATCTACAGGTAAGGGCGTTTGCCAGGCATCAAGTGGTGGAATTCCCACATCTGCTGCCACGCATGGTACAGGACATGGTGCTCTCAGGGGGGTGGGTTGGCGAGGGGAAGATCTCGGCAACTTACCAGGTGATGCAGGAGGAGGAGGAGGCCTCAGTGTGGAGTTGAAAGGTAAGTGGGAGGAGAAGTTCGGGGAGGTGATCGAGGAGGGGACGTGGGCAGGGTGCCCTTGGGAGGGTGAACTCTTCCTCTTCGTGCGCGAGGCTCAGCCTCATACAGTTTAAGGTGCTGCACAGGGCACACATGACCGGAACAAGGATGAGCCAATTTTTTGGGGGTGAGGACAGGTGTGTTACATGCTCAGAGTGCCCAGCAAACCACACCCATATGTTCTGGGCATGCCCAGCGCTGGAGGAGTTTTGGAAGGGCGTAGCAAGGACGGTGTCGAGAGTGGTAGGATCCAGGGTCAAACCGGGCTGGGGGCTCGCAATATTTGGGGTTGCAGGGAAGCCGGGAGTGCAGGAGGCGAAAGAGGCCAGTATTCTGGCCTTTGCGTCCCTGGTAGCCCTGCGAAGGATTCTTCTTCAGTGGAAGGATGCGAGGCCCCCAAGCGTGGAATCCTGGATCAACGATATGGCGGGGTTTATTAAATTGGAGAGGGTGAAATTTGCCTTAAGGGGATCGGTGCAAGGGTTTTTCAGGCAGTGGCAACCGTTCTTGGACTTCCTGGCAGAACGGTAGACAATGGTCAGCAGCAGCAGCAGCCTGGGGGGTGGGGGGGGGTCTATTTTATTTTTGTTTGTCTACACTGGGTGATCTGAGGGGGTGTATATATTTGCTATGTTTGCTATGTGTTAATTCAGGGTGTTAATTTATTATTTATGTATGGGGGAGGGGGGCATGGGGGTTGTTTTATTTTGTTCTGTATTTAACTCTATTGGGTTCCTTTTTCATTTTGTTGATATTTTGTGAAAACTTCAATAAAAATTATTTTAAAGAAATAAAAATAAAAATCCATCTGATTCACTGATAAAGGAAATCTCCCATCCTTACCTGGTCTGGCCTACGTGTGACTCCAGACAACCTTGGCTATGCGGTTGACTCTTAACTGCTCTCTGAAATGGCTGAGCAAGCCACTGATTTGGTGGGTGACAATAAATTAATAAAAGATATTACAGATACCTGTGTGTCATCAGCAGTTTTTAAAGTCATGCACAGGTGGTTTATTCTAAAGGTAGAATCCAGAGGTTTATTTGTTTGCATGAAATATCAGTAATTTTTGATTGAATGCGTGCTGCCTGAAGCATGGAAAGCCACAGAAGTGTTTAATTCACAAAGGGAAGGGCATTATGCTGCGAAAATGGTTAAGCTGGTCGAACGACTTATTACAGCTATTCAATAAAACTACTAAATGGAACAAAATGACATAATGAACAGATGCAGAGACATTTGACTGAACAGGAATTAGGCTTCAAGATGAAAACAGGAAACCTGAACTAAAAACCGAAAAGCAATTTGCCCTGTCATTATCTGCAAAGAGAATACATGGATTGATGTTTTGCCTATTAACCCCCAGAAGAACTGAAAACTGAAAGCGAAGAATGCCTCTTGCTGGGATTTAAAATACTAAACAGAAAACAACCAGCAACACAACCAGAAAGAGGGAATTAATGGGTTAAATGGCCAGCAGACATTTCCTGATTTTATTTCAATGGTCCCAGAATGATTATTTTTCTAATGCCCCTTCCTAAACACCACTTTCAGTGACACCATAGGAGATGCTAATGCTTGGCCCTCTGTAAATTGTGGTTTAAAGAAGGGCGGAAATGGCAGCTCAACTAGTTACAGCGTTTTCAGATGGGATCATAAGGGGGATAGAAAAAGGAAGGGGGTCACAATACTGGTTAAAGAAACAATCACAGCTGTGAGGAGGGATGATATTTGAGAAGGAACATCAAATGAGGTCATATGGTTTGAACTGAGAAAAAAAGAAGGGCAATCACACTGCTGGGAGTATATGACTGTATAGACCTTCTAAATAGTTGGAAGCAGACAGAAGAACAAATATGTTGGACAAGTTGCTGAGAAATGCAAAACCAACAGGACAGTAATAATAAGGGATTTCAACTACCCTAATATTAATTGAGAAAAATTCAGTGTGTAAGTATAGGGGGAGCAGAATTCCCAAAATGCATTCAAGAGAACTATTTTAGCTAATACATAGCGAGCCTAACAGAAGAAAGGGCAGTTATGGACTTAGTTTCAGGGAGCAAACCTGGGCATGTAGCAGAGGTATCAGTAGCAAAGCATAGGGGCTGGTTTAGCACATTGGGCTAAATCGCTGGCTTTTAAAGCAGACCAAGCAGGCCAGCAGCAAGGTTCAATTCCCGTACCAGCCTCCCCGAACAGGCGCCGGAATGTGGTGACTAGGGGCTTTTCACAGTAATGTTATTGAAGCCTACTTGTGACAATAAGCGATTTCCATTTGAGATGGGGGTTGGAAACAGTTACCTGGAGATCATTAAGTATCAAAGCAGTAGGAAGCATTCAAGGAGGAGAACAAAAAGGGTTCAGATTGAATATGTTTCCACTTAGAAAATGGGTGGTACTCCCAAATCTAAATCACCTTGCATGTCAAAGAGCATGCTGAGTAGGATAAGGTAAAAAAAAGGAAGCTTACGTTAAATGTCAAAAGTACAATACTGCAGAAAGCCTAGAATAGTACATGCAGGGGTGAAATTACAAAAGAAATTTGAAAGCAATGAGGGAGCATAAATAATATTAGCAGTTAAAATCCAAAGGTATTTTATAAATGAATAAAAAGCAAGCGGATGACAAAGGAATGAATAAGGTTAGTTAGACGCCAAGAAGGTAACTTGTGAATGGAGATAAAAGATGTGATTCGGGTTCTTAATGAAATAATTGCACCTGGGGTCACCAAAAAATGGAGAACAAAGCAGGCAATGTAATTAAAGAGGAGTGTGAAATATTGAATGGGATAAACATAGTGAGGGAGGAAATAGTAAGATATTTATTAACATTATTGAATGTGGATAAACCACCAGGCCCAGATAGAATGTATCCCAGGCTGCTAACAAAGAACAAAACAAAGAACAAAGAAATGTACAGCACAGGAACAGGCCCTTCGGCCCTCCAAGCTCGTGCCGAACATGCTGCCCGACTAAACTACAATCTTCTACACTTCCTGGGTCCGTATCCTTCTATTCCTATCCTATTCATATATTTGTCAAGATGCCCCTTAAATGTCACTATCGTCCCTGCTTCCACCACCTCCTCCGGTAGCGAGTTCCAGGCACCCACTACACTCTGCATAAAAAACTTGCCTCGTACATCTACTCTAAACCTTGCCCCTCTCACCTTAAACCTATGCCCCCTAGTAATTGACCCCTCTACCCTGGGGAAAAGCCTCTGACTATCCACTCTGTCTATGCCCCTCATAATTTTGTAGACCTCTATCAGGTCTCCCCTCAACCTCCTTCGTTCCAGTGAGAACAAACCGAGTTTATTCAACCGCTCCTCATGGCTAATGCCCTCCATATCAGGCAACATTCTGGTAAATCTCTTCTGCACCCTCTCTAAAGCCTCCACATCCTTCTGGTAGTGTGGCAACCAGAATTGAACACTATACTCCAAGTGTGGCTTAACTAAGGTTCTATACAGCTGCAACATGACTTGCCAATTCTTATACTCAATGCCCCGGCCAATGAAGGCAAGCATGCCGTATGCCTTCTTGACTACCTTCTCCACCTGTGTTGCCCCTTTCAGTGACCTGTGGACCTGTACTCCTAGATCTCTTTGACTTTCAATGCTCTTGAGGGTTCTACCATTCACTGTATATTCCCTACTTGCATTAGACCTTCCAAAATGCATTACCTCACATTTGTCCGGATTAAACTCCATCTGCCATCTCTCTGCCCAAGTCTCCAAACAATCTAAATCCTGCTGTATCCTCTGACAGTCCTCATCGCTATCCGCAATTCCACCAACCTTTGTGTCGTCTGCAAACTTACTAATCAGACCAGTTACATTTTCCTCCAAATCATTTATATATACTACAAAGAGCAAAGGTCCCAGCACTGATCCCTGTGGAACACCACTGATCACAGCCCTCCAATTAGAAAAGCATCCTTCCATTGCTACTCTCTGCCTTCTATGACCTAGCCAGTTCTGTATCCACCTTGCCAGCTCACCCCTGATCCCCTGTGACTTCACCTTTTGTACTAGTCTACCATGAGGGACCTTGTCAAAGGCCTTACTGAAGTCCATATAGACAACATCCACTGCCCTACCTGCATCAATCATCTTAGTGACCTCCTCGAAAAACTCTATCAAGTTAGTGAGAAACGACCTCCCCTTCACAAAACCATGCTGCCTCTCACTAATACGTCCATTTGCTTCCAAATGGGAGTAGATCCTGTCTCGAAGAATTCTCTCCAGTAATTTCCCTACCACTGAAGTAAGGCTCACCGGCCTGTAGTTCCCTGGATTATCCTTGCTACCCTTCTTAAACAGAGGAACAACATTGGCTATTCTCCAGTCCGCCGGGACATCCCCTGAAGACAGTGAGGATCCAAAGATTTCTGTCAAGGCCTCAGCAATTTCCTCTCCAGCCTCCTTCAGTATTCTGGGGTAGATCCCATCAGGCCCTGGGGACTTATCTACCTTAATATTTTTTAAGACACCCAACACCTCGTCTTTTTGGATCTCAATGTGACCCAGGCTATCTACACACACTTCTCCAGACTCAACATCTACCAATTTCTTCTCTTTGGTGAATACTGATGCAAAGTATTCATTTAGTGCTTCGCCAATTTCCTCTGGCTCCACACATAGATTCCCTTGCCTATCCTTCAGTGGGCCAACCCTTTCCCTGGCTACCCTCTTGCTTTTTATGTATGTGTAAAAAGCCTTGGGATTTTCCTTAACCCTATTTGCCAATGACTTTTTGTGACCCCTTCTAGCCCTCCTGACTCCTTGCTTAAGTTCCTTCCTACTTTCCTTATATTCCACGCAGGCTTTGTCTGTTCCCAGCCTTTTAGCCCAGACAAATGCCTCCTTTTTCTTTTTGATGAGGCCTACAATATCTCTCGTTATCCAAGGTTCCCAAAAATTGCCGTATTTATCCTTCTTCCTCACAGGAACATGCCGGTCCTGAATTCCTTTCAACTGACACTTGAAAGCCTCCCACATGTCAGATGTTGATTTGCCCTCAAACATCCGCCCCCAATCTATGTTCTTCAGTTCCCGCCTAATATTGTTATAATTAGCCTTCCCTCAATTTAGCACATTCATCCTAGGACCACTCTTATCCTTGTCCACCAGTACTTTAAAACTTACTGAATTGTGATCACTGTTACCGAAATGCTCCCCTACTGAAACATCTACCACCTGGCCGGGCTCATTCCCCAATACCAGGTCCAGTACCGCCCCTTCCCTAGTTGGACTGTCTACATATTGTTTTAAGAAGCCCTCCTGGATGCTCCTTACAAACTCCGCCCCGTCTAAGCCCCTGGCACTAAGTGAGTCCCAGTCAATATTGGGGAAGTTGAAGTCTCCCATCACCACAACCCTGTTGTTTTTACTCTTTTCCAAAATCTGTCTACCTATTTGCTCCTCTATCTCCCGCTGGCTGTTGGGAGGCCTGTAGTAAACCCCCAACATTGTGACTGCACCCTTCTTATTCCTGATCTCTACCCATATAGCCTCACTGTCCTCTGAGGTGTCCTCCCGCAGTACAGCTGTAATATTCTCCCGAACCAGTAGCGCAACTCCGCCTCCACCTTTACATGCCCCTCTATCCTGCCTGAAACATCTAAATCCTGGAACGTTTAGCTGCCAATCCTGCCCTTCCCTCAACCAGGTCTCTGTACTGGCAACAACATCATAGTTCCAAGTACTAATCCAAGCTCTAAGTTCATCTGCCTTACCCGTAATACTTCTTGCATTAAAACATATGCAGTTCAGGCCACCAGACCCGCTGTGTTCAGCAACTTCTCCCTTTCTGCTCTGCCTCAGAGCCCCACTGTCCCTATTCCCTAGTTCTCCCTCAATGCTCTCACCTTCTGACCTATTGCTCCCGTGCCCACCCCCCTGCCAACAGAAGGAAGTGAAGAAACAGCAGAGACTCTGGCCATCGTTTTCCAAACCTGTTTGACTACAGATGTGGTACTGGAGGACAGTTGATTTGTACCATTGTTAAAAAAAAGAAAAGTATAGCCCAACCTTGATGGTGAGCAAATTTTTTCAGAGGCACGGTGGCACAGTGGCTAGCACTGCTGCCTCACAGCGCCAGGGACCCGGGTTTTAATTCCGACCCAGAGTGTAGTTTGTGTGGAGTTTGCACGTTCTCCCCGTGTCTGCACGTGTTTCCTCCGGGTGCTCCTGTTTCCTCCCACAATCCAAATGCGCATGTCAGGTGGATTGGCCATGCTAAATTGCCTCTTCGTGTCAAAAAGGTTATGAGGGGTTACTGGGTTATGGGGATAGGCTGGGCGCGTGGGCCTAAGTAGGATGCTCTTTCAGAGGGTCGGTGCAGAATCGGTGTGCCGAATTACCTCCTTCTGCACTGTAGTGATTCTTTGATTCTATGAGATGTTATGAATTGCAATTTAAAAAGTCACAAATTAACATAGAGAATCTGCATGGATTTGTTAAGGGAAGGTTGTGCCTGACTAACTTGATTGAAATGTTTTGAGGCAACTGGCCGGGCCCGTGAAGGTAGCACATTTAATGCAGACTATATGGATTTTAGCAATGCTTTATACAAGGCAGACGAAACAGAAAATTAAAAGCTCATTGGAACCAAGGGAAAGTGGCAAATTGGATTCAAAATTGGCTCAGTAGCAGGAAGCAAAGAGGTCATTGGGTGCTTTTGTATCAGGAAGACTATTTCCAGTTATGTTCTGCAGGGCTCATTACTAGGCCTCTTGTTCTCTATAGAATATATCAATTATTTTAGGGGCTGTGATTAAGAAATTTGCAGTTGTCACAAAAAAAATGGTTGTGATTGATAATCAGGAAGAAAGCTGTAGACTGGAGGAATACATCAATGTATCAATCAGAGCCTACTGGGCAGAACACAATGGCAAATGGAATTGAATCTAGAAAAGTCTGAGGTAATGTGTTTGGGGAAGACTGATAAGGAAAGGTAATAAACAATAGATGGTCAGAGACTGAGAAATGCAGAGGAACAGGGGGATCAGAGATTGCATATTCATGGCTTCTTGAAGGTAGCAGGCCAAGTAGATAAGGTGGTCAAAAAGGCATAAGCTATATTTCCTTTATTGACTGAATCCCAGAGTATAAAAAGGGGGCTTTATTAAAACTGCAGAACAATAGTTGGACTGTAGATACAGTAGTACTGTGTTCAGTTCCGATCACCACATTACAGGGATGATGTGATGGCACTAGAGAGGGTACAACGAAGGTTTAAGAGGATGTTGCCAGGAATGGAGAATTGTAGTTGTGATAAAAGGCTGGGGTTATTTTCTTTGGAACAAAGAAGGTTGAGGAGTGATTTAATTGGGATGTAAAACATTAGGAGGAGACTGGATAGAGGGAATAGTAAAGATTTCCCTTATTGAGAGATCTATAACTAGAGGGCATAGATGTAAATTAATTAATGGAAGGATTGGAGGGGAGTTAGTTTTCACCCAGAGACTGATGGGGTCTGGAAATTGCCTGAAAGATCGCAGAGGCAGAAATCCTCATAAAATAAAAATAAAAACGCTTGAATTTTCACTTGAGCTATCTAACCTACAGGGCAGTGGACCAAGAGCTGAAAGATTTTGTGTGGATCGCGCGCTTTTTCCACCGGCATGAACATGATGGGCCGAATGTCATGTCTGTCTTGTAAATCCTTCTGTTTCTATCATGGGTGGGAGGGACAATGGGGAAAAACTTTTGCTCTCACTGAGAAATCTTGGTGCACTTTAATCACAGTGAGTGATACGAGGGCTTTTTAAAAATGATCTCTTCTAAATGGTCACTGATATCGAAATAATATCAGCATTGCATTTGTTTTACTAACATACATTCTATAATACCAGAGCACAGGGGAAAAGCATTTCGTTTAAACTAATTACACTTTGTCTATCTTCCCTGCCAAGAGACAGATAAATACAACGTCTGCATAATGAACGGAGAGTGCCTGTGTCAGCCTCAGCCCACTGTTTTTTTTTTCGCTGTGATACAGCACAGTGCTGAGAGGACTGTGCCAGTCTTGGAGAGGGTAGCTTGACAGTCAGTGCGCAGACTCGCTGGATGTTCCCTGGACTGTTACACTCGAGTTCACTGGTTGGAGCCAGTGAAATTGTTCAGGAGCGATCAGCAGCCCCAGAGCACTGCCGGCTCTCTCCAGCTCCCCTCTGATTCACAGTCTGGCTCTGTCTCCAGTTACAGACAGCTACCATACAAATGAGCGGCTCTTTCTCTGAAAGATGGCAAACGGGTTCACACAGCCTTTAGCCACATTGTACAAAGGAAGACAACTTGCATTTGTATATTCCGGTGCGTTTTATTTGCAAACCTTGCTTTGGATTATTTGTTCCGTTTGTGGCGAGGAGCAGCCCTTCAGCGTGGAGGTAAGTTTTCAAGACTTCTTTTTTCTGCCCTGGTTCCAGTGTTGGATGAGAATTTTCTGACGCTCCGGCACAGTGTTATATACACACTGGGATCTCCATAAATGACTAAAATAGAACTAAAACATGTTTCTCCAGCTAACAAATCGTGCATACTTGCTTGCGGGGGGGGGGGGGGGGTTGTTCCTTTAAATGCTGAACAAAGACGTTCTCATGTAGAACAGTATTCATTGGAGGGTAACGATATACAGCTTATTGTAATTCTTAGAAATGTAAAAACGAACGCAGTCTTGGTGTGAAAGGACTTCTTCGGAGAGATTTTTTTTCAAACCAAAGAACCTTTGTCGTCTGACTTGGTGGAAGCCGCTTTTGTTGATCAATTTGTGGAGAAGGGTTTTTTTGTTGTTGATTTATTATTCATTGCCCAGCCAATGAGAATAAAGCGTGTTGGGGGGGGGGGGGGGGGAGGGGGTGCTGGCTACTTTCTATTTAAGGCAGAGTTGCCTCTTGCAACCATGGCTGATGTGCCACAATCTCACTTTCCCACTCCTCAGCCCCAGCAGAGCCCGTGTCTTGTGAGTGTGACTCCGGGCTTCTGACATTGCTCCAGTCGGCAGGCTCCGCTGTGTTCACGGACACTACATCCCAAGCAGATTGTTTTGAGTTGATCTGCCTTTTCAGGTTTGCAGACATCAGAGGGAGAGAGAGACCAGTTGCCATTAGCACACGCGCAACAACGATGGTTTAACTCTGCAAACTTTATCGCTCTCTTATTTATCGAACCTCCTTATTGTGACCGACTGAGTTGCAAGCGATCCCAACCCCCGCCCCCCTCCATCTTTACATCATTCACTTTATATTCGTGTAGTAAAGCCATCCGAAGTTTGAGAAGTGGCCAAGTGGAGTTCAAGCCCTTTTAATTGAGCGCGTTTCTGGTCCAACAAACCAGATTTGATCGTTTCATCCGAGAAGCATCCTTTAAAAAAAAATAAAGTTCCCGCCTTTCCATTAACCATTTAACTATCTTGAAAAAAAAAGTCCCTTTCTTTCTCACCCCGGTCGGATAAGGCAGACCATGAGACTGCAAGTCGCGCCCCCCCCTCCTCCCATGTGGAGGTGGCTCTGTGTCCGGGTGGGTGTGAAGCAGCGTCGCCTAGGCGAACGAACCTTCTGGAAATAAAAAGTAGCCAGCAATCCCCCAAATGTGACTTAGCAGGGGGAGCATTACCGATGCTTTCTCAACATTGCCCAACTGCTTTGCCTTCGGCCTGTTGGACGGGGCAGTTTTAACGGAGGCTGAATCAGACCAACAACAATAAAAGTTAGACAGGGTCCACTTAAGAATCTCCAGTCGAATAGACCCCCCCCCCCTCCACAATAAGTTTTGAGTTATCAAATATTCATGTCAAGAGCTGAATTTGGAGAATTGTGGTAGCGATCGTCCTGGCATGTCACACGCGCTCGAGATTCCTGAATTTGCAGTCACATGGAATTGATGATTTACCAGCGGTCATGTGTAGCGGAATTTGGGATTGCTGGGTGCAGTAAGCGTATACCGCATGGTTTTCCTCTCACTACCATCACCGTCAGACAGCCTCTGCCAAGATTGCTTTTCTGAGCGTCGCACAGCATGATCATTGTCGGCAGTGAGCGGACGGCATTTCGAAGGGGAATAAACTATTCTGCAAACATCAGTACATTGGAGTGGGAGGCGGATGGCAGGATACCGCCTGGTGTTCAAGGAGGCTCCCGCCCCTTTTCTTCTGACTGTGTGACAGGGCGGAGGCCCCCTGGGTACTTCAGTCCTGTCCAGCAAACAGTTCAGTATGTTTTCCGTGCTGTTTCTGTAATTTCTTGAAATTACTCATGCTCACTGAACAAAAATACTTTAATGACGCCATGTCAGCAAACAATTCTTGCCTTATTTATTTTTTCATTGTACACATGGATGTAAAACTGTCAGAGGTGAATCAAAAGTGAGTATTAGCCTCGGATGTGATCAAACAGCACTGTCACTACGTGGCTGGGGCTGGCAACTTAGATTGGAGGCAATCCTGGAGGGTTGATCAGGTGTCATTCTGACCACATGATATCACAGAATTCTTACGGCACAGAAGGAGGCCATTTGGCCCATCGAGTCTGCACCAGCTCTCCAGGCGAGCTCCATGACCAGGTGCAATTCCCGTGCCTTTCCCCGTAACCCATGGGATCACTTGGCGTCTGATCATGTGATATTTGATGTCGTGGCATCTGATCACAACTTCCATATAAATTATAGAGTGGGACCCGTGTAGAAAGATGGGGAATTTGTTCAGGGCTTTGTGCCTGCAGCTGCTGAGCAAAAAAAATCAAGAGCCGTGATGGCACCAAAGAGCAGGCAAAAACTGGGTGCAGGGGAGCGAGAAAACTGAGGCTGGGGAAATGAGATTGAATATAGGAAAGGGAGGAGTGTGGGCAGGGAAGGAGGGAAGAGTGGACAGGGAAGGAGAGGAAGAGTGGGCAAGGAAGGAGAGGAAGAATGTGGGCAGGGAAGGAGGGAAATAATATGGGCAGGGGAGCAGGGAAAGAATGTGGGCAGGGAAGGAGGAAGAGTGTGGACATCTTTTTCTATTCTTCCTTTCCAAACATATAATATGCATATATATTATAAAATGCCCCATTCCCTTTGACAGGAAGGGCTAGTGTTTACCTCAATAACCACATGTTAGTGATGTATTGCTAATAGCCTTCAGTTCAAAACGTTTCTTTCTCTTTTCCTGCTTGTTGCTTCCAGTGAGAATCCTGCTTTCTTTCCTAGTTCCTTACTCTCCCTCCAATTAAAATGATCTTCCACTACTTAACCACAGTGGGCTCTGAGGGTTTCACTTGCTCTGTGGAAAGAAAACTTGTCACACCCACAACCCATTTTTTCTTAAACCCTCAATCCTCTGACCATGTAGGCAGGCCAGCAGCGCGGGTTCAATTCCCATACCAGCCTGCCCGAACAGGTGCCGGACTGTGGCGACTAGGGGCTTTTGATAGGCTTTTCATTTGAAGCCTCCTTGTGACAATAAGCAATTTTCATTTCATTCATTTCATGTTCCCTCAACTTGCACAAGGTAGGATTTTGCTTCCTACCTTGTGCAAGGTAAACTGAATGATTACCTCACAGTGTCATCAGGAATTCAGGGGAATAGAAAGTTTGAATATGAGTTGCACATTTTCATAGTGCTTTCCTTAATGCTACAGCATTCCGCTCCTCAAAACAACCAGAAACTTGCAACTACAGATTCACAAACCTGTGGTATAACATCTCGATGGCAGAATAACTTTCTTCCGTGTCTTAATTAGCTTGATACTTCTGTGACAACAATACTCTGAATGCATGTAATAATTCCAGGAGGTGTGGACTGAAAGGCCAAACTGGTTTATTTTAAAGTGAAGATAAAGCCGCTACCACGGCACACAAAAAACAAACATCCCAGCCCAGGACCACCGGGAACTGTTGGTCCGTGTCCGGGAGCTACATTTAAAGGTCCTGCTAACGAGCCCCAACTGGCCTGGCCTCCGCCCGTTCACCACAGGAACACGCATTCTACAAAGCCCGCAGGGTGATCAATCAGTGATCCCCCATGGTTCTCATGAGGATTATCACATTCCTTCCCGCTTCAAGTCCAAATCATCCTGATAGGCTGAGTCGCCTTGCCAGAGGTAGTTGCAACAGGCGTCAAGGGTGTTGTATTTGCTGAAACCATCTCTGCTGGAGTTGGTTCCCTGCTTTTCAGGTGGGTCAAGGTGTTTCTTCACTGCCTTCCCTTGGACTTTGACTTTGTAAGAAGCCGGATCAGTCTTTTCCAGCAGAGTTCCTGGGATCCATTGGTCACCACCTCCAAAGTTCCGCACGTAGACAGTACCTCCTGCCCTGAAAGTCCTTTGTGGTCTTCTGGTGCCGTAGTTCCTTTTTTTGGTCTCCTGCTTTGACTCTTCCCCCCCCCCCCCCACACACACACACAAGTTGGGAAACAGCAGGCTCAGCCTGGTGCGCAGTCGTTGTTCCATTGACAATTCTGTTGGTGCTGCTCTTGTCATTGTGTGCTGCATGGTTCTATAATCAGAGGAACCAGCCCAATTTCTTATCCAGGGAACCAGCAGACTATTTCTTCATTCTTGTTTTGAATGTTTGAACTGCCGGTTAGGAGATGCCATTAAACTATGGATGCCATTCGGATGTGTTTAATGGAGTTCAACTTCATGAATGCCTGAAATTCTCCACTGGTAAACGGAGTACCATTATCTGATACGAAGACCTCTCGTATGTCATGGGTACAGAGACCTTGCTGGAGTTTTTCTATTGTTGCATGAGAAGTCATCGAGGATGTACAACATACTTCTAACCATTTTGAGTGGGCATCGATCATAATAAGGAACATCGATCCCAGGAATGGGCCAGTGAAGTCCACATGCACCTAACTCATATGTCTTGATGGCCATTCCCATGGCTGCAAAGAGGCCAAAGATTGGAGTGTCTAGTTCTCCTGGCACAAGGAGAACTGCTTCACCAGATTCTTAATGTCTGTATTGAGCTCGGGCCAACAGACGTAGCTCCTTGTGATCATTTTAATCTTGAATACCCCAGGGTGTCCATTGTGTAATTCTGTCAGGATTGGATGCCAACCTGGGTGGGGTTGGGCTACCCATAGGATGATGCCATCTTCTACACTCAGCTCTGGTCATTTATTGAGGAAGTGCTTCATGTAATTCAGGGGGTGTCCTCTAATTCCGCCGCTGAGGATCATTTGGAGCAATTTTGCCAACGTGGAGTCCTTCTGGGTCTACACTTGAATCTGCTTTGCAGATACCGGCAAGATATCCAGGAAGTTCAAGATCATGATGACTTCTTCCAAGCCGGCAGAGGGGCCAAGCTTGTGGGCAGCGGGAAGCGACTCAGGGCATCCACCTTGGCAATGTGTGTTCCTGGGCGGTGGTTGAGAGAATATTCGTACGCTGCTAACAATAATGCCTAACATTGGATCAGAGCCAAGGCGATGGGGGGGGAACCATTATATCCTCATTGAAAAGGCTCAGCAGGGGTTTGTGGTCTGTAAAATTGTGAAATGTCGGTATGGGTAGAATTTCTTCACTCCAGAAATAACAGCCAATCCTTCCTTTTCTACATGAGAATAGTGTCTTTCTGCGTCCATTCTCAGCCGTGTCTTTCTGCTGCCAGTTTTCACTTGGGGTAGTAAGGAGCCAGGGTGATAGTGATTGCTGCTTCACTCACCTTCGAGAAGGCTTCATCCTGCGTCGCCAGCCACAACCACTTCTGGTGTTTTTTAATAGTGTGTGCAAGGGTGACAGTAAAATGGCCAAGTTTCGGATCAATTTCCCATAGTAGATTATGAGACCTCGGAAAGATTTTAATTCTGTCGTATTTTGCGTGGTTGGTGCCTCTTTGATGGCCTTAACTTTATCCTCCACTGGTCTTTTTTATCGGTACTCTCGGTAGATCACTTCACTTGCTTGGAACGCATAGTTTCTCATTTGAGAAGGAGACCTGCATCAGAAAATCATCTCAAAACTTCCACCAGATTTGCGAGGTGCTCTTTTTCTGTAGCTTCTGTGATTAGTATATCATCTTAACTATATTGCCACCATGGGTAACCCTTAGAAAATGTTCTCCCTCGCGCATTGAAAAATGGCGCATGGCGACAAAACTCCGAAGGGGAGGTATGTATATTTGTATAAACCCTTATGGGTGTTAATTGTCATGTATTTCCTTGATGATTCATCTAATTCTAGTTGGAGCTAGGCATGGTTCATATCTAGTTTGGTGAAGGTTTGACCACTGCCAGTTTGGTATATAGATCAGGCTTTATTAACCATTAGTTTATAGTCCCTGCAAAAGCGGGCTGACTTGTCAGGCATGAGGCCGGGTCTATTGGTGTAGCCCACTCAGCGAACTGTACTAGATACTGCTCATATTATCCTGAGGCTTGCTAACATAGAGTTTAGTCTGTATAGTGGTAAGTAAAGTGTATGGGAATGGCTGTGCCCTGAAATATTTGGGAGGGCATCGGAGTCCACATAAACCTTTGCCCTTTCTCCCTTTATTCTACAAAGTCCATCTTGGAATACCTCGGGGTATTTGCCAATGACCTTGGACAGTCCATCGGCTCCTACTTTAAAAATTTGTAGCCAGTCCAGACGGATCCTCCGGAGCCAGTCTTTGCCCAAAAGGCTAGGTCCTGGTACTCGTACAACTGTGGGCAGGAGTGGGGCCATCTGCTGCCCATCGGTAACCAAGGTCACAGTGGTTCCCATAATCTTCAAAGGTTCCCCTGTATATGTGGAGAAACTGGCACTGGTGTCTCGCAGGCTGAAGGGCAAGATACCCATCCAGAGATGCCGGAAGATCTGATCCCAATGATGGACACAGCAACTCCCGTATCCATCTCTTTCTAGGGAGTGACTACTGACCGAGAGTGTTATCTTTATTGGGGAAACTTTTGTGGGGCTTTGGCTTCTGATCCGTGTGGCATGTGTACTGCTGATTCTAGCAGCCTTGCCTGGGTGGTGTCCTTTGGCCATACTTACAGCAGCCTTGTAGCTGCCACTTGTAGTTCTGCAGAGAAGCTTTCCTGGTACTTCAAGGTGTATCTGGCCATCTTTTGAGATGCCAGGATGCCCTGGTTGACTGTTGAGTTGATGGTGGGTGAGGCACATGGGAGCCTTCACTGGGCATGCTGGCTTCTCCCCCCCCCCCCCCCGCCCCCCCACACACCCAGTTCCTCCACCTGAGAATTACTGTCAATCTTCCCTTGGATTTCTTGGGCTTCTGCCTCGGCGTTCTCCAGGGTGGCAAGCGGCACAGTGGTCAGCACTGCTGCCTCACATGCCATGGACCTGGATTCAGTTCCAGCCTTGAGTGACTGTGTGGAGTTTACACTTTCTCCCCGTGTCTGCATGGGTTTCCTCCGGGTGCTTCATTTTCCTCCTCCAGTCAAAAGATGTGCAGATTAGGTAGGGTTATGAGGATAGGGCAGGGAAGTGAACCTAGGTAGGGTGCTCATTCAGAGGGTCGGTGCTGACTCAATGGACCAAATGGCCTCCTTCTGCACTGTCGGAATTCTATAGTTCTATGGATAGTGCTAATTCGAGATAATTCTATGAGGTCTAGCGTGGGTTCTGCCAACACTTCGTTTTTGTATTGTGACATTATTGATCCTACAGACTCGCCAGTCGTGTAGCCTCTAGTCAGGGGTGGACCAAACTCACTGTATTCGACTAGCTTCCTTCATCTAGTCAGGAATTTTCTCACAGGTTCCCCAGGCATCCTCCAGTCGTATTGAATAGGTAATGCTGGACGATTACTGTATCCAGCTAAAACTGAAACTTAAAAGCTTTTCTACCTTAAAAGGGCCTCTGGTTGCTAATGGACAGCTTTGGCTAATAATGGTTCTTAACTAGATTCACAAGCTCTTTGACGTTTTAGTGTCGGGGCTGCAGGAAAAGTTAAACTGAACGTCAGGCTCCACATGCTGTCAAAAGGATTACTTTATGTCTGTCATATTATTCTATGTTGTTGACGCGGAAGACATAATGCATGGGTTTGGCATACTGGGCCAGTTCTCCATGTCCTTATAAGGCTTAAGTTTCCCAAACAAGGGCATTTCTGGGTTTTTCTTTTTGTTTCTTACCAGACTTGTGATCAGGGAGTTTCGATAAGGCTGCTCAGAATCCCGTGCTTGATCCTCGTCACCAATATAATAATTCAAGGTGGCGCGGAGTGAAAGGCCAAACTGGTTTACTTTGAACGGAAAATAAAGCCGTTATTGTGGCACACAAAACAAATGTCTGTGGGTGTGTCCTCACAATACTCCCAGGTGATTGCCACATGAGAGTTACCAAACTCCACTCCCAAAAACATCCTTTAAAATCTTTTTTCACAACAATGTTTTCCATTAATGATTTGCATTTTGGGAAATCCAGTCCAGATTTTCCAAAGTACTCTTTTAAACTCCACTTTTAACAGCGAATCCAGTCCAGGATTTAACTATCCTCATTAGGATTTCTTCATCTCGACTGCTGTACAAGCTGTTGTTCACAATTGCTTTAAGTCACGATTCCTAGACTGTATTGAAATAGCATCAAACTTTTGATTTACCTCTGAACTCTGCTTTCCCACTGTAAATCTGGTTACTGCAATTATCTCTTTAACTCTGAACACATTGTTTAGATTTACTTGAATTCTACTGGACAACACCTTGGTCTCTGTTCTCTTAATCCCATTAATTTTAAGACATTCTTTCTGTCCTGATTCTCTGATTATCTGGACTGTGTCTGGTTCTTTAAGAAGTGATGCACGATCAATGACCACTAAAGCGAGGTTGTAGTGCAACTGAAGGCTTTAATAAGGTAGATGTTTCCCCCAGCAGCTCAGGTACAGAATGAAGGCTGCTGGGGCGGCACAGGCTCTTATACCCCGCCTAGCAGGGTATTTACAATTTATGGTTTAAATTTACAATTTAAAATGAAGCAATCAGTCGATCGGGGGACCTGGCTGTCCTCTGTGATCGTCGGAGCTTCGGTGCTGACTCTGATGGAGGCTCGGGCATCTGTGACTCCGGGGGCATGGCCTCGATCTCTGTGGCAGCTTCGACATCCCTAGACGGCGCTGGTGGGGAAAATGGTTGACCTGGAAAGGGAGCGTCTGCGGGGTGCATTGGTGGGTGGGGGGAGGGGTGTGCCTAGACCGGGCCGGCGGAAGGACCGATCCTCCTGTAAGGTGCCCTGGTGGAGGGGAGGGTGGGACTGGTGGCTGGGGTGTGCGTGGGGCTCCGGCGGGCGCCAGGTCTCGTAGGGAGAGCGTATCTTGTCGGCCGTCTGGGTACGCCACGTAGGCGTACTGGGGGTTAACGTGGAGAAGATGGACCCTCTCGACCAATGGGTCCGACTTGTGCGCCCGCACGTCATTTCGGAGCAGGATGGGTCCGGGAGCTGCCAGCCAGGTCGGGAGCGAGGTCCCAGAGGAGGACTTCCTGGGGAAGACAAGGAGACGTTCGTGAGGTGTCTGGTTGGTTGTGGTACAAAGCAGTGACCGGCTGGAGTGGAGGGCATCCGGGAGGACTTCCTGCCAGCGGGAGACCGAGAGATTCCTGGACCGTAGGGCCAGTAGGACGGTCTTCCAGACCATTCCATTCTCCCTTTCTACCTGTCCGTTACCCCGGGGGTTGTAACTGGTCGTCCTGCTCGAGGCGATGCCCTTGCTGAGCAGGAATTGACGCAGTTTGTCGCTCAGAAAGGAGGACCGCCTATCACTATGTATGTAAGCGGGGAACCCGAACAGTGCAAAGATGCTATGGAGGGCCTTGATGACGGTGGTTGCGGTCATGTCGGGTCGGGGAACCGGGCGTATTCGTCAATCACGTTCAGGAAGTACGTGTTGCGGTCGGTGGAGGGGAGAGGGCCTTTGAAGTCCATGCTGAGGCGGTCAAAGGGACGGGAAGCCTTTATCAGGTGCGCTTTCTCTGGCCGGTAGAAGTGCGTTTGCACTCCGCGCAGATTTGGCAGTCCCTGGTGGCTGTCCTGACCTCCTCGATGGAGTAGGGCAGGTTGCAGGTCTTGATAAAGTGGAAAAAGCGAGTGACCCCTGGGTGGCAGAGGTCCTCTTGGAGGGCTTGGAGGCGGTCCACTTGTGCGGTGGCACATGTGCCGCAGGACAGGGCATCAGGAGGCTTGTTTAGCTTCCCGGGACGATACAAGACCTCGTAGTTGTAGGTAGAGAGTTCGATCCTCCACTGCAAGATCTTATCGTTTTTTATCTTACCCCGCTGTGCATTATCGAACATGAAAGCAACCGACCGTTGGTCAGTGAGGAGGGTGAATCTCCTGCCGGCCAGGTAATGCCTCCAATGTTGCACAGCTTCTACTGTGGCCTGGTCCTCCTTTTCGACTGAGGAGTGGTGGATTTCGGAGGCATGGAAGGTACGTGAGAAGAAGGCCACGGGCCTGCCTGCTTGGTTGAGGGTTGCCGCCAGAGCTACGTCGGACGCATCGCTCTCGACCTGGAAGGAGAGGGACTCGTCGATGGCGCGCATCGTGGCCTTTGCATTGTCCGTTTTGATGCGGCTGAAGGCCTGGTGGGCCTCTATCGACAGGGGAAAAGCTGTGGATTGGATCAGGGGACGGGCCTTGTCGGCATAGTTGGGTCCCACTGGGCGTAGTAACTGAAAAACCCTAGGCAGCGCTTGTGAGCCTTAGAGAAGTGAGGGAGGGGGAACTTCATAAGGGGGCGCATGCGCTCAGGGTCGGGGCCTATAACTCCATTTCGCACTACGTAGCCGAGGATGGCTAGGCGGTTGGTGCTGAACACGCATTTATCCTTGTTGTATGTAAGGTTAAGGATCTTTGCGGTCTGGAGGAATTTTCGGAGTTTGGTATCGTGGTCCTGCTGGTCGTGGCCGCAGATGGTGACATTATCGAGATACGGGAATGTTTCCCGTAAACCGTACCGGTCAACCATTCGGTCCATCACGCGCTGGAAGACCGAGACCCTGTTGGTGACACCGAAGGGAACCATTAAGAAGTGATAGAGCCGTCCATCTGCCTCGAAAGCAGTGTATTTGCGGTCACTAGTGCAGATGGGGAGCTGGTGGTAGGCGGACTTAAGATCCACCGTGGAGAAGACCTTGTAATGCGCGATCCTGTTTACCAGGTCGGATATGTGGGAGAGAGGGTACGCGTCCAGTTGCGTAAACCTGTTGATGGTCTGACTGTAGTCGATGACCATCCTATGCTTCTCCCCGGTCTTTACCACCACTACTTGAGCTCTCCAGGGACTGTTGCTAGCTTCAATGACTCCTTCCTTCAGTAGCCTTTGGAACTCTGACCTAATAAAGATCCAATCCTCGGCACTGTACCGTCTGCTCCTGGTGGCAACGGGTTTGCAATCCGGGGTGAGGTTCGCAAACAGGGAAGACAGATAGTCCTTAAGGGTCGCGAGGCCGCAGACAGTGAGGGGGGTGGTTATACGGCCGTCGAATTTGAAAGTTAGACTTTGGAGATTACACTGGAAGTCTAAACCTAGGAGTGTGGCCGCGCGGAGGTGGGGAAGGACGTAGAGCCAGTAATTTCTAAACTCCCTTCCCTAGACTGTGAGGTTTGCTACACAACACCCCTTTATCTCTACTGAGTGGGAACCGGAGGCCAGGGAGATTTTTTGATTAATGGGGTGGAGGAGGAGAGAACAGCACCTTACCGTGTTGGGGTGTATGAAGCTCTCCATGCTCCCAGAGTCGATTAAGCAGGATGTCTCGTGCCCGTTGATAAGTACAGTCGGTGTAGCAGTTGAGAGTGTTCGAGGCTGGGGCTGATCCAGAGTCACCGAGGCTAATCGCAGCAGTTGAGTGTTCTCTTCGGGCGGTGTGTGGTCAGCCGAGCTGGGGTCCTGGGGGTCCATCCAAGATGCCGGCTCCCATTGGTCGCACATGGCTGGGTGTGCACAAAATGGCGGTGCCCATCCATCTAACGTGGCGTCTGCGGGACAAGACGGCGGCGCCCGGGGGCCGCACGTGGTCCTGGAGTAGGAAAATGGCGGCGCCCGCTGGCCGCACGGGGACCGTGGAGAGGTTTGTGGTGGCGATCCCCATTCGCCTCCGGAGACCGCGGCAACTGCACGGGCCTGGCATACCACCACAAAATGGCTCTTTTTGCCGCATCCCTTGCAGGTGGATGCGCAGGCCGGGCAGCGCTGGCGGGGGTGCTTGGCCTGCCCGCAAAAGTAGCAGCGGAGCCCCCCGGGGTTGCCAGGCTGCCTTGCAGCACAAGCTTGTGGGAGGATGGGGGATGACTCGGGGTCGGTTGCGGAGGGGTTCCACGCTGCCCAGGGGGCTGCCGCGCGATCGGGAATGTAAGTGCGGGCGTTTCTGGATGCCACGTCCAGGGAGCCGGCAAGGGCCCGTGCCTCCTTGAGGCCTAGGGTGTCTTTTTCCAGCAATCGCTGGCGGATCTGGGAGGACAGCATATCTGCCACGAAAGCGTCCTGGATCAAGAGTTCTGTGTGGTCACTCGCCGAAACTTGTGGCAGCTGCAGTTTCTCCCCAACATCAGGTGTGCACAGTAGAATTCTTCCAGCCATTCCCCAGGGATTTGTCGCCTCCTTGCTAGCAGATGTTGGGCGTAGACCTGGTTTACTGGGCGGATACAATGTCCTTTTAGCAGCTCTATTGCCGCATCGAAGTCTTCCTCGTCCTCGATGAGGGTGTAAATTTCCGGGCTCACCCTCGAATGCAGGACTTGCATTTTCTGCTCTCCTGTGGGTGTGTTTTCGGCCGTTCCGAGATACCCTTTAAAACACGCCAGCCAGTGCTTGAAGATTGCCGCTGAGTTCGCCGCGTGGGGGCTGAGTTGCAGACACTCCGGCTTGATTCGGAGCTCCATCCTTTTAAATCTAGCTTATTAAATTGATGCACGATCAATGACCACTAAAGCGAGGTTGCAGTCTAACTGAAGGCTTTAATAAGGTAAATGTTTCCCCCAGCAGCTCGGGTACAGAATGAAGGCTGCTGGGGCGGCACGAGCTCTTATACCCCGTCTAGCAGGGTGGAGCTACCATACAGCTTGACCAATAGGAAGCATACAAACTCTACCAATGGTGTTCCAGCATTACCAGGTATCGTAATACCTCTACACAGACTACCACAAGAAGCTTGCATCTTTGAAACTCCCTCATCCTGCCCAGATTCTCCTGGAAACCTGAGAGATCTCCACTCCCTGGTGTCATGTCTCCAACTTCAATGTATCCAGCTGTATCCACTTAAAAACCTTTCTACCTTAAAAGGGCTTCTGGTTGTTAAGCAACAACTGCTAGCTCTATTTACTCTTCAGGCCATAGCCTCTCTAAGCACAATAGAATCACAGTTGGACTTGAAACCACCCTCACACAGACAAAACCTTTGGTTCAGCATTGATGTAACTTTAGGTTTTACCCTTCCAGGCAGAGACGCATTAAATTAAACACACTTTAAACTATCCCTTATTTCTAATGTTTACCAATACAAACATAAATCCCTTAAAACTACGTTTGTTTTCCTAACATTTGTTCTCAATTGCCATCCTGCTCTCAGTTGCATTTTTCCAATTTTCTCCTCTCATCTGGTTTTTCAATGCCCGTTCTTTGTGAATACTCTGGACATGCATTAATTCAAACTCGGGGTATTTCGCATTGTATCAGAGTATGAGGCAGGGGTGCCCGATGTCCCACCCTTCTGTTTGCATTGGCCAGGGACCCCTTGGTCATTGCTTCAATGAGCTCGGGGTTGTGGAAAGGGATAGTGAGGGGTGGGGCAGAACATTGGGTGTCCCTATATGCAGATGATTATCATAGATTATCATAGAATTTACAGTGCAGAAGGAGGCCATTCGGCCCATCGAGTCTGCACCGGCTCTTGGAAAGAGCACCCTACCCAAGGTCCACACCTCCACCCTATCCCCATAACCCAGTAACCCCACCCTACACTAAGGGCAATTTTGGACACTATGGGCAATTTAGCATGGCCAATCCACCTAACCCGCGCATCTTTGGACTGTGGGAGGAAACCGGAGAACCCGGAGGAAACCCACGCACACACGGGGAGGATGTGCAGACTCCGCACAGACAGTGACCCAAGCTGGAATCGTACCTGGGACCCTGGAGCTGTGAAGCATTTGTGCTATCCACAATGCTACCGTGCTGCCCACGGCGGCCCATGATCTGCTCCTATACGTCTCGGAGCCGAAGGTATCAATGGGGGGGTATAATGGCGCTGCTTCAGAGGTTTGGGAACTTCTCGGGAAGTTAAACATAACGAAAAGTGAGGTTTTCATGGTGTCTCCACTGGGAGTGGGAACGTGGGTGGGAGGATTGCCATTCCGCTTGGCGACATCTCACTTTAAGTATCTGGGGGTGCAGGTGGCTCGGGACTGGCCAGGGCTCTGGAAGTTTAAGTTTACCAGTTTGGTAGGGAGGGTGAAGGCTGATTTGGGAAGGTGGGGCAATCTTCCTTTGTCATTGACAGACCAGATACAGGCTGTCTAATTGAATGTGTTGCCGCGGTTCCTGTTTCTGTTCCAGTGTCTGCCGGTCTTTCTACCTAAATTGTTCTTCAAGGAGGTGGATAGGTTAATCTCCTTGTTAATTTGGGGGGGGGGGGGGGGGTGGGTGGGTGGGTGGGGGAGGTTCCCAGGATTAGAAAGGTGATATTACAGAGCAGAAGGCGAAAGGGAGGCCTAGGCCTCCCGAACCTGCTTTCCTATTATTGGGCGGCAAATGCTGAGAAGGTGAGAGGATGGTGCATGGAGGGGCGGGCTCTGGATAAGGATGCAAGCAAGCTCTTGTAGGGACTCGGGGTTGCGGGCGTTGGCAATAGCACCGCTCCTGATGGCCCCAGGAAAGTATTCAGGTAGTCAGGTGGTGGTGGTCACACTGAAGATTAGGAGGCAGTTTAGGCTGCACTTTAAACTGAGGGCAGGGCCAGAGGCGATGCCAATTAGGGGGAATCATGGGTTCAGGCCAGAAGGATGGACGCAAGGTTAGGGGGTTGGGAGGAGAAGGGTATTAGTGAAATGAAAGATTAGTTAATTGGGGACGATCTGCGAGGCTTCGAAGAGTTGGGAGAGAAATATGGGTTGACTCAGAGAGAGGGGTTTAGGGATATGCAGGTGTAGGACGTCACAAGGAAAGTGTTGCCGACCTTTCTGGTAGCGCCGGCTCCTTTGTTGTTGGAGGAAGTGTTGTGAGCTGGGGGACTAGAGAAGAGAGTCAGCTCGGCGATTTATGGGAGGATCCTGGAGGGGATTAAGATGAAATGAGAAGAGGAATTGTGGATGGTGCTTGAAGCAGGACTGTAGTGTGAGGTGCGTGTAGGGTGAATGCCTGAACTTCTTATGCGAGGTTGGGGCTGATACAGCTGAAGGTAGTGCATAGAGCTTACCTCACTAAATCAAGAATGAACCGGCTGTTCGAGGGGGTGGGGGATACCTGTGAGCGATATGGGAGGGGCCCTGCAAATCATGTGCACATGTTTCGGTCCTGTCCGAAACTAAATGATTTTTGGAGGTCAGTATTCAGGATAATTTCAGGGATCCTGCATGTGGGTGTGAAGTCCGGCCCCCGAGAAGCCATATTTGGTGTGTCGGACCAGCTAGAGCTGCAGGCAGGCGCGGGGGCAGATGTCTTAGCCTTCGCCTCGTTGATTGCTAGAAGGCGGGTTTTGTTGGGGTGGAGGTCAGCCTCTCCACCCAGCGTCTCGGTGTGGCGGGGGTATTTATTGGCGTTTTTGACCCAAGAGAAGGTAAAGTACGAATTGAGGGGGGTGAAGGAGGGATTGTACAATTGTTGGGGTTTGTTTATTATGCATTTTTCGGAATTGGTTTTCGTTGACTGTTGAGGGGGGGTGTGGTGAGACGGGATGTCTTTGTTTGTTTGGGGCTGTTTGGGTGCTGTATTGTGAAAATGTTGAAAATTTGTTGAATAGAAATACTTTAAAATAAAAGATGTCTTACTTGATGAAAATGTCCCATTGATTACTTTTGACTACACAGGATTTAAAACTGGAAAGCAACTGTTTATTTAGCACTCCTATACATTACTAATATGGAATCATGGAGGTACTAATATGGAATCATGGAGGTACTAATATGGAATCATGCAGGAATGTTCGGGAATGTTTTGGTCTTTCTGCAGGAACATCATTAATTGTATTGTACTAAGTGCGCATGGAGACATATTCAAATTAAAATGTATTAATCAGCATGATGGCACTAAAAGTACTGCCATATGATATGTTCTTCAAGCTCTGTAAAGTGGCACGTGCATTCATTCAAATATCATTGGTCCTAACACCAGAAACATCAAGCACTGTAAAACCTTTTTGTTGACCTTATTTTCTTCAGTTAGTTATCTGGGGCGAAATTCTCCCCCAACGGTGCAATGTCCGCTGACTGGCGCCCAAAATGGCGCCAATCAGACGGGCATCGCGCCGCCCCAAAGGTGCGGAATGCTCCGCATCTTTGGGGGCCGAGCCCCAACATTGAGGGGCTAGGCCGGCGTCGGAGGGATTTCTGCCCCGCCAGCTGGCGGAAATGGCGTTTGTTGCCCCGCCAGCTGGCGCGGAAATGACATCCCCGGGCGGCGCATGCGCGGGAGTGTCAGCGGCCGCTGACAGTTTCCCGCTCATGCGCAGTGGAGGGAGTCTCTTCCGCCTCCGCCATCGTGGAGACCGTGGCGGAGGCGGAAGGGAAAGAGTGCCCCCACGGCACAGGCCCGCCCGCGGATCGATGGGCCCCGATCGCGGGCCAGGCCACCGTGGGGGCACCCCCTGGAGCCAGATCGCCCCCCCCAGGACCCCGGAGCCCGCCCACGCCGCCTGGTCCCGCCGGTAAATACTTACTTTAATTTACGCCGGCGGGACAGGCAATTTCTCGGCGGGACTTCGGCCCATCTGGGCCGGAGAATCGAGCGAGGGGGCCCGCCAACCGGCGCGGCCAGATTCCCGCCCCCGCCGAATATCCGGTACCGGAGACTTCGGCGGGGGCGGGATTCACGACGGCCATTCTCCGACCCGCTGGGGGGTCGGAGAATGACGACCCTGATTTCTAATCTCATTACAATTAAATGGTAAATTATGTAATATACAGATTGTCTCCTTTCAATTCATATACAATTCCTATCGTTATAAATTGGGTCGATATCTAGGTTACGGTCCCGCAATATTAAAGCATTTAAAGTTATGTCACACCTTCGTGTTTAAATGTCACACTTAACTGACCGAAAATGGACTTGGGTGAAATAAGCATAAAGTAGAAAGACCACGTTTATGGGAAATTGAGATCGAATATCACTCTTGGGATCACTGAAATGACTGATAGTCCATCTGAAAATCCATCTGACTGTTCTTGCATTATTCCTCAATGGGAGGGGAGCATGCTTCATGACAAATGTAACACATCAAAAGGTATATTTTCCAGAAAAATAGCTCATTACGAGGAGCTATTCATAAACGTGTAGTAACCTGGAGAGAAGGACAGCCCTAGTCTATGTGTAGTGAAATTGTAAGCACTTACAAAAAAGCATTATGATGTTGTGCTCAGGGACTGGAGCAATTTTTCTTCCTTGATTGTTATATTTAGAGATGGTGGACATAACTCTTTCACACTCATACATACTATTGAAGGATTTCAATTATTTTCAATGGAAAATTCTCTCTCAGTTTCAATTGCTTTGAGTGAGGAACAGGCAGCATAATGGGTTTGTTCAGTTTCTCTGCGAGTGAGAAATAGGGTTGGATATATTTTAGTGCAATGAATTCTAAATATCACTTCAGTGCCATTTTGTTTTGACTTTTTGCCTAAATTGTTAGTTAACATGTGTTCATTAGAAGATGCAGAATGTAAGTGTTGAGGAGGGGATTTTGCACCCTCCTCTGCACCCAAACCATGCCTCCACCCACACTTCAAAATGTTGTGCCCAGTGTCAGCATTATACATTCCCAGTTCAGATATATATGGAATGGATGCATGTATAGGCGGCACAGTAGGACAGTGGTTAGCACTGTTGCTTCAAGCGGCAGGGAATCGGGTTCGATTCCCGGCTTGGTCACTGTCTGCAGATTCTGCACGTTCTCCCCGTGTCTGTGTGTCCGGGTGCTCCGGTTTCCTCCCACAAGTTCTGAAAGACGTGCTTGTTAGGTAAAATGGACAATCTGCATTCTCCCTTTTTTTCCCCCCCTATCAGGCGCCTGAGTGTGACGACTAGGGAATTTTCACAGTAACTTCATTGCAGTGTTAATGTAAGCCTACTTGTGACACTAATAAAGATTATTATTATTAAAGCACCCAGGCTCTACTTCAACAGTAAAGTTCATTCTTTTTTACCATTGTATAGTGTGAATATTTATCTTTGACACAGCAGCCATTCTCATTAGGTGGTATGGTTTTTCAACTATGCTGGCATGCTGGAATACACACATAAGACTCATAAGATGAGGAGATTTCCATTTTAACAGTTTCAGCTTGACTCAAACCAAGTTCCTTGTGATAAAACCTATTGCAGTATCTCGTACCTGTGGTTATCACCTTTATTTTCGGAGTCATTGAATGGAGTGTTTTTAATTAAGTATTTCAATTGTCTTTGGAAACAGATGTTACATTATCTGAATTTCAGTCATTTCTACTTGGGTTTGTGGAAGTGTCACATGAAACTATTGCTGCAAGTGCTAGTTTCATAAATACTGAGATCTAAGTAGTCAGATACAATTACAGTTGGTGCTCATTGTTACCATAATGATCCTTTCCTAGCCTGATTATCCACTCATTTTGCTTCATAGACTAAGAGGTCTTTAAACTTTTGAAACACGCAAAGCTATCTTTCCAGACAAATCTCAGTCAATAAGATTTTTTTTTACATTCATCATTGTCAATACTGCTAAGAATAACTTGAGAAACAGGCCAAACTACAAGAAATTCTTAATTCAGAGCTGCCATCGTTCAAGCTGATTTTAAGTTTTGCTGATGTGCTGGTGCTGATTGTACAAACATAGAATCCTAACAATGCAGGAGGAGGCCATTCGGCCCATTGAATCAGCACCACCATCTGAAAGAGCACCCCACCTAGGTGGCAATTTAGCATGGACGATCCACTTAACCTGCACATCTTTGGACTGTGGGAGGAAACCGGAGAACCCGGAGGAAACCCATGCAGACACAGGAACGATGTGCAAACTCCACTCCGACAGTCACCCGAGGTTGGAATCGAACCCGGGTCTCTGGCACTGTGAGGCTGGAGTGCTAACCACTGTGTCACCATCCCACCCCTCAAAGAGTTAAGGCAGTGCTTTGTTTTAAACAATGATATGCATTGTAAATTAAACCACACTTTCTTTATTCAGTGCTTTGCAGTGGTTCAAATAGTTTTTCAGTTGCGGCCTATACAATAGCACGATCCATGGAGAGGTGAGGACCCAGTAAATAGATGTTCAGAGGGAAATGCTTTTATTAACGATGGAATTAAATTATCAATAGACAATAGAGAGCCAAAAAGGTTTCCAGGAGGCCTGTGATCCTATCAGAGATAAATCAAACCCAATATAAAGCATTTTATTGTTTAAATATGTTGTAACTGATTTTAAAATGTTCTTGTTGAAAATAAGTTACCTTGTTTATTTCGACCCAAATGTGTAGGTAGTCACAACCTGGAACTGGATTGTGACAGAATAATAGGCAGGTTGCTACAATCAATAACAGGCTACAGAGTATTGATGCTGCAGAGTTATGGGGCTGTTGTAAGTACAAAATGTTAATAGCTAATTTCATTGTTTAGCCCACACACTATTAGAATATTATATGTTTTGGAGGAGTTGCAATTCATGATTCCTGGGGGCTCAGCACCAAGAACAATTTAAAGCTAGCCACAGCAGCAGTCATATTAGCATTAGTAATATTTAGCTAAAAATATGCACTGCAATATTTAATGACTTTAGCAATTGACCATCGTCACTGCTATCCGTTACCTCTGGATTAACTATAGCTTCTGTAAGGTAGACCACTCCACATTTGAGAGCCCACTAGCTGTTTTGATAGTGCCACATTTCAGTCTGTGAAAATTAATTCATTTTAAGTGACCACATTTTAACCAGTCAAGATTCTAGCCCCAGGATGTGATAATATTCTCTAACCTAAATGTAATATAATCACACCTCACTTGAGTAGTGATAATTGCCTGAAGCACATGCTCAATTTCTAGAAAGAGGATGGTGCAGTTTGTTTAGGGATGTCATAAAATGCAAGCTGTCCTGATGTCATACTAGACTCAACCATATTTTGAGGGGGTTGTTCTGGAATCATTATACAGTTAACAGGTTAAAATAAGTAAATAGAATTGACTTACAATGACTAGAGCTGTAGTCTCAGTAATGGACTGTGTGCGCGCTACCCCTTCCAACTGAGGATTGCCTGGATGATTGACAGACTAGACCTTTGGTCTTGTCCTTCAGTTGTTCGACCAGTGCTCTGTTTGGCAGGGCTACACAGGCATGCCCATTAGTGTTTAAATAATTGCTGGCAAACAAAATAATGCTTTGCATCTGATGTGAGCTTCAGAACTGAAATTAAAAACTATCATTCATGCCAGTGAAATATCACTAAAGGGTCAGTGTTCTTTTGCAAGATCCTCTTATAAAATATCCCTCCTTTGGGAAATACAGTGTTCCTGGTAATATTAACACCCCATCTCGTTCACATGTAAGGTCATTTTGATCATGTATTAGAAAGAAAGGTCATTAAAGACAAAGCACTACCTGAAGAATCACAGTGCAGCAGTAGACTACTAATATGTAGAATTAAATTATCTTTTTTATCTTTGCCACTGTAAACATTTTCCAGCATTAATCATGGCTCCTTACCCTAAGACGTGTGCTTACACAAAAAGCCCCCCCCCCCCCACTGCCCTTAAGAAGCCAACAGATTTATTCATAGGGCTGTATGTCATACTTTGATTCAGATTCAAAGTAATGAGAGCAACGCAAATGTCTGTCGGTTTGGATGTTTCCTATCTCTTCCCAAACTCAGACTTGAAAGATATGCATAATCCACTGAGGTAAGAATAGCCTCTGTGTTGATTTCCATGACTTATGTCTTAAGAACTGAAGCTATATTTTAGAACTGCTCTCAGTCACAAAAGGAAGCCAATGAAAATAACCTTAAGTGGACAGTCACTTTTAACATTGCGCACAAAACCACGTTTATGCAATACAAATCCTGTTTCATAAGAACATAAGAACTAGAAGCAGGAGTAGGCCATCTGGCCCCTCGAGCCTGCTCCACCATTCAATGAGATCATGGCTGATCTTTTGCGGACTCAGCTCCACTTTCCGGCCCGAACACCATAACCCTTAATCCCTTTATTCTTCAAAAAACTATCTATCATTATCTTACAAACATTTAATGAAGGAGCCTCTACTGCTTCACTGGGCAAGGAATTCCATAGATTCACAATCCTTTGGGTGAAGAAGTTCCTCCTAAACTCAGTCCTAAATCTACTTCCCCTTATTTTGAGGCTATGGCCCCTAGTTCTGCTTTCACCCGCCAGTGGCAACAACCTGCCCGCATATATCCTATCTATTCCCTTCATAATTTTATATGTTTCTATAAGATCCCCCCTCATCCTTCTAAATTCCAACGAGTACAGTCCCAGTCTACTCAACCGCTCCTCATAATCCAACCCCTTCAGCTCTGGGATTAACCTAGTGAATCTCCTCTGCACACCCTCCAGTGCCAGTACGTCCTTTCTCAAGTAAGGAGACCAAAACTGAACACAATACTCCAGGTGTGGCCTCACTAACACCTTATGCAATTGCAGCATAACCGCCCTAGTCTTAAACTCCATCCCTCTAGCAATGAAGGACAAAATTCCATTTGCCTTCTTAATCACCTGTTGCACCTGTAAACCAACTTTTTGCGACTTGGTAAGAATTTTGGTTTCCTAGCCATCTTCTTCATGCCTCACTCTGGCAGCTGTCTGAGGCTGAAGCAAACCTTTCAACCTGGGTGTTGTATTTGGCTGAACTTCCAACTACATATCCACTCCGTCACCAAAACCACAAACTCCAATTCCATTATCTATCTTTGTTACCTCGAGACTGTACTATTTCAATGCTCCCTTAGTTGATCTATTTTCTTTCATCCTACTTTCTTTCATCCTATATGAACTTGAGCTCATCCTAAACTCTGCTGTCTATATTTTAACTTGTGTAAAGCCTCTTCTGTCACCCCTGCACTGGCTAATCTATATTGGTTCCCAGTTTGCAACATCAAAATTCTTACTTTCAAATCCCTCCATGCCTTATTCTTCTACCTATCTCTGTAATCTCCTCCAGCCCTCTGAGATCGTTACATTCCTCCAATTCTGGCCTATTGAGCATTAATAGTTTTAATTAATCCACCATTCCCGGTTATGCTTTCAGCTGCCTCAGCTGTAATCTCTGGAATTCCCTCCCTAAACCTCTCTCCTGCTCTCCTTGTTTTCCCCTCCTTTAAAGCACTCCTTCAAACCTACCTCCTTGACCACGCATTTTGTCATTTGGCCTAATATCTCCTGATGTGGTTTAGTGTCACATATTGTTAGATAATGCTCTGTGAAGTACCTTGGGATATTTTACTGCGCATGCTAAAGCACTATATAATGTAAGTAGTTGTCTTTAAGATTGGGTTTCCACCAAACTTGCACCAAGGTTACAGCTGGCAATTATATGCTTTCTTGACAAAGGCTAATATCAAAATCTATTTTGAGTGAGCAGCGCGTAGGGTTGAATGATAAGGTTCATGGGAAAACATTTTTAGAGTTGAAGGGCCAAGTGGCTAGTATTGAGCTATTTGCCAGCCTGCTAGTATGGACTTAGAGCTGAACTTGGAACGTTCTGCTCTGTCACTCAAAATAATGCCTTTATCCTTTTGACCATCAGTAAAGAAAATGACTTCCTCTTTCACAAGTTGGCAGACATGTAGAAACTTTAATTTGTCGGTTCCTTGCTATATGCCCTTCTGTACAATAGTTAGTCTGAACCTACAAATTCTTTTTGCAGTGATAGTTTAGAAACTTTAGAGTTTGTAAACCGAAGAATGGATAACTGGAAAAACAAGACTTGAAGTTTTAACCTTGTGTTGTACCAAAATAGAAATGGAATTTATTTTACCAATGTGTATTTTGCTGTCTCAGTTTTGATAGATTCATAGATTCCCTACAATGCAGAAGGAGGCCATTCGTCCCATCGAGTCTGCACTGACACTTTGAAAGAACATTCTCCCCCTGGCGCTGTGAGACAGCAGTGCTAACCACTGTGCCGCCCCGATGCAAAGCTTTTTCTTTTACTGAGGCCATTGAATGTAACAAATATAAACAACACATAGCCCATGGGCTGAATCTGTGGAACTGCACATTTAGGGCTGACCCAGCGAATTTCCATAAAATTGGTGGGAGTTCATAGCAATTTTCTTTGTAGCTTACTTTCTTCTTGCACCATTCCTTGTGTATCAATGCAGCCAATGTCTTTCCTGCAGTGCTACTGGGATAAACACGAAGGAACTTGCATGCCACTAGGCTTTGTCCATGAGGCAGAATAAAAGCCAAAGCAAAACTTTGTAGACTTTGCTATTTCCCATATGTACTTCAAAATGAAATAGCGGATTTGTGCAAAAACGAGAGAATTGCTTGAAGGGTTCCGTTGACACACTCTGTAAGACCATGTGGACAGAGAAACTGTTATTATGGCTTAATGGAAAAGAAGGTCATGCCTTAACAATGTAACTGGACTTTTTGAAGAAGTTACTAGCTTTATGGCTGTAACAGCAATCACTGAACTTCAAAGTAATTCTTTGTGGGGAAGAGCAATGGCATGCTTCTGAGAGACATGAAACGGTGCTTTATATACAAAAGTCTTTATTTGTGGGCAGGCTTGTTTGTTACTAAGTGGCACGAAAAACATTATATAAATGGAAATATTTTCTTTCATTTCTGTTGGAGCTTCACCTCCACAGTTGTGACCAGTGATATTGTTGTGGAGATACCGGCATTGGACTGGGGCAGGCACAGTAAGACGTCTTACAACACTAGGTTAAAGTCCAACAGGTTTATTTGGAATCATGAGCTTTCAGAGCGTAGCTCCTTCATCAGGTGAGTAAAGAACCTACCAGGCAGCACGGTGGCGCAGTTGGTTAGCCCTGCTGCTTCACGGCGCCGAGGTCCCAGGTTCGATCCCGGCTCTGGGTCACTGTCTGTGTGGAGTTTGCACATTCTCCCCGTGTTTGCGTGGGTTTCGCCCCCACAACCCAAAGATGTGCAAGGTAGGTGGATTGAACACGCTAAATTGCCCCTTAATTGGAAAAAAAATGAATTGGGTACACTAAATTAATAAAAAAAGTAATGAACCTACCTCTTCACTCACCTGATGAAAGAGCTATGCTCCAAAAGCTCATGATTCCAAATAAACCTGTTGGACTTTAACCAGGTGTTGTAAGACTTCTTACATGACATTGTTGTCAGTGTATTTTCCATGCGATTGTGGATTATATGACAATATTAAGGACTGTTTACATTGTGACACTGAAGTCAAGTTCGAATTAGTTTGAGCTGGCAGGAAGGTCAACAATCGAAGGGAAACTACACATTGTTTTTGCATACATACACATTAGACTACGTTTTAAGGTCAAGGCTGGGAAGAAAGGTCCAGTTACATTATTGAGACATGACCACCTGTCCACCATTCTGGACTCAGAAAATTTACCATCGCTATCAGTTTCTCACTATCAAGTTCACTGGCGTCTTCTTAAAGGATAAAGTTTGTGAAGAAAAATCGCTTTTGTGTTCAAAGTGCAAATAGTGAAAATATTACCTCAGCAGAATTGAGTTGGTGGCGTGTTAACAATCTTTCCAATGATGTGCACAATTCATGCCATCACTAAACAGCAGTCACACTTACCACTTCAGTATCTGAACTGGATTTTTGTGACAGAGAAAGACGTGTCTTTTATTATTGAGGATGACCTTGACATTGGCCTGTTGCCTTCAGTTGGGTCTATATACAATGCTGAATTATTTAAACATATTGGGGGGAAAACAAATCGCACCAGTGATCCAGTGAGTAATTGTAGAGAGCCCCAGAATGACGTCACGAAGACTTGACTGGTGTCAGGTTCTCAACGATCTCATCTGTTTAGTCTTGATGTTGTGGCTCCTGTTTGAACATGGATGTTTTCCAGAATTATCAGGGCAGCACTGTGAGCAGAATGGTTCACGGGTTGCAATGTTTTCTCAAAAATCCCTTTCCTAGTGTTCCTATAGATTTGTCACTTTAAATATAATGGAAAGTTAAACCATTTTGTAAATTAAGTTTTTTTTTCTAAGAATCTGTATTAGGTTTTTTTCTACAGTTATTAAGTTCATGACAATGTAGGGAAGGCAGCCTTATGAAGGAAAAGTATTATTACAGTCCCAGGTGGCTTAAAACAAAAGAAAAGGCAAATGTCACTGTATTTGTGGCAAGAGCCATATTCAAAGGAAACTGAAAAGCTCCCAGCTGATTTGACATAGATCTGTCTTTTTTGTTACCCAGTTTAACTCTTTCAGGACCACTATTGTTTGGCATCTTTAACAGATCAAACAATTAGTCAGCGGTTGAATGGGATGATAATAAGGGGGAGGGGGTGGCGCAGTGGTATTGTCACTGGATACATAATCCTGAGACACACCACAGAAGATGGTACAATTTGAATTCAATTTAAAAAAGTCTAATATCTATTAAATGTTCAATGGTGACCATGATACCATTGTCAATTGTTGTAAAAACCCATCTGGTTTATTATTGCCCTTTAGGAAAGGAAATGTGTCATCCTCACCTGGTCGGGCTTGCATGTCACGGCAAAGCAGTTGACTCTTAGCTAATGGTCTCGCAAGGCACTCAGTTACATCAAACGCTTAAAAAATATTCCTGAAAAGGAAAGAATGAAACCAGATGGACCTTTTGGCATTGATTGAGGTCAGACATAGACAAGGAAACCTCTTGCTGATTACCATGTACTCCAACCCTCCTCAGCTGATGAATCAGTACTCCTCCACGTTTAACAAAGCACTGAGGGTGGCAAGGACACAGAATGTACTCCGGGTCTTCAATGTCTATCACCAAGGCTCGGTCGCACCACTCCAGACCAAGCTGGTCAAGCCCCAAAGGATATATCTGCTAGACCTGGTCTGTGGCAGGTGGTGAGGGAACCAACAAGATGGAAAAACATACTTGATCTCATCCTTACAAACCTGCCTGCGACAGATGAATCTGTCCACAACAGTGTCGGTAGGGGTGACCATCGCACAGTCCTTGTGCTCACATTGAGGATACCCTCCATTGTGCTTGTGGCACTACCACCGTCCTAAATGGGATAGATTTTGAACACATTGGACTGGACATCCATGAGGTGCTGGGACCATCAGCAGGAACAGAATTATACTTAGCCACCATCTATGATGTCATAACCTGGCATATCCACCTGCGCACCATTACCACCAAGGTAGATGACCTCATGTCTCAGCATATACCTCTGTCCTCCATTACCACCAAGGCAGATGACCTCATGTCTCGGCACATACCCCCTGTCCATCATTACCACCCAGGCAGTGACCTCGTGTCTCGGCATATCCCCCTGTCCACCATTACCACCAAAGTAGGTGGCCTCATGTCCCAGCATATACCTGTATTCATCACTACCACCGAGGCAGATGATCTCATGTCCCGGTATATCCCTTTTTCAGTCATTACCACCAAGACGGGATGAACCCTGTTTCAATGAAGAGCGCACAAGAGCATGCCAGGAGCATCACCAGGTATACCTGAAAATGCGGTGTTAGTCTGGTGAAGTTACAACACAGGACTACTTGCATGTGAAACAGCAAAAAAACAAGTAATAGACAAGGCTAAGCAATTCCACAACCCATGAATCCAACCTAAGCTGTGCAGTCCACCACATCCAGCTGGGAACAGTGGTGGACAATTGAACAACTCAGTGGAGGAGGGAGCCCAGCACATCAGTACAAAAGACAAGGCTGAAGCATTCCCACAATCTTCTCGGCATATCCCCCTGTCCACCATTACCACCAAAGCAGGTGACCTCATGTCTCGGCATATACCCCTGTCCACCATTACTACCAAAGCAAATTATCTCTTGTCCCGGTATGTCCCCCTTTCAATCATTACCACCAAGACAGATCAACCCTGGTTCAATGAAGAGCGCAGGAGAGCATGCCAGGAGCAGCACCAGGTATACCTGAAAATGCGGTGTTAGTCTGGTGAAGTTACAACACAGGACTACTTGCATGTGAAAAAGCAAAAGAAACATGTAATAGACAAGGCTAAGCAATTCCACAACCCATGAATCAGACCTAAGCTGTGCAGTCCGCCACATCCAGCTGTGAACACTGGTGGACAATTGAACAACTCAGTGGAGGAGGGTGTCCAGCATATCAGCACAAAAGCCGAGGCTGAAGCATTCCTACAATCTTCAGTCAGAACTGCTGAGTGGATGATCCATCTCTTCCTCCTTCTAAGGTCTTCAGGCAATTCGATTCACTCCACATGATGCCAAGAAACGGCTGAGGGCACAGGTTACTGAGTAAGCTTTGGGCCCTGACAATATTACAGCAGTAGTAACAAAGATTTGTGTTCTTGAACTTGCTGTACCCCTAGCCAATCTGTTCCAGTACAGCTGCAACATTGACATCAACCAACACAGCCCCATCAATCTACTATCAACCACCAGTAGTGATGGATGAGGTAATCAACAGTGCTATCAAGCGTCACGTGCTGAATAACCTGCTAACACTCAGTTTGGTTCCACCAGAGCCACTCACTCCTGACCTCATTACAGCCTCAAACATGGACAAAAGAACTGAACTCCAGAGGTGAGGGTGGGAGCTAGTTACTGCCCTTGACTTCAAAGAAGCAGTTGACCTGGGATGAAGGGGGTCGCAGAAAAACTGGTGTCAGTGACCCAGAGGCAAGAGGGTCATAGAAAAACTGGAGTCAGTGAGAATCTGGGAAAATCTCTCTGCTGGTTGCAGTCATACCAAGCATAAAGCAAGATGGTTATGGTTGTTGGAAAGCATTCATCTCATTTCCAGGGCATCGCTGCAGGAGTTCCTCAAGGTAATGTCCTAGGTCCAACTATCGTCAGCTGCTTCATCAATGGCCTTCCATTCTTCAGTGCCAGGCAATGACCATCTCCAACAAGAGATAATCTAACCATCTGCTTGACATTCAATGGCATTACCATCGCTGAATCCCCGGTTATCAACATCCTGGGAGTTACCATTGACCAGAAACTGAACTGGACTAGCCATATAAATACTGTGGCTACAATAGCAAATCAAAAGCTGGGATCCTGCTGGTGGTAACTCACTGACAACCCCCCCCCCCCCCCCCCCCCCCTCAAAAAAAAAACCTATCCACCATCTATAAGACACAAGTCAGCAGGAGTGTGATGGAATACTCTCCACTTGTCTGGATGAGTGCAGCTCCAAGAACACTCAAGAAGCTTGACGCCATCCAGGACAAAGCAGCCTGTGATTGGCACCACATCCACTAACATTCACCTCTCCACCACTGATGAACAGTGGCAGCTCTGTGTACCATCTACAAGATGCATTCACCAAAGTTCCTCAGACAGCACCTTCCAAACCCACAACCACTACCATCTAGAAGGACAAGAGCAGCAGCTACCTGGGAACCCCATCACCTGGAAGTACCCCTCCAAGTCACTCACCACCCTGACTTGGAAATATATTGTCGTTCTTTCACTGCCGCTGGGTCAAAATTCTGGAACGCCATCTAACAGCACAATGGCTGTACCTACACCTCAAGGACTGCAGCGGTTCAAGAAGGCAGTTCACCACCGCCATCTCAAGGACAATTAGGGATGGGCAATAAATGGTGGCCTAGCCAGAGATGCCTACATTCAGGCCGGAATTCTCCATCCGTTCATGCCAGTGGGATTCTCCGGTCCCGCTGTAGTGAATGAAGTTTTGGCTGAATGGCAAATTCTCTGTTCTCGCTGGTAGCGAGGTGGGACAAACTCTGATCGCCGAATCCCAGCCTCAACGATCGAATTTTAAAAAATATCGATGAGCCAAGAGAAAGTGTCAGGAAAATCAAGTGCATGCGGCCTCTCGTTTTCTGCTGAAACCTTAAGCAGCCTCCATTGTGCTGTCTGAGAACACAATTTGAAAATATAACCATCAGTACAACTTTTGCTGTTAGTTTCATGCCCAAACTGTTTTACTAGTACTGCGTAGCCTTTTCAAACTTTGTTTCACTATTGCCGTGGATTGGCGATAATAATGAAGGAACTATCGTTTTGTCGTAATTACTTCACAGAAACTGACAAAAACTTCAGGTGTCGGCATCTATGCTGAGTGATGTGGAAATCCTGAAGTTGCTGACAGTAGTTCTACATCTCACCAGAGGGTGTACCCTTGAGGAGTCCTGAGAATGCAATCCGTCAGTATCAGTGAATTTGCAAAAACTTCCATGTTTCTGAGCGTCAGTTGCTACCACTCTGGCCTCTGAATCACATGTTTCCGTGTATGCATGTTATTTTGAAGAACTTATCTTGGTGACCTGGCCAATATTTATCCCTTAATAAAATTGACAAGAACAGATTACCTGTTCCTTATCATCTTGTGTTTGTGGGTGTTTGTTGTGTATATCTTGGCTGCTACATTCCCTATATTACAACAACAGTGACAATATATCAAATCGTACTTCATTGACTGTAAAGTGCTTTTAAGATGTTAAGTGGTCTTGGAAAGTGCAATATAAAGGCAGGTCCTTCTTTCTGTTACACTGTTAGTCTCACCATCAAATGCCTCTCACTTTGTTGAATTAAATATATCTGAGTTTTTAATGGTGTGCTGTGGTCACAATTACTGCTAATCACTGGCCCTGAAAAATGAATTTTATATTGTGCAATGCCAAACTTTTCATCATGATCAGAAATTGCTCATTTAAAAAATAAATACCCAAATCTTTCAGTATCATTGGACACCGGATGCATAATGGAAAATGCCATCAGGACACTGCAGAAGCCCCGATGCATGAACCTACGTGGGAAGTTCCCTGGAAGTTTTAACACTGATACAGGGAACTCGTCACTCAAATAGATGTAAACGAGTATGATAATCAGGATTACGGAGACATGGTTGCAGGGTGACCAGGGATGGGAACTGAATGTCCAGGGGTATTCCATATTTAGGAAGACCGACAGAAAGGAAAAGGCGGTGGAGTTGCAGTGCTGGCTAAAGAGGAAATTAACGCAATAGTGAGGGAGGATATTAGCTCCGAAATGTGGAATCAGTATGGGTAGAGCTGAGAAACAGCAACGGACAAAACACATTTGTAGGTGACATATGTTGACACCCAAACTACAGCGGTGATGTTGGGAATGGCATTAAACAGGAAATTAGAGACGCATGCAATACTGAACATCTGTAATAATGGATGATTTTAATCTGCAAAGGTTGGGAAAATCAAATTAGCTACAATGCCGTAGAGGAGGAATTTCTGGAGTGTAGAAGGGATGGTTTTCTGGACCAATATGTTGAACCAACTAGAGAACAGGCCATCCTAGACTGCGTACTGTGTAATGAGAACAGAACCACTGGCAATCTGGTTGCGCGACACACCTTGGGGATAATATGATAGAATTTTCCATCAAGGTAGAGAGTGAAGTAGTTGATTCTGAGACTAGGGTCCTGAATCTTAATAAAGGAAACTACGATGATATGAGACGTGAGTTGGCTATGATAGATTGGGGAATGCCACTTATATGTAATGGCAAACATTCAAGGACCTCATGGGGAAACGGTAACAATTGTTTATTCCTGTCTGGCACAAAAGTAAAATTGGAAAGATAGCCAATCCATGGCTTACAAGGGAAATTGGAGATTGCTTCTTCCTTGGATCGAATACTTACTAAGTGGCCAACAATTCTCCGCAACCGGCCTGAGGATTGGGAGCTGTTTAAAGTTCAGCAAAGAAGGATCAAGGGATTGATTAAGAAGGGGAAAATAAAGTATGAGAGTAAGCTTGCAGGAAACATAAAAAATTACATGAAAAGTTTCTCTTGGTGCGTGAAGAGAAAAAGATTGGTGAAGACAAATAAAGGTCCCTTACATTCAGAAACAGAGGAGTGCATAATAGGGGACAAAGAAATGTCTGAGCAACTAAATACATACTTTGGTTCTGTCTTCACAAATGAGGACACAAATAAGATACCAGAAATGTTGGGGAACACAGGGTTTATTTGATGAGAGGGGGACCTGAAGGAGATCCAAATTTGTAGAAAAATGGTGATGGGGAAATTGATGGGATTGACGGCTAATAAATCCCAGGGCCTGATAATATATTAAGCCAGGTACTTAAGGAAGTGGCTCCAGAAATAGTGAATGCTTTGGTGGTCATCTTTCAGGACTCTAGACTCTGGAACAGTTTCTGCAGATTGGCGGGTAGTTAAAGTAACTGCACGATTTAAAAAGGGAGGTAGAAAGAAAATAGGAAATTACAGACCAGTAAGCCTGACTGTGGAAAAAATTCTAGAATCCATTATCAAATATTTTATAGCCGAGCACTTAGAAAACAGTAGCAGGATCGGACAGAGTCAGTATGGATATATGAAGGGGAAATCATGCTTGACAAATCTACTGGAATTCAAGGATGTAACTGGTAGAGTTGACCAAGGGGAGCCAGTGCCTGTGGTTTATTTGGACTTTCAGAAAGCTTTTGACAAAGTCCCGCATAAGAGATTAGCGTGTAAAATTAAAGCGCATGGGATTAGGGGTAGTGTATTGAGATGGATAGAAAACCTGTTGGCAGACAGGAAACAAAGAGTAGGAATTAACGGGTCTCTTTCAAATTGTCAGGCAGTGACTAGTGGGGTACCGCAGAGATCAGTGCTAGGACCAAACTATTCACAATATATATTAATGATTTAGATGAGAGAACAAAATGTAATATCTCCAAATTTGCAGATGACACCAAGTTGGGTGGGAGGGTGAGCTGTGTGGAGAATGCAGAGATCCTTCAGTGTGACAAGTTGATACAGTGGGCAATTGAATGGCAGGTGCAGTATAATTTGGATAAATGTGAGGTTATCCACTTTTTGGTAGCAAAAACAAGAAGGCAGCCTATTATCTAAATGGACATAAATTATGAGAGGGGAATGTGCAACGAGACCTGGATGGCCTCGTACATCAATCACTGAAGGTAAGCATGCAGGTGCAGCAGGCAGTAAAGAAAGCAAATGGTATGCTGGTCTTCATTGCAATAAGATTCAAGTACAGGAACAGGGATGTCTTGCTACAATTATACAGGGCGCTGGGTCGGAGAATCACCGGGGGCTGGCGTGAATCCCGCCCCCGCCGGTTGCCGAATTCTCCGGCACCGGATATTCGGCAGTGGCGGGAATCGCGCCGGTTGGCGCCCCCCCCCCCCCCCCCCCCCCCCCCCGGCGATTCTCCGGCCCGGATGGGCCGAAGTCCCGCTGCTGGAATGCCTGTCCCACCGGCGTGGATTAAACCACCTCTCTTACCGGCGGGACAAGGCGATGCGGGCGGGCTCCGGGGTCCTGGGGGTGGGCGCGGGGCGATCTGGCCCCGGGGGGTGCCCCCACGGTGGCCTGGCCCGCGATCGGGGCCCACCGATCCGCGGGCGGGCCTGTGCTGTGGGGGAACTCTTTTCCTTCCGCCTTTGCCACGGTCTCCACCATGGCGGAGGCGGAAGAGACCCCCTCCACTGCGCATGTGCGGGGATGCCGTGAGCGGCCGCTGACGCTCCCGCGCATGCGCCGCCCGGCAAAGTCATTTCCGCGCTTGCTGGCGGGGCACCAAAGGCCTTTCTCGCCAGCTGACGGGGCGGAAATCAGTCCGGCGCGGGCCTAGCCCCTCAAGGTTAAGGCTCGGCCGCTCAAGATGCGGAGAATTCCACACCTTTGCGGCGGCGCGATGCCGGACCTATTCGCGCCGTTTTTGGCGCCGGTCGGTGGACATCGCGCCGGTTGCGGAGAATTCCGCCCCTGAAGTCAGAAATTTGGTCAGATCCCAGGTACTTACCGAGATAGTTACCCAGGAAATGTTGCAACTTCGTCTAACATCTCGGTAACTCCGTAATCAACACCCGTACTCTCCCTCTCCCAATCATGCCCCCCATCGAACTACCAAGAATTCCCATCTGCCCGCCGACCTGTAGACCGCATTCCTGACCACTCGATTTACCCTGCTAACAAGACCCAACTACCCCCAACCACCTGTATATCCCTGACCAACTTACTACCACCCTGACCAGACCTGACTGCCACCCTGACCCGACCTGACTAACCCCAGAACCTGATCTGACTACCTCCCTGACCTGACTATCCCCCTCGCTCAACCTGATTACTCCGCCCACACATCCTGACTAACCTGGCTAACTATTCCACTACCCCCACAACCAGGTCTATCTTCAACCACACCCAGACCCGAGATGACTAATAACAATCTAATAATCTTTATCAGTGTCACAAGTAGGCGTACATTGCACGTTGCCTGTTCAGGTACACTGCGGGAGAATTCAGAATGTCCAATTCACCTAACAAGCACGCCTTTTGGGAAGAAACCGGAGCACCCAGAGGAAACCCACAGCAGACACGGGTAGAACGTGCAGACTCCTCCCAGACAGTGACCCAAGCCGGGAATCAAACCCAGGACGTTGGCTCGGTGAAGCAACAGTGCTAACCACTATGCTACCGTGCCACCACTGCCTGGCAAACCCCAATCCCCAATACGACCCCCTACCCAACGATTTAAACCCCCGATGCGAAGACCTGACTACCCCTCAACTGGACCCAACTACCCCTTGACCACCCAACTACCACCCAACCCTGACCCGACTACCAACCTGACCACCTGACGATAATCCCCCCCAGACCGGACCCAATTATCTCCCTCCTGAAGCAATAGCCTGACTACCGCCCCATGACCAGACCCGACTATGCCTAGACTACCCAGCCATTCCCCCCACCCCGCTCCCGTCTTTATATAACTTAATTCTGGTGTGCAGGACTGCAGGAAGAACTCTGAGAAACAATTTCTGAGGTTTACCCACCAAGGGTTGGCAAAGAGGAAAGTTTTAAGAAATCAACTGCTGTTCTGCTGAGTGAGACTAAGCAAGTGTCTCAAGTGCAAAATTAGTGCAGAATAGGAAAAATCTCTCCCAAAAACTGACCTGCTGAGCCCAACTGCACGGCAGCACAGTGGTTAGCACTTTTCCTTCAAACGGCCAGGGACCCTTTTGATTCCCGGCTTGGGTCACTGTCTGTGTGGAGTCTGCACGTTCTCCCTGTGTCTGCGTGGGTTTCCTTTGGGTGCTCTGGTTTCCTCCCACAAGTCCTGAAAGATGTACTTGCTAGGTGAATTGGACATTATGAATTCTCCCTCAGTGTACCTGAACAGGTGCCGTAGTGTGATGACGAGGGGATTTTCACAACAACTTCATTGCAGTATTAATGTAAGCCTACATGTGACACTAAAAAAGATTATTATTAGAAGGCAAATATTTGAATATTTGTTCAGTTGGCGAGAAAGCTGGTTCATGATGCAGAGCGTGGCCAGAAGCGTGGGTTCAATTCCTGTACCGGTTGAGGTTATTCATGAAGGCCCACCTTCTCAACCTTGCCCCTCGCCTGAGGTGTGATGATCCTAAGATTAACTCACCACCAGTCAGCTCTCTCCCTAAAAGGGGAAAGCAGCCTATGATCATTGGGACTATGGCGATTTTACACTTAAACTTACCAATCATTTAGGGCGGCACGGTGGCACAGTGGTTAGCACTGCTGCCTCACAGCTCCAGGGACCCAGGTTCAATTCCAGCCTTGGGTCACTGTCTGCATTGAAGTTCGTATATTCTCCCCGTGTCTGCGTGAGTATCCTCCGGGTGCTCCGGTTTCCTCTCACAGTCCAAAGAGGTGCAGGTTAGGTGGATTGGCCTTGCTATTTTGCCCTTAGTGTCCAAAAGGTTCGGTGGGGTTACGGGGATAGGGGTGGGGGCCTTGTCCTCGGTAAGATGATCTTTCAGAGGGTCAGTGCAGACTCGCTGGGCCAAATGGCCTCCTTCTACACTGTAGGGATTCTATGATAATTTTTTTCTTTTATTTGCTTTTATACTTTGTAACAGTATTTTAGCTAATAACTTTAGCACTTTAACTTAAATAGTTTTCAAAAGACAAGACAGGATTCTTGTTTGAGATTTGTCTGCTGGGTTATTTTTAAATTGATTCGTTCATAAAGTAAAAGAGGTGCCACATACATACTCAAATCAAATTCTGTGCTCAGAGACCACTTTAAGGAAACTCCTTTTATGTCTTCATCATACCTTGCTAATGACTTTACTCGACCGATAACCCCAAGCCATGGTTAAACATTACGCAGCACTCTCCATGGAATTACTATCCTTTTAGTCCACAGTCCCTCCCAGCTTCAAGTGGGTTCGTGACTCCCTGTTTCGCTGAGTAGTAACTCTATGTAGATTTCCCTTTGTTGTCAGAGAGTTTTCAAATCCATTACCAGCAGTAAAGTCTGCTCTGATGATTCGTCCTCCCTGGCTATGACAGGACAAATCTATCAGATTCCCTTAGATAGGGCGGGAAGTGACTCTTCAGCTAGAGACCCTCTTTTCCCTCATCCTGTTTCAGTAGCTCACAGAGAATTTGCAGCTTCTCTTCTGCTGACTACACTTACTGCAATGCTTTCCCCCTCTGTCTCTCTTTTGCATCAGAAAGCCTGGAGACTGCAAATCAGTCCTTGCCTTTGTTTCCAGGTGAACGAACTTCGCACCTTGCTCAGCAAGTCTCTTTACTTGGACTCCTCTTCGCCCCATAGCAATCACGCCACTGAGGCTTGTTATTGGACAGAATCCAGAGCAGGCCACATGATCCCTTTCGCTCTATTTTACTTTAAATTAAACAGTTTCAAATGTCACAATCTTTTGCAATCTTGCATTCATAGCAACTTAAAGTGTTGATAGTCACTTTGGGATTTTCACAATGCTTGTAACTTAGCCTCAGATTTAGATCAGGAAATTGAAATTATACTGCCATACTCACAGCTTTGACTTTTGATGAAGTGTAAAAGGGGCAATATTGGTCTGACCACCTGTCAGTCACCTCTCCTGAGTATTGTTTCGATGGAGATGAAATTTTGCATTTTTTTAACCACTTTATGGCCAAAAGCCAAAATTACCACCTCCGGTCAACATCACTAAGTCATAATCTTTTCTGATTTCAGTGCCTAAATCATCAAGAAATAGTTAATTTTTAAAGCCACTTGAAACATTGAATGCCTCCCAGTGAAATGTGATTTTCATTCCCACTAACGAGATTGACTACAATTCACTTGTGTGTTTTCACAGAATGCTTTCAGTATCCTCTTAGACCATGTGCCTGGCTGTTGTAGACAGAAGGATGAAAAATTATACTCAAGGCTGCTGAACACTGTTTTGAAATTAAGCTTTTTTTTTTTGCAAGGGTAACTGATACATTTATATTCCCCTGTTCTTTCTATCCCTAAGGTGCGCCTCATCAGAACATTTTATCTGGCAGCCCAACCTATTCACATCTATCTGGCTGCCATGAATTTAGCTCGGCAAAACATCAAATGACTCTGACTGTTCCAAATTAGACTGTCAACATTTTTATCCTCTGTTTGGTCCTCGGCCTTTTGGTTTCACTTGCTTTCGTCCACATTGGCCCGAGGGTTTCACCGGTCGGGTGTGTGCACTGGGCAGGCCTGCAAGAACCAATTAGTGGGCATGCAGCGTGAAATGCACACGCTATGAAAGGCTGAATGGTGTCAGGGAGAGCGGGAAGAGAGTAGGCACCGCGAGAAGTGACGGTGCAGGCGGCCCAATCCACTGAGCTCCCTGACAGCTGCATTTCACACAGAAGCTGAAGAGTGTGAAAGCTCGCGTTAGGAGGCAGGAGCCAAGGGTTGCTGGGAATGACCACCAGCAACTGGGAAAAATCAGGGGTTCGTTTGAGGAAGTCGGATGGACAATCGAGAATGAGGGAAGACTGGGGGAGGTGATGAGAAAGGAGGGGTGGAGGGAGTTGGGTTGTCTGTTGGGAGAGAGACATCATGGGGTGGGAGCTGGTTGTGGGTGGGGGAGGGGGCATTGTCAGACCCAACCACCAATAGAGAATGATGTGGAGATGCCGGCGTTGGACTGGGGTGGGCCCAACAGCTTTATTGTTATTCCGCCCTCACAAGCAGTGTTTGATCCAACAGCTCTCATCTCCATTTCGCAGCTGGGCTCCCTGAGCAAGCACATTCATAGCATGGCTAAACAGGTTGCGTATCAATTTGCAATTTCATTCAACTTTCTGTCAATGGCAGGTGATAGGAGCGGGAGAGATTCCTGCTCAGCTATGTGATGGAAAGAAAATTGGAGCCTCTATCGTTACTAGACCCCAACATGCTTGTAAATGTGCCTGTTGCCACAGCAACTCAGGCTCCTTGCTTGGTTCAGCTGGCTGGAGTGGATCACAAGTGTGAATCAGTTGGTGCCAACAGCATGGGCTTCAATCCCTATTCCAGAGGTGGATTCAGATCTGCTTTCCTTGCCCTACTCCTGGCTGTGTGGGCCACACCTGCCTGCGGACAGAGAATGGAGGAAGTTGTTTCCTGAGCACTGGGGAACCTGGCTGCCTGGCAACCGCTAAATTTAAATTGAACTCCCACATTCACTGTGGGTGTCCTTAATTTAAATATTATAATGAACTGTGTTGCCTCTCAAAAGCTGAACAGCCACACCATGCAACCCAGTGCTGCAAAAAGGTGGCAGGCATGTACACAGTGGGTCGTGGTTATCTTCTGTGAAATGTTTTATTTTCAACTCCTCCCCCCTGACCTTCTCTCACTCATTGGGCTGGTGTTAATCCAGTGGATGAGTTCTCTGTTTTATTCTTGATATGCATTTCGGCTGCTTTCTAAACGGCATCACCTTCATTCATAGTCTGATGGACTTCCCAAAGGCAACTTCATTGAAACAACAACAAAGGGCGGCACGTGGCACAGTGGTTAGCATTGCTGCCTGCTGAGGACCCGGTTTCGAATCCCGGCCCTGGGTCACTGTCCGTGTGGAGTTTGCATATTCTCCGCGTGTCTGCATGGGTTCCACCACCACAACCCAAAAGTTGTGCAGGGTTGGTGGATTGGTCACGCTAAATTGTCCCTTAATTGGAATAAAAATAATTGGGTACTGTAAATTTATTTTAAAAAAAATTTAAACAACAACATGGGCGCAATTCTCCCATCGGGAGACAAAGTCCCGACGGCAGATTGCAAACAGGAATGTTTCACTCCGGCGTCGGAGGCTGCTCCCTGCCCCCCTATTCCCCCCACCACACCCCGGGGGGCGAGGAGCGGCGTTGCGTCATTTGCGCGCGCCGGGCCTTGGCGCCACGTAAATGACATAAACCGCACTTGCGCGGTTGCCGTCATACCGAGGCCGCCCTGCAAGAAGATGTCGGATGGATCTTGCGGGGCGGCGGAGGAAAGGAGAGGCCGGCCCGCCGATCGATGGGTACCGATTGCGGCCCAGACCCCTTTTGAGGCTGCCCCGGGAGCAGGAACCCCCCCCCCCCCCCCCCCCTCCTCACAGGCCACCCCCCCAACGTTCCCGCACTGTTCCAGCCGGCAGCGACCAGGTGTGGACGGCGCCGGCGGGAAGCCGTCGTGTTGGGCAGACCACTCGGCCCATCCGGGCTGGAGAATCGCCGGTTGCCCGTTACAAACGATGAGCGCCGATTCTCCCAGCAGCCAGCCGTGATTCTCGCCTCGCCGGTTTGGGGAGGGTGGGAGAATCACGTGCGGGTGCCGGGGCGGCGTTGCGGGACTCCCATCCGGCATGGGGGGGGGAGAATTCCGCCTGTTATATTTGTATAGCCAATTTAGATAATTTATATTTACAGTTGGTAGCACAGTGGAAGCACAGTTGCTTCACAGCGACAAGGTCCCGGGTTCGATTCCTGCTTGGGTCACTGTCTGTGCGGAGTCTGCATGTTTTCCCTGTGTCTGCGTGGGTTTCCTCCGGGTGCTCCGGTTTCCTCCCACGAGTTCCGAAAGACGTGCTGTTAGGTAGTTTGGACATTCTGAATTCTCCCCCTGTGTAGCCGAACAGGCGCCGGAATGTGGCGACTTGCGGATTTTCACGGTAACTTCCTTGCAGTGTTAATGTAAGCCTACATGTGACAATAATAAAGATTATTATTATTAAAAAGATTACCTTCATGAAATGGGCTTTTGAGAAATATTTTATTACTACAAGTATACAAGGGGCAATGTAAACGTATGAAAGAATATCACTTCCAGTCATGACAAAAATGATGCAAAACATTCTGATCCTTTCCAAAAATGTTTTACCAAACCCTTTTAATAAAATACATTGATAACATATATCTGCTGTCCTCTGAATTCTGGTGTATCATTGCATTACTTAGAGGAGTTACAATTTTACTTTGAAACGCAGTAGGAAACTGTTACTCTCTTTTATCTTAATACATAATGGGCAGCCTTTTATTAATAACCCAGGCAAAATGAATTACTTGAGAAAAAGATGTAAGTTTACAAAGACAAAAATTGTAGGGCATCTTTGTGATGTGTGTCTGCTTAGTTAGACAGATTCCTGCACCCTTCAGCTTGCAAAGCTGCTGGAAATGCAAGTTGATAATGATGGACGGACGGGCGGACAGGGTGGATGGACAGGGACATTGGTGAATGGCAGGATCAGTGAGATAGATCCTTACAATGATTGTGAAACAAGTCAAGGAAGGTGAGTTAGAGTGGGTGAATACAGTGACAGATCAGGGATAGAAAGAGGAGTAAAGAGAGAAAGAACATTCAAAAAAGACAAGAACATTTCTTAAATTAAAAAAAATCTTCGAACAACAATTCTCCACCTCCATTCTTTAAATAGTTTATTTTTCTGTGACAAAGTGCTTGATTGGCAGTCATTACCAATTATCACATTGTTAAAAGGGTAATTACTCTGTTAATTACTGAACTTAACTTTCTCTAGTAACTTGAATCAGCAATTAATGTGTAAATGAAGCAACTTGATGAAATTGACGGGGAGATTAAATGTAAGTTGATGTTTCCAAGAAACTAATAGTGAAGCAGTGTAAATTGGCTAGCAACTTGACATGTTTGCTATTCGTGGGATATCTTGTCACTGCCACAAAATGCTGGCCAATTTTCACATTAATAACAATTAATTAGCTCACACCCTGCTTCTTGCAGGGCCACCATCCTATTCTCCCAGTTTCTCTGTCTTTGTTGTTTCTGTTGATGCTACCTTCCACACCAGTACCTCTGACATGTATTCCTTTTTCTTCAATCAAGGATTCCCACCCAGTGTGGTTGACAGGCTCAGTCCACCATGTCCAATCCATTTCATACGCTTCCTCTCCATAGGGCCATAATTGGGTTCCACTGGTTCTCACCTTCCATTTTACTAGTCTCTGTATTCAATGGGTCATCTCATCCTCTGCCATTTTCACTACGCCCAGTGTAATGCGGCCATCAAACGCATCTTCCCCCGACCTCGTCTTTCAGTTTTCCAAAGGGACAGTTCCCTCTGTGACACTTTGATCCACTCCTCAGTCACCCCTAACAGCTCCTCCCTTCCTTGAAGCACATAAATGTTCAAGCACAGAAAATGCAACGCCTACCCTTTCACCTTCTCCCTTCTCACCATCCAAGCTTTCAAACACTCCTTCCAAGTGAAATAGTGATTTATTTGCACTTCTTTCAATTTAGTATACTGTTCACTGTTCACGCTGTGGCCTCTCTGTACTGGGGGGACCAAACATTGAGTGGGTAACCACTATGCTGAACACTTCTGTTCAGTCCGCAAGCACAGACCTGAGCTTCCTGCTGCTTGATATTTTAATTCTTCTCTTTGTCCCAACTCTGACCTTTCTGTCCACGGCTTACCTCAGTTTTCAAATGAAGCTCAACACAAGCTTGAAGCACAGAAGCTTATTCTTCATCTCTGCATTCTACAACATTCTGAACTCAATATTGAGTTCAACAGCTTTAGGTTGTAACCTCTGCTTCTATCTTGTTCTGTGTGTTTTGTTTTTGTTGTGTTTTTTGCTGGTTTCCTTCTTTCTTTATCTCTTCACGTTGCATAGAGGTGGATTCTATGTAGCCATGCATGCCACATTGGACACTAGTTTTGTTTCTCTACTATACCCATTACCATTCTCTTTGGCTTTTGCATCATAAACCTTTGTCATTTAATCTCTTCTGCCCTCCACCCTCTGACTGACCTTTCCTTTTAGCACAGTGTCAGGGACCTGGGTTTAATTCTCGACTTTGGTCACTGTCTGTGTGCGGAGTCTGCACGTTCTCCCTATATTTGCATGGATTTACTCCGGGTGTTCCGGTTTCCTTCCAAAAGTCCCAGAAGACGTGCTTGTTAGGTAAATTGGACATTCTGAATTCTCCTTCAGTGTACCCGAACATGTGCTGTAGTGTGGAGACTAGGGGATTTTCACAGTTACTTCATTGCAGTGTTAATATAGAACATACAGTACAGAAGAAGGCCATTCGGCCCATCGAGTCTGCACCAACCCATTTAAGGCCTCACTTCCACCCTATCCCAGTAACCTAATAACCCCTCCTAACCTTTTTGGTCACTAAGGCAATTTATCATGGCCAATCCACCTAACCTGCACGTCTTTGGACTGTGGGAGGAAACCAGAGCACCCGGAGTAAACCCACGCAGACACGGGGAGAACGTGCAGACTCCGCACAGACAGTGACCCAGCGGGAATCGAACCTGGGACCTTGCCGCTGTGAAGACACAGTGCTAATCACTTGTGCTGCCCTGTAATGTAAGACTACTTGTGACACTAACAAAGATTATTAATCTATACCTCGATTGGTAAAAGCAAATATCCCATATGCCTTTTTCACAACCCTATTAACCTGCCTTTAGGCTATCAGAAATCTATCGACAAACACAGCCGTTGTTCCTCGGAACTTCCCAGTGTCAGGCCATTCATTGAATATTTCCTTGTCAAATTACTCCTTCCAAAGTGTATCACCTCACACTTTAAAGGGTTAAATTTCATCTGCCACTTACCTGTCCATTTGACCATTCCGTCTATATCTTCTGGAACCCAAGACAATGAACCTCACTCTTAGCCACCAACCAACCTTTGTGTAATCTGCAAAACTTACTGATCCTACCCCCCACATAGTTATCAATGACATTTATATAAAAGATGAATAATAGGCGACCCAGCACAGTTCCCTGTAGTATGCCACTGGACACTGGCTTCCAATCACAAAAGCAGCCGCATGTCATTACGCTGTGTCTCCTGCAACTGAGCCAATTCTGAATCTCCAGTAGATTCCCTAGCACTGAAGTGAGATACGCTGGTCTGGTTCCCTGGTTTATCTCTACAATCCTTCTTAAATAGCGCATCCACATTCGCTGTTCCCCTGTCCTCTGGCACCTTGCTGGTGGGCAGAGAGGAATTTAAAATTTAGGTCAGAGCCCCTGAAATCTCCTCCCTCCTCCCAAAGCAGCCTGTGGAACAATGGATTCAGATCTGTAGATTTCTCCGCTTTTAAGACAACCAACATCTCCACTACCTTGTCCAACCTTCTCCACTCCATGACTCCTATGTCACTTTTTCAAGAACCTCACAGTTTCTCTCCCTGAGATCCATACATACCCCCTCATTCTCTTGGGTGAAGACAGATGTGAAGTATTCATTCTACACTCTACCAATGTCCTTTTTTCCTTCTCATCGTATCCTGAATATCTCTGGTTATCCATGGTTCACTGGCTTGTTCTTCCTTATACCCTGGAGGAAACATGTTGGGCCTGTACCCTCCCCATTTCCTTTTTGAATGCCCCCCACTGCTCTTCTGTAGATTTCCCCACAAGTAATTCTTCCCATTATACCTTGGCCAGATCCAGCCTTATTTTACTAAAATCCGCTCTCCCCAACCCACAATCTTTTTTTTTGCAACTTGTTTATTTATTTGTCCATAAGAAACTTAAATGAAACCATGTTGTGGTCACTATCTGTAAAATGTTCCCCCACCAACACCTCAACCACCTGTCCAGCTTCACTCCCCAGAATTGGGTCCAGCACTGGGCCATCCCTTGTTGGAGCCTCTATATATTGATCTAAAATGCTCTGCTGTATACATTTTAAGAACTCCATTCCATCTAAGCCTTTAACGCTATGACTATCCCATTTAATGTTGGGAAAGTTGAAATCACCTAATATAATTACTCTATTATTATGTTTACAGACCTCTGCGAATTGCGCACATATTTGCTCCTCAATTTCCCGCAGTCTATCTGGGGGTCCCTAATAAACACCTAACAATGTGGCTGTCGCTTTTTTATTCCTAAGCTCTACCCACAAAGCTTAATTTGATGTCTCCTCCAAGATATCGGGGAGAATTCACAGTTTGGGAGACCTCCGGAGCTGAATTGCACTCCTTTACGATCCGCTTGTGGTCGTAAAGCAGGATGCAATTCAGTTTTCCACACCATGCAAATTTAAGCATGGTGTGGAATACGAGGTGATTCTCAGGGGCTCCCACTATCGGGCCGCGGCGGGCAGCTTGACAGCGGAATCCCGCGGCCAGCGACCCCCCCCCCCCCCCGGCCACGTAAATCAACCACGACCCTCCCCCCTTCGGCGCAACCCCCGGATTGCCTTGGTGATCCCCCCTTCCCCCAAGCATGTGGGTGACCTGACCGTCCCCCCTCCCGGGTCCCCTGTAACATGGGCACCTCCGTCAGGGACCCCTGTGATAGAAGGACCCCCACAGTGACCTCTGTAATAGGGGGACCCTCCCAGGGACCCCTGAAATAGAGAGAGCCCTGTAATGGGGCACCCCCCACAGGGACCCCCTGCCTAAAGGAACCTCCCCACAGACCTCCCTCAAACATAGACCCCCCCCCCCCCCCCCCTCACACAGACCCCCTATCTCCCATAAAGACCCCACCCTCGTGAAAAGAAACCCCTGTCTGGAAGCTAGAGAGCAGTCTAGACAGAGGCAGCGGGAAGCAATCTAGCTGCAATACTTACCTTGCAGCTCCACATATCCATTCCTTGAACGTGAGCAGTTGTGCCTGCGTCTGGTTCCCAAAGATTCAGTCTGCAATACATTCGTAGCTTGCTGATCCCGATTCTCCGTGCCATCGGGGAATGCATTCTGGGCGTCCCGGGGACAGAGAATCACGCCCATCAAATCTCTTTACTACTGTAACTGATGCCTTAAGTAATAATGCAATGACTCTTCCTCTTTTAACCCCTCCTCTGTCTCACCTGAAAATTCTATTTCCCGGGATGTTGAGCTGCCGATCTTGCTCCTCCCTCAATTACGTATCCGTGATGGCTACTGTATCACAGTTCCACGTGTTCATCCTTGCTCTTAACTCATCCGTTTTACCTGTAATGCTCCTGCCATTGAAGTAAAGGCCATCCATCCGGATCCACCTCAATCACGGCCTTGTTGAGTTCACCTGGATCATGGCGTCGCCGATATCACCTGGATTACGGCTTCAGCTGGATCCCAGTCTCACCAGCCTCACCTGGAATCCGGTCTCAGATCTCTGATTTTTATACTTTTCTGCTCTGAATATTCTTTAGAAAAGTCAGATCTTGTGTTCTGCTTTGAGATGCTGAATGCCGTATTTTTTCTAACCAAAGGCCCATCCTTCAGACATCGGTCTTCCAGTTTTCAGACATTGTGGTCGCAAGTGAACATTCCCACAGTTATAAGTTCCTGTTTAAACTTTGATTTGTGCATTGCAAACTCCTTTTTGCACGTTGCAAACTTTCCTTAAATAGACCAGGTCTCAAGGTCCCTGAATATTGTCATTTGAAGTTGACCAGATCTCCCAATCGACCTGCAGTAAGCCATTTTAGCATAAGCTGGGCCTTATCGCTGCAGTCTCTCTGGAGATTTTTATATTTTTTCCTGTGCCCTCTTCCTCCTCATCCTCCTCTTGAGGTGGCCTCTGTCTGCCTGATAGCAATGGCTGTGCACTTATAATAGTGATGCTAAGTCAGATGTAACTGAGCATGAGGACCTTGCAGCCATATTCCAGCCAGTATTGCAGTGCCCCCACCAAGTGGTCCAGGCGGTGAAATATTGCCCAAGTGTGTCAATTGTTTGTTCCACAATGTTTCAACTGGTGACATGGCTCTAACTGTAGGCCTTTTCTCCCCGGATGATTGGGTGGCAGAGGGGAATCATCAGCCAAGTGCACAAGGTGTGTCCGTCGTCTGAGCAGCTGCCACATGGCTCTTTGTGGTGGCCCAAAGAAGATGGGAAAGGCAGACTGCCTCAAAATGAAGGTTCTGTGGTTGCTGTCTGGATAGTGAACATTAACCGCCAAGATTCTTTGGGTCTAGGTGTGCATCAACTGCTAGTTAATGGAGTGGAGCACTTTACGGTTCTTATACCTCTTCCCATCGACATGTGGAATCGAAAGAGCTGATGGCTCCCTGTAACGTTGGAACCCAGCGAGCCTGGCAAAGCCGTATACCTTTGACTCATAATGTTTGAGATTTGAGTCCCATTCCAGTTCAGCACTGAACGAATGTTAGACTTTTGAGTTGCTGGGTGCAATTTAACCAAAACATTTCTCAGGGTCGTTTGGGGTGGGATTGGCGGGGTGTTTCCCACCGGCTTTTTCGGTGAGATCCACACCAGTATTCACCCACACTTAATCATTTCTTTGGGCCTTGGGGAGTTTCCCCACACTCTGGTCAACACTTCGAAATGTTTTCAGCAATGGGGACCTGAACGCACCGGCGAGACCGGCTCCTCAGATCGGGCCGCCATTTTGAAAGGGCTTATGGGTCTTCCCCCGCCCCCCCCCCCACCACCACTGACAATGTCACCCCCTGCACACATGGGCATTAACCTCCCTCCCCCCCCCTACCCCCCCCACCCACCCACTGACAATGTCACCCTCTGCACACATGGGCATTAACCCCCCCCCACCGCAGCCCGAAGTGAGGACACCTTGCTATGGGGTCACTGAGGGCCTCTCCATCACCCCCTTGTGCCCCGCCCCCCTTAGGACACCCACCCTTCACCCCTCTCAATTTTTATGAGGCCCCCTCAACCCCCTTTCATGCTCATGGTCCTCCCTTCGGCTAGGCTCTTGGCAGTGCCACCCTGGTACCCTGGCACTGTCACCCTGGCAGTTCCCATGCCAGCCTGGCAGTGCCACACAGGCACCTGGGCAGTTCCATGATGGCAGTGTCAGGCTGGCAGTGCCTAGGTGCCAGGGTGCCAGAGGGAGAGCCAGGGCGCCACCCTGCCCTGTACCTAACCACCTAGGGATCACCAATGGCCTGGGAAATCTCCCAGGTGCCCTTACGGCTGGTCCATGTTTGTGTAGATCAGCAATAAACGGCACTCGGTCGAGGCCTCACTGGGGAGGCCGCTAGTTCCCGGGCAGCAGGAGAATCTGGCTTAATGGCTCATTTAAATATGCTGATCTGGATCTCGCCCAGCGCGGGAGAGATCCAGTTCGCGATGTCTCGCGACATTCAGCTGACGCTCACAAGATGTCTTGAACAGGGCGTATCTCACAAGAAGCCTCTTGCGAGATTAAATGGCCTTGTCGCGACACCAGATTAGGCGTGACGAGGCTGTTAAATTGCACCTGCTGTCTTTCAGGTGCGACATTAAACTGAGCTCCCATCAGCGTTGGCGAAAGTGGGTGAAGGTTGGGAGGGGTTGGAGAGGTGTGGAGGCTGGTGCTGTTGATCTTAAAATTGGATTACAGACTGTGGTGCATGGGGAGTGGTTTTGCTGGCGACAATAAATGGTTGCTGTGGGAGCTTAACATGTTTTATAATTTTGTAAAATTATTTGCAATGTCTGTAAGCTGTTGCAACATTGCATTGAAAGATAAACAAGCAAACAGACAAACATTAAATCACTATTGAATTATATTCCTTACACTGTGGTTGGATTCAAACCTACCATCTTTAGGTTTGGCTGCCCTCTGGGGTCTCCAATGACAGTAGGAGAATAGAGAGGCTGTCTAATTAACAAAGAGACATGGAGCTGCAAGATGAGGCTCCGGGCAGTCTCCTAAATCTCTGCTCAAACAAAGCTTTAAAAATACAGCACAAATGCTGTCCTGGGAAGAAAAACATTGGGACGTGGAACAATCAGTGAAATTATGGTACAATCCCGTAAAAATAGACAGGGGGCGTCATTCTCCGACCCCCCAGAGGGTCGGAGAATGGCCGCTGGCCGCCGTGAATCCCGCCCCCGCCGGTTGCCGAAGTCTCCGAAGGGAGAAAAGTCGGCGGGGCGTTAATGTCGCCGCTGCCATCGGAGAATGTCACGGGTCTGCGCAAGGCAGCCGATTTTCGGCCTGCCGATATTCTCCCTTCCGGATGGGCCGAAGTCCCGTCGACGTGATGACCGTTCACGTCGACGTAAATTAAACCTCCTTTTCATCGGCGTGACCCTGTGCTCCAGGTTCACGCCGACCAGCGTGGAGGTGAGTGACGGCCTGGGGGGGTTGGCTCTGGGCAGGCGATGGCGTGGCCGCAGTCTGAATGCGTGAGGAGAGGTGTGTCTCGGGTTGTGTGTGTGCGGCGGGGGGGGCGGGGGGGGGGTGGTTAGAGTAGGCTGGGCTCCGGGGGAGTGCCGGGAGTGGGTCCGTGCCGAGGAGGGGGGTGGGGGGGGTCCGTGCCGGGGAGGGGGATGGGGGGGGGGGTCCGTGCCGGGGAGGGGGGTGGGGGGTCCGTGCCGGGTTGGAGGTTGGGGGGGGGGGGGGTCCGTGCCGGGGTGGAGGTTGGGGGGGGTCCGTGCCGGGGTGGAAGATGGGGGGTCCGTGCTGGGGTGGAGGTTGGGGGGGGGGGGGGTCCGTGCCGGGGAGGGGGATGGCGGGTTTGTGCCGGGGTAGAGGTTGGGGGGGGGGGTCCGTGCCGGGGTGGAGGTTGGGGGGGGTCCGTGCCGGGGAGGGGGATGGGGGGTCCGTGCCAGGGAGGGGGATGGGGGGTCCATGCCGGGGTGGAGGTTGGGGGGGGGGTCCGTGCCGGGAAGGGGGATGGGGGGTCCGTGCCGGGGTGGAGGTTGGGGGGGGGGGTCCGTGCCGGGGTGGAGGTTGGGAGGGGGGTCCGTGCCGAGGTAGAGATTGGGGGGGTTCGTGCCGGGGAGGGGGATGGGGGGTCCGTGCCGGGGAGGGGGATGCGAGGGCAAGTGAGTTGGTCCACCTGGCCAGGTGCCAGCCTCCAACAGTTGGACCCATGCGGTCCATGCCACCTGGCTGGGGGGAGGAGGGGATATGGGCAATGATGACATGTCGTCGTTCCCCTCCCCCCCCATCAGGCCGTCATGTTTTCCGATCATCCAGCGATGTTGGCCGCCGTGGCGGCAGCCGCTCATGTCTATGTTGCCCTGGATGAGGAGGAGGAGGAGCTTGCCATAGAGGCGGCACAGGCTGCCGCAGAGGGACAGGCAGCAGCCGCCCAGGCTGGAGGGACACCTGACCGACAGGACGAGGAGGGGGAGGAGGACGTCGCGGCCCCACGGCAACGGAGGCACCCGAGGGCGCCCCGTGTGTACCGGCCCCGGCAGTCATACCAGGACCTCACGGACCGGGAATGCAGGAGGAGACTCCGGATGAGGCGGGAAACCGTGGCACACATCTGCCACCTGCTGGCACACCTGTCACCGCGTGGCACTGGCGGGGGACACCCTCTCCCCGTGTCCGTCAAGGTTACGGTGGCCCTGAACTTTTATGCAAAGGGGTCATTCCAGGCACCGAGTGGGGACCTGTCCGGCATATCGCAGACATTGGTGCATCGGTGCATCCTGGCAGTGACAGATGCCCTATATGCCATGGCGCACCGCTACATCCGCTTCCCCGTGGACCGGGCCAGCCAAGATGCCCGGGCCGTGGCTTCTCTGCCGTGGCCGGGTTCCCCATGGTCCAGGGCACGATCGATGGGATGCACGTCGCCGTGCGGCCACCTGCAGATAACAGGGCCGTGTTCACCAATAGGAAGGGGACCTATTCGATGAACATACAGGTGGTCTGCGACCACCGCATGATGATACTGCACGTCTGCGCCCGTTACCCAGGCAGTGTACACGAATCATATGTGTTGTCGCGGTCATCCATCCCCGGCATGCACGAGGGACGCCATCCCCAGCTGAGGGGCTGATTGCTGGGAGACAGGGGCTACCCATTGCGATCGTGGCTGATGACGCCTATACGGAGGCCACGCAATGAGGCGGAGAACCGCTACAATGATGCCCATGTAGCGACAAGGGGAGTGATAGAGAGGTGGTTTGGCGTGCTGAAGATGCGTTTCAGGTGCCTGGACCTCTCTGGGGGCGCCCTCCAGTATCGGTCAGATAGGGTCGGCCGCATCATTGTGGTGTGCTGCGTCCTGCACAACATAGCCCAGCAGAGGGGCGATGTGCCGCAGGCAGAGGAGGGCGGAGTGGAGGAGCAGCAGGAAGAGGCTCAGTCCTCCCCAGATGAGGGGGATGGGGGTAATGGTCAGGGCAGACGGGGTAGACACAGGCGGGTGGCTGTCCACCGTTACCGGCTGGCCCAGCGGGCACGGGACAGACTGATAGACGCCCGCTTCACTGACTAGATGGGCGTGGGAATCGGGTAGTATGGCCACAGACCGCACACCATGGCAACAGCCGACCACCTACACCCCCCAGCCATCCACCCACCCAGCACCCTCACCCCCCTCCCCAACCCCACCCACCCCACCTGCATGCACACCACCCCCCCCCCCATTGCCGATCCACCTGCGGCACAACGGGCCGGGCTCACACAGTTGCGGGTGGACGACTGTCTATTGCAGGTCATGGAGGATGATGACAACCCGCCCTGCGGTGAGCTCCTGGCTCTACATCGTTGGACTATGTCTGACCCATGGTCACAGTACCACCATCCACCCGGACCATCCCTGCATGCGGCTGTGACACTGCAGCGCACGGTCCCGTCCTCTGCCCGGGGGATGTTGATGGCGGCCCAGGGGGAAGGGGGCAGACTCACCTGGGGCTGAGGTAAGACCACCCCTCACACACACACTTGCGCTCAACGTACATGACACCCCCGCACACTTTGGACAGAGCACAAAGGCAGCTTCTGTAGGTGTAACATTGACTTTAATAACCAAAGGAGTTCATGAACGTGCCCTAGCCCCTAAAACTCATCTGTGCCCTGCACCCGTGCCAACTTACTCAGTGTCTAATTGTTTGGCCTTACGGGCCCTTTGACTACGTCTACGTGGTTCCCCAGACGGTACAGCAGAACTGGAGGTGGACTCCTGTGATTCCTGCCCTCTGACACTGGATCCCTTTGGCGGCCGTTTCCTGGGGCGTCCTGGCCTAGGTGGACCAGGCTGCGGCCCGGGCGACTGGGATGGCGAGCTGCCAGCCTGTCCTGCCCGTTGCCCACCCGATGCACCTGGGACGGAAGGGGGGGAGTCCGAGGTGTCGCGGTGTACCGGGACCTCCCCTACAGGGGGAGCCGGGACGGATCACACCATCTCCTCCTCCCTCGGGGTGCCCGATGGCCCCCAGGCCTCTACATGGGTGGGGGATGCGAACGGACTGGCCATCCGACGTCCCTCCCGACATCTGGTGCTGCCAGTCCTGGAGGCCCGTGCTGGTATCGACAGGGGTCTGCAGGTTTGCAGCCATGGAGCCCAGGGGGTTGGCAAACACTGTCTGTGACTGTGCGACGCCGGCTCGCACATGGCCACTGGCGCCGATGCCCTCAGCGATGGCCTGCAGAGACTGGGCCATGGCCTGCTGAGACTGGGCCATGGCCTGGAGAGACTGGGCTATGGCGTTGAACATTGAACATAGAACATAGAAAATACAGCACAGAACAAGCCCTTCGGCCCACGATGTTGTGCCGAACCTTTGTCCTAGATTAATCATAGATTATCATTGAATTTACAGTGCAGAAGGAGGCCATTCGGCCCTTTGAGTCTGCACCAGCTCTTGGAAAGAGCACCCTACCCAAACTCAACACCTCCACCCAACACCAAGGGTAATTTGGACATTAAGGGCAATTTATCATTGGCCAATTCACCTAACCCGCACATCTTTGGACTGTGGGAGGAAACCGGAGCACCCGGAGGAAACCCACGCAGACACGGGGAGGACGTGCAGACTCCGCACAGACAATGACCCAAGCCGGAATCGAACCTGGGACCATGGATCTGTGAAGCAATTGTGCTATCCACAATGCTACCGTGCTGCCCTTAAGAACAAATAAATCTACACTATATCATTTTCCCGTAATCCATGTACCTATCCAACAACTGCTTGAAGGTCCCTAATGTTTCAGACTCAACTACTTCCACAGGCAGTGCATTCCATGCCCCCACTACTCTCTGGGTAAAGAACCTACCTCTGATATCCCTCCTATATCTTCCACCTTTCACCTTAAATTTATGTCCCCTTGTAATGGTGTGTTCCACCTGGGGAAAAAGTCTCTGACTGCCTACTCTATCTATTCCCCTGGTCATCTTATAAACCTCTATCAAGTCGCCCCTCATCCTTCTCCGCTCTAATGAGAAAAGGCCTAGCACCCTCAACCTTTCCTCGTAAGACCTACTCTCCATTCCAGGCAACATCCTGGTAAATCTTCTTTGCACCTTTTCCAGAGCTTCCGCATCCTTCCTAAAATGAGGCGACCAGAACTGTACACAGTACTCCAAATGTGGCCTTACCAAAGTTTTGTACAGCTGCATCATCACCTCACGGCTCTTAAATTCAATCCCTCTGTTAATGAACGCGAGCACACCATAGGCCTTCTTCACAGCTCTATCCACTTGAGTGGCAACTTTCAAAGGTGTATGAACATAGACCCCAAGGTCTCTCTGCTCCTCCACAATGCCAAGAACTCTACCGTTAACCCTGTATTCCGCATTCATATTTGTCCTTCCAAAATGGACAACCTCACACTTTTCAGGGTTAAACTCCATCTGCCACTTCTCAGCCCAGCTCTGCATCCTATCTATGTCTCTTTGCAGCCGACAACAGCCCTCCTTACTATCCACAACTCCACCAATCTTCGTATCATCTGCAAATTTACTGACCCACCCTTCAACTCCCTCATCCAAGTCATTAATGAAAATCACAAACAGCAGAGGACCCAGAACTGATCCCTGCGGTACGCCACTGGTAACTGGGATCCAGGCTGAATATTTGCCATCCACCACCACTCTCTGACTTCTATCGGTTAGCCAGTTCGTTATCCAACTGGCCAAATTTCCCACTATCCCATGCCTCCTTACGTTGTGCAGAAGCCTACCATGGGGAACTTTATCAAATGCCTTACTAAAATCCATGTACACTACATCCACTGCTTTACCTTCATCCACATGCTTGGTCACCTCCTCAAAGAATTCAATAAGATTTGTAAGGCAAGACCTACCCCTCACAAATCCGTGCTGACTATCCCGAATCAAGCAGTGTCTTTCCAGATGCTCAGAAATCCTATCCTTCAGTACCCTTTCCATTACTTTGCCTACCACCGAAGTAAGACTAACTGGCCTGTAATTCCCAGGGTTATCCCTAGTTCCTTTTTTGAACAGGGGCACGACATTCTCCACTCTCCAATCCCCTGGTACCACCCCTGTTGACAGTGAGGACGAAAAGATAATTGCCAACGGCTCTGCAATTTCATCTCTTGCTTCCCATAGAATCCTTGGATATATCCCGTCAGGCCCGGGGGACTTGTCTATCCTCAAGTTTTTCAAAATGCCCAACACATCTTCCTTCCTAACAAGTATTTCCTCGAGCTTACCAATCTGTTTCACACTGTCCTCTCCAACAATATCGCCCCTCTCATTTGTAAATACAGAAGAAAAGTACCCATTCAAGACCTCTCCTATCTCTTCAGACTCAATACACAATCTCCCGCTACTATCCTTGATCGGACCTACCCTCGCTCTAGTCATTCTCATATTTCTCACATATGTGTAAAAGGCCTTGGGGTTTTCCTTGATCCTACCCGCCAAAGATTGTTCATGCCCTCTCTTAGCTCTCCTAACCCCTTTCTTCAGTTCCCTCCTGGCTATCTTGTATCCCTCCAATGCCCTGTCTGAACCTTGTTTCTTCAGCCTTACATAAGACACCTTTTTTCTCTTAACAAGACATTCAACCTCTCTTGTCAACCATGGTTCCCTCACTCGACCATCTCTTCCCTGCCTGACAGGGACATACATATCAAGGACACGTAGCACCTGTTCCTTGAACAAGTTCCACATTTCACATGTGTCCTTCCCTGACAGCCTATGTTCCCAACTTATGCACTTCAATTCTTGCCTGACAACATCGTATTTACCCTTCCCCCAATTGTAAACCTTGCCCTGTTGCACGTACCTATCCCTCTCCATTACTAAAGTGAAAGTCACAGAATTGTGGTCACTATCTCCAAAATGCTCCCCCACTAACAAATCTATCACTTGCCCTGGCTCATTACCCAGTACTAAATCCAATATTACCCCTCCTCTGGTCGGACAATCTACATACTGTGTTAGAAAAGCTTCCTGGACACACTGCACAAACACCACCCCATCCAAACTATTTGATCTAAAGAGTTTCCACTCAATATTTGGGAAGTTAAAGTCGCCCATGACTACTACCCTATGACTTCTGCACCTTTCCAAAATCTGTTTCCCAATCTGTTCCTCCACATCTCTGCTACTATTGGGGGGCCTATAGAAAACTCCTAACAAGGTGACTGCTCCTTTCCTATTTCTGACTTCAACCCATACTACCTCAATAGGGTGATACTCCTCGAACTGCCTTTCTGCAGCTGTTATACTATCTCTAATTAATAATGCCACCCCCCCACCTCTTTTACCACCCTCCCTAATCTTATTGAAACATCTATAACCAGGGACCTCCAACAATCATTTCTGCCCCTCTTCTATCCAAGTTTCCATGATGGCCACCACATCGTAGTCCCAAGTACCGATCCATGCCTTAAGTTCACCCACCTTATTCCTGATGCTTCTTGCGTTGAAGTATACACACTTCAACCCATCTCCGTGCCTGCAAATACTCTCCTTTGTCAGTGTTCCCTTCCCCACTGCCTCATTACATGCTTTGGCGTCCTGAATATCGGCTACCTTAGTTGCTGGACTACAAATCCGGTTCCCATTCCCCTGCCAAATTAGTTTAAACCCTCCCGAAGAGTACTAGCAAACCTCCCTCCCAGGATATTGGTGCCCCTCTGGTTCAGATGCAACCCGTCCTGCTTGTACAGGTCCCACCTTCCCCAGAATGCGCTCCAATTATCCAAATACCTGAAGCCCTCCCTCCTACACCATTCCTGCAGCCACGTGTTCAACTGCACTCTCTCCCGATTCCTAGCCTCGCTATCATGTGGCACCGGCAACAAACCAGAGATGACAACTCTGTCTGTCCTGGCTTTCAACTTCCAGCCTGACTCCCTAAACTTGTTTATTACCTCCACACCCCTTTTCCTACCTATGTCGTTGGTACCAATGTGCACCACGACTTCTGGCTGCTCACCCTCCCCCTTAAGGATCCTGAAGACACGATCCGAGACATCCCTGGCCCTGGCACCCGGGAGGCAACATACCTTCCGGGAGTCTCGCTCGCGACCACAGAATCTCCTATCTATTCCCCTAACCATTGAATCTCCTACAACTATTGCTTTTCTATTCTCCCCCCTTCCCTTCTGAGCCCCAGAGCCAGACTCAGTGCCAGAGACCTGGCCGCTAGGGCCTTCCCCCGGTAGGTCATCCCCCCCAACAGCATCCAAAACGGTATACTTGTTTTGAAGGGGAACGGCCACGAGGGATCCCTGCACTGTCTGCCTGTTTGTTTTTTTCCCCCTGACTGTAACCCAGCTATTCTTGTCCTGTACCTTGGGTGTGGTTGCCTCCCTGTAACTCTTCTCAATCACCCCCTCTGCCTCCCGGATGATCCGAAGTTCATCCAGCTTCAGCTCCAGTTCCCTAACACGGTCTTTGAGGAGCTGAAGTTGGGTGCACTTCCCGCAGGTATAGTCAGTGGGGACACCGGTGGTATCCCTCACCACCCACATCCTACAGGTTGAGCGCCTCTGCCATCTGGCGCTAGCACTGGCTCATGGCCTCCTGTGAGAGGGCAGCCATTTCCTGGGCCACAGACGCCGCCTGCACGGAAAGCCCCAGGCCTCGCAAACCGTTCCCCATGTCTGACACCGTCGCATCCATTGCCTCCACCGCGGACGCCACCCGTGCGGTGTCAGCTTGGGTGACACGCATGACCGGCACCACTCCCAGCTCCTGGATGCGGGTGGACTCCTCCACCTGCGACTGCAGCCGCCGCAAGCCGCCCGTCACCCTCTTCGCTCGTCTCCGGGTCGGTGGTTGCATCGGATCTATGTGTGGGTGTGGTAACTCCAGGAACCCGGGATCCATCTGGGCGGCAGATGTTCGCTTGGGCTGGGCTGCCCTCCGACCGCCCGGCCCCTCTGCTGCTCCTACCTCCACCTACTGTACCGGGACGGCTGTGTTGTGCGCACCAGTGAGTGTACCAGACGCCTCATCACTAAAGTGCCCAACCGAGGTGAGTGTTTCTGCAATGGTGGAGGGTGTTGGTGACAGCAGTGGCGTTGTGTCGTGCTCTTCGTCCCACTCTGAGTCCATGGCACTTTGGGGTGGGGGTTCGTCTCCACCCATCCACTCTGAGTCACTGTCCGGTATTTCGTCTTCCTGGGTAGTGCTGTCCCGGGTAGGGGTGTCCTGGGCAGTGCTGTCTCGGGTAGTGGTGTCCCGGGTAGTGGTGTCCCGGGTAGTGGTGTCCTGGGTAGTGGTGTCCTGGGTAGTGGTGTCCTGGGTAGTGGTGTCCTGGGTAGTGGTGTCCTGGCTCGGATGTGACGGGGGCCTGTGGCTGCCCCCCTCATCGCTGGGTGGTCGCTCCCGCACGTGACGGGGGTGTCGTCCCCCTGTTGCTCCAGGTCTCTCCGTCTCCCGTGGCCTCCGAGGGGCATCCTGCGGGCGTCGCATGCTGGAGGGTGCGGGTCTCTTCGTCTCCCGTGGTGTGCGAGGGGCATCCTGCGGGCGTCGCATCCTGGAGGGTGCGGGTCTCTCCGTCTCCCGTGGTGTGCGAGGGGCATCCTGCGGGCGTCGCATGCTGGAGGGTGCGGGTCTCTCCGTCTCCCGTGGTGTGCGAGGGGCATCCTGCGGGCGTCGCATGCTGGAGGGTCCGGGTCTCTCCGTCTCCCGTGGCCTCCGAGGGGCATCCTGCGGGCATTGCATGCTGGAGGGTTCATGTCTCTCCGTCTCCCGTGGCCTCCGAGGGGCATCCTGCGGGCGGTCTGCATCTGCGGGGATGGGTGCCTGGACGTTTGGTCCTGCGATACACAATGAAGCATGCATGGTTAGACATCAGGCAGTGATCAGGTGATATGGGGGAGGGGGATATAGGGGAGGGGGGATATGGGGACGGGCTGTCGGTGGCTCACTTGCTACTACGCCCCCGACCTCTGCATCAGCAACCTCCCGGTCGTCAGGTCCGCCAGCCAGTTCCAGGGCCCTTTCCTCGTGTTCGGTCAGTGGCCTCTCATCAGCGGGGCCTCCTCCAGTCCTCACATGCTCCCTATTGTTGTGTGTGCGCTTCTCCTGTGGGGGGGGGGGGGTGACAGGGGTAAAAGGCAACAGTGTTAGGCAGGTATATGAATGCACGCCATCGGTTGCGCGTGCATTGCAGAGGTTAAGGTTAGGGCTGGATTCACTTGGGGATATGGGGGATATGGGGGAGGGGGGGATATGGGGGAGGGGGGATATGGGGGAGGGGGGATATGGGGGATATTGTGGAGGGGGGATATGGGAGAGGGGGGATATGGGGGAGGGGGGATATGGGGGAGGGGGGATATGGGGGAGGGGGGATATGGGGGAGGGGGGGATTATGGGGGATATGGGGGAGGGGGGATATGGGGGAGACTCACCCTGCCTGCTCTGATGAGGTCGTTCACCTTCTTGTGGCACTGGGTGCCTGTCCGTGGTGTCAGGGCCGCAGCGGTGACGGCCTCTGACATTTCCCTCCACAGACGCCGGCTGTGGCGTGGGGCAACTCTGCAGCCGTGCCCGAGATACAGGGCGTCCCTCCTCTGCTCCACCGCGTCCAGGAGCGCCTCCACATCCCGTGACTCGAACCTCGGGGCTGAGCGGCGGCCAGCCATCCAGTCGGGTGTTGCGGTCGGGTGTTGCGGTCGGGTGGGGGGGAGCAGCGCGGCCTTATGAGCCGTCACGCCGCGCGGCGCGTATGACGCTGCACGGCGTGAACCACTGCGCAAGCGCGGATCCCGCTACGTCGCTGCTAGCCCATTTCGGGCCGGAGACTTTCAACCCATTTTTCCGACGTGACGCAAGTCGGATTTGCGCCGTTTTTTGCGCCGATTGGCGGACTTTCCGCTGATAACGGAGAATTTCGCCCAGGCTGCTTGGTTACCCTGGTGGACAGGTCAGTAACTCCTTTCCCCTTGCTGTACGGATGCAAAAACAGTCCTTGCCAAATTAATCAACTTGCCCCAACACCTCCAAAAATGCTTAGTATTTAAGCATTTCCAGAGCAGAATCAAGTCAAAGGCACTTTATCTGCAAGTTGGATGACTGGCCTTTTAAATAACCGTAGTTGTGTCCGTGGGGTGCACTTATTCAGCAGTAAGTGATTAGTGCAGGCGTACACTGGACCTCCACGGTCCAGTTTTCCAGAATATCAATCAAGTCAGCTGGAGAAGCTGTTTGACATCCCAATCTTTCCACTGCAAAAGATTCTGTTGCATGTATCGCACACCTGTGGCAGCACCTTGCACGGCATGGGATACCACTGGGACCACTTAGAAAGTGGCTGCAAGTGCTGCGTCGGTCTTTTTTTCACATTTCATGACCGAGGTACTTAATGCTCTTGTGACAAGAAAGATTGTACAAACACTTGGAATTCTAAGTTAGATGGTGGTCGTACAACTTCATTTAGAATACCATGAGCGGGATTCTCCCAGCCCTGGGCTGGGCCGGAGAATCCCCGCGACTGGGCCATGCTGCTTCGACTCCAGCACGCGATTCTCCGCAGAGCATGGTTGACGCGGCGCCGGTCGCGGGCCGCTTTACGCGGCTGGTCTGCCGATTTTCTGACCCGGATGTGCCGAGTGGCTGCAGTTAAAACGTTGAAACCCACCGGCGCCGTCCACACCTGCTCGCAGCCGGCGGGAACTCTGCGTGCAATGGTCGGGTGGCGACCTGTGAGGGGGGGGCTCCGACCCTGGGGCGGGGGGGGGGGCACCGATGCGGCCTGGCCCGCGATCGGGGCCCACCGATCGGCGGGCCGGCCTCTCTGTCCCCCTGGCCTCCGTTCCAACGCGCCGGCCCCTGTACTCCTGCGCCATGTTGTGCAGGGCCGGCGCGTTGAAGGAGGCCACCGCGCATGTGCGCGTTGGCGCCACTTCACGTGCGTGTTTGCACCGGCGCCACTGCGCATGCACGGATCCCGCGGCACACAGTTCGCACCGGGATCGGCAGCTGGAGCAGCGTGAACTGCTCCAGTGCCGTGCTGGCCCCCTGTAGGGGCCAGAATGACTCCTGGCAGCAGCCCGTTCACGCCATCGTAAAACGCGACGACCTTTCGACGGCGTGGACACTCTGCTGCGGGATTGGAGAAGCCCACCCCATAGCTTGCAAATGAGCCACATATTTTGAATCAGTCAGTGAACCAATTGGAAAGAAGTCAGTGTGGTGATGGTTACGGCCAGCTGCTTCAAACTGATTACTCTTTTCTCCCAGGCTTTCTTGGCACTGAGTAGTCAATCCAGGCCTCCCCTACTGCTTGAATATCTCACAGTTTGATTTGTATTGCTCATTGACCTTGTTTATCAGATGGCACTGAAGTAATTCTCATGTTATCAAAAATCAACCTTGGCTTCTGATTCAACTTCATTGAGCTTTCACGCACATAACAGTGTAACTGTTCAATTTCCCTCGCATCCATTCTTTATGTTCAGCGCATGTTTTAACATTGATGATGCCTGCTTCTGTCTACCTTTTGCTTTTCAACAGTTTCAAATCTTCTTCTCTTGTAGTTTCCTGAATCTTGGTCATTTTATCTTTGGGGTAACTATTGTATCTTTGAGTTTGCCGCAAAGAGAAAAGGTACGGAGATACCCACACTCTGGATTCTTGCAAATGCAATGAGAAGTTCTATTTGGGATGTTGCTCGTGCAATCTAAGATAGAGAACTGAAGCCATTGCAAACACTCACTGCTGACATCATTCCAGATCATGGGCAAAATTCTCCGGAAACGGCGCGATGTCCGCCGACTAGGGCCCAAAACGGCGCAAATCAGACGGGCATCGCGTCGCCCCAAAGGTGCGGAATGCTCCACATCTTTGGGGACCGTGCCCCAACATTGAGGGGCTAGGTCGGCGCCGGACAAATTTCCACCCTGCCAGCTGGCGGAAAAGGCCTTTGGTGCCCCGCCAGCTGGCGCGGAAATGACATCTCCGGGCGGCGCATGCGCGGGAGCGTCAGCGGCCGCTGACAGCATTCCCGCGCATGCGCAGTGGAGGGAGTCTCTTCCGCCTCCGCCATGGTGGAGACCGTGGCGGAGGTGGAAGGGAAAGAGTGCCCCCACGGCACAGGCCCGCCCGCGGATCGGTGGGCCCCGATCGCGGGCCAGGCCACCGTGGGGGCACACCCGGGGCCAGATCGCCCCACGCCCCCCCCCCCCCCAGGACCCCGGAGCCCGCCCGCGCCGCCTTGTCCCGCCGGTAAGGTAGGTGATTTAATTTACGCCGGCGAGACAGGCATTTTAGCGGCGGGACTTCGGCCGGAGAATCGAGCGGGGGGGGCCGCCAACCGGCGCGGCGCGATTCCCGCCTCCGCCGAATCTCTGGTGCTGGAGACTTCGGCAATCGGTGGGGGGCGGGATTCACACCAGCCCCCGGCGATTCTCCGACCCGGCGGGGGGTCGGAGAATTTCGCCCCATGTGACACTTCACCAGCAGGGGTGTATTCTCTGATAAAACACCCCTCCCCTTTACTTCATTAGTACGACAACTGCTTAACATTTATACAACAGGCCCACTTTTGCATTTTAAAAAATGTATTTTTTATGGAACGTGAGCTTTGCTGGCTAAGCCAACATTGTTGCCCATCCCTAATTGCCCTTGAGAAGGTGGTAGTGAGCTGCCTTCTTGAACCACTGCAGTCCCTGAGGTGTAGGTACACCCACTCTGCTGTTAGGGAGAAAGTTCCAGGATTTTGACCCAGCAACAGTGAAGGAACAGCAATATATTTCCAGGTCAGGATGGCGAGTGACTTCCAGGTGGTGGTGTTCTCATCTGCTTTCCTTGTCCTCCTAGAGGTAGTGGCCGTGGGTTTGGAAGTTCCAAGAGTGCATCTTGTACACACTGCTGCCACTGTTTGGCTGTGGTGGAGGGAGTGAATGCTTGTGGAAGGGGCGCAAATCAAGCATGCTGCCTTGTCCTGGATGGTGTTGAGCTTCTTGAGTGTTGTTGGAGCTGCAAGTGGAGAGCATTCCATTACACTCCTGACTTGTGCCTTGTAGATGACAGACAGGCTTTGGGGGTCAGGAGGTGAGTTACTCGCCGCAGGATTCCTAGCCTCTGATCTGCTGTTGTAGCCACAGTATTTATATGGCTAGTCCGGTTCAGTTTGCGGTCAATGGTAACCCCCAGAATGTTGATTGTGGGGGATTCAGTGGTGATGATGCTATTGAATGTCAAGGGCCGATAGTTTGACTCTCTCTTATTTGAGAGGTTCATTTCTTGGCACTTGTGTGGCACGAATGTTACTAGCCACTTGTCAGCCCAAGCTTGGATATTACCCAGGTCTTACAACATTTGCATCTGGACCACTTCAGTGTCTACGTAGTTGTGAACGGTGCTGAACATTGTGCAATCATCAGTGAACATCTCAACATCTGACCTTATGTTGGAAGAAAGGTCATTGATGAAGCAGCTGAAGATGGTTGCATCTGGGATTTGCCCTGAGGTAATCCTGCAGTAATGTCCCAGGACTGAGATAACTGACCTTCAACCATCACAACCACCCTCCTTTGTGCTAGGTATGACTCCAATTAGTGGATAGTTTCCCCCTGATTTCCATTGATTCCAGTTTTGCTGGGGCTTATCTCTAATATTTCTAAGCACGTATGTACAACTCAACAGGACAGTCTCTCAGGTGGACGTCTATTCCTTTGGACTGTATTCGACGTTCTGGAACCTGGCAACTCGCAACCTTGGAAGTATCCTCTTTTCCTTCAGTAGATTGTACTACAGAAATTATTGCAGCATATTGATGTTACCCATCTCGCTCTGCTTCTGAATCTGTGTCAAATTGGCATATCATAAAATCATAGAATTAACAGTGCAGAAGGAGGCCATTCGACCCATCGAGTCTGCACCAGTCTTTGGAAAGAGCACCCCACTTAAGCCCACACTTCCAACCTATCCCCGTTACCCAGTAACCCCACCTAACCTTTTTGGACACTTAGGGCGCTTTAGCATAGCCAGTCCACCTAATCTGCACATCTTTGGACTGTGGGAGGAAACCGGAGCACCCGGAGGAAACCCATGCAGACATGAGGAGAACGTGCAGACTCCGCACAGACAGTGCCCCAAGCTGGAAATCGAACCCGGGACCCTGGAGCTGTGAAGCAACCGTGCTAACCACTGTGCTTCCGTGTGCCCGTACTCACTATATACTTGCCTTTCCTGCAGACAACCTCATAGTCACAATCTTGGAGGTGGGATCTCATTCTCTGGAACTTTGGGAATATTTATTAGAGCCTTCTTCAAAATGAACTTTACCAATTTTTGATTACTTTCTATACTTGTATTACCAAAAAAACTTCCGGTCAAGGAGACCACCCGCTTTTGCAGGCCTAACCCATTCCTGGACAGTGATATTCCAGCCCAAACGACTCCTACTGAACAGCAATAGCTCCAACACACGCCTCTTATGTCTAAGGCCATGCAGTTAAAGATCCGGTGCTGGCTAAAGAACCAACCTTGAAAAATATTAATAGGGAGATGACTGATGCATTTGGCACCACCGAGTTGCAGTTGATGCAGCCAAGCCAGACAGGGCCACCCCAACCTGAGTAACCATTGTACCAGGCTCCATCTCCCCATCTGCTGTGAATTTTCTTTCAACCCACCACCATTTTGTTGGTTCCTGCATAGGAATATGCAGATGAATAAAAGTTACACTGCAGGTTAATGAGGCCATTTTTAAAAAAAAACCAAAGTGGTGGGGGTTCATTTCGAGAAGCATAGAATGGAAAAGCAGAAAAGCTATTTTCAACTTGTGGAGAACTTTGGTTCGGCCATACTTGGAGTAACTGAACAGTCTATGTTAGAAAAAGGACAGAGAGGCACCAGCGAAGGGGAAATAAAGATTTACTTCAATTTTTGTTCCTTAACTTCATCCTCTTTTGTTTAATTTGACATATTTTTGTTGACATTGTTTTATCAGAGCTTTTAGTTTCTGATCATGATCTTGTTCATCTGTAACATGTACGGAACTGACAATCACTCCCCCCAGGTTTCAAATGCCTGTCGAAGCCTTTCCTCAAATTCATCAGGGGCAAGAATGATTACAAAAGCTATCCTCAACCTGCTGTATCAGACAGCCCTGAAAAGATAGTCAACTAATTCACTTCTTTGGCAAATACTATCTGCTAAAGTCCATTCTCTCTGTAGACACAGCACAAATATTTTAACTTTCACAAGTTTAGGTTGCTCTGTAAGCAGTGATTATGTTTGAGGCTTAGCTCAGCAGCGTTATATCAATGCTTGCGTGCACTTTATCATTTTCTTTCATGACTAGCATCACGGGACGGGTCCAGTTCATCAGGTTCACTGGCTGGTGAACGAACAGTTACATCAATGAGGTTGCTAATATGCATTTTAACAAGGCCGTTCGCAGCTGGAGGTAGTTTCTTGGTTGGCATTTGTGGAGTTTAGACTTTTGCAATTAATTTGAAGCTACAGGCTGCCTTCTCACCTCCTGCTCCTCTGAAGACTCCCTGATACTTGGTCAATGCATCTTGTTTGTGTGATTTGACAAATCATCCATGATCATAATGTTATGTAATGAGTCACTGGCACAAGACAACTGAGCGACTCTAGCACCAAAAGCAGGACTATATCTATCTTTTACTGTGTAGTCCCATCGAAAACTGGCAACATTCACCTTCATATCATCATCTGTGCCCACCTCATCTCTATCCACCTGCTGTCAAAAGTCTCTCATCCATGCCTTGATTCCAGTCCTCTTCTGGCCAGACATCCATTCTCCAACTTCCATAAACTTCAGCTCATCCAAAACACTACTAACCAAATACCTACACTAAGTCCTATTCACCCAACACCCATGGACTAACTGATCCACATTGGCTCCCAATCCCTCGATGACTCATATTGACAATTCTTGACCTCGAGTTCAGATCCCTTCATGGCCTTGTCCCCCTGCCCTTCTCCCTTTATTGGATTGTACAAATTTACAATCTTCCGTGAGCTACACATTCTTCCAAGTCTTATGCCCTCCTATTCATTTCTCTCCACTCTTTGTGACTGTGTGTTCAGCCACCTGGACATTACAATCTGCAAATCTCTCCCTTACCTTCTCCCATCTTCACATCTCTCTCTTCCTTTGGGACCCTACTTCAAAACTAGCTCTTTGATTAAGCTTATAGTCAGTCTTTCTAATGTTGAGTTTTGTCTGATTAAGCTCATGTGAGATACCTTGTAACATTTCTCTATGTTAAAAGCATTCTGTAAATATATGTTGTTGTCATCAATAATCGATAATGATTGATGAAGAAGAAACTCTGTACACTCTGTTGTCGAGTTTTTAACAATGACCCTCCTGTTCCTCAGTGATATTATTCCTGTTTTGTTGAATATGACTATGAACAGCTAATTATCACAGTCCTGAAACTCTCTACAAATTGGATCACAAACTTACTATTCATTCTCAGGCAGAAGGTTCATGACAGCAATGAATTCCAGCTGAATTTGTGCTTAATGGGCTGGATTCTTCGATCCCCAACGCCAAAATCGTGTTCGGCGACGGGTGGAGAATCCCCGATGATGCCGAAAGCGGGGGTGGCGTCGCTTTTGAGATGCTGTGCCCCCTGAAAAGTGGCATACTCGCAGAGAACGGCGCACGCCTTATCACCGGTCGCCATACATTGCTGAGGCCCGCCCCACGAAGCTCCGTCCCCAAACGGCCGAGTTGCCGACGGCATGGGACACGTATGATCTCACCCGTCGGGAACTCAGTGAGGCGGCTGCGGACTCAGCACTGTGGTGGGGCGGTCTGTGACTCATGAGCCGGCTGAAGTGGGGGACAATTTTGCGGGCCCGGTCCGTGAGCGGCATCCGCCATGAAGCACAATGTGGCCACTGCAGGCCGCCATCGTGTGCATGTACGGCCATGGACCCGGCAACTCTCCAGGCCGTATCGGTAGCTAGAGCTGGGAGCTGTAAGCTGCCTGGCTTCTAGCCCCTCCCCCCCCCCCCCGGGGGGGGGGGGTGGGGAACAGGGAATCGGTGGCCGTTTTGCGCCAGTTTTCCAGGCGTAAAACGCTACTGTTTTCACGCCGGCGAGGGGACTTAGTCTCCAGAACAGAGAATCCAGCCCAATGTTTATGAACACGTTACCATCTTTTTTTGTTTGGTACACTAGTCTTTTACACTCCAACAAATACAAATAATGTTATCTTCATCAGAGTGACCATTAACCTCAGTTTGTCTTTTGTCTGATTTCTGGACTTTGGCTATTTGGCTGAGAATTGGTACAGAGGTATAAAAGCCAACATAAGTGTACTTTACCTGAATGCTCGTTGCATTCGGAATAAGGTAAATGAGTTGATGGCGCAAATCAGCGTGAATGACTATGATTTAGTGGCCATTACTGAGACATGGTTAAAGGATGGTCACAACTGGGAGTTAAATATCCAAGGGTATCAAACTATACGAAAGGCCAGAATGGATGGTAAGGGAGGTGGTGTAGCTCTGTTATTTAAGGATGATATCCGGGCAGTAGTGAGAGATGACATCAGTGCTATGGAGGATAAGGTTGAATCCATTTGGGTGGAAATCAGGAATAGTAAGGCGAAATAGGTCACTGATAGGAGTAGTCTATAGGCCACCAAATAGTAACATTATGGTGGGGCAGGCAATAAACAAAGAAATAACGGATGCATATAGAAATGGTACAGAAGTTATCATTAAGATTTTAATCTACATGTCGATTGGTTTAACCAGGTCGGTCAAGGCAGCCTTGAGGAGGAGTTTATAGAATGTATCCGCAATAATTTCCTAGAACAGTACGTAATGGAACCTATGAGGGAACAAGCAGTCCTAGATCTGGTCCTGTGTAATGAGATAGGATTGATTAATGATCTCATAGTTAGGGATCCTCTCGGAAGGAGCGATCACAATATGGTGGAATTTAAAATAAAGATGGAGGGTGAGAAGGTAAAATCAAACACTAGTGTTTTGTCCTTAAACAAAGGAGATTACAATGGGATGAGAGAAGAACTAGCTAAGATAGACTGGGAGCAAGACTTTATGGTGAAACAGTTGAGGAACAGTGGAGAATCTTCCAAGCAATTTTTTGCAGTGCTCAGCAAAGGTTTATACCAACAAAAAGGAAGGAAGGTAGAAAGAGGGAAAATCGACCGTGGATATCTAAGGAAATAAGGGAGAGTATCAAATTGAAGGAAAAAGCATACAAAGTGGCAAATATTAGTGGGAGACTAGAGGACTGGGAAATCTTTAGGGGGCAAAAGAAAGCTACTAAAAAAGCTATAAAGAAGAGTAAGATAGATTATGAAAGTAAACTTGCTCAGAATATAAAAACAGATAGTAAAAGTTTCTACAAATATATAAAACAAAAAAGTGTGGCTAAGGTAAATATTGATCCTTTAGAGGATGAGAAGGGAGATTTAATAATGGGAGGTGAGGAAATGGCTGAGGAACTGAACAGGTTTTTTGGGTCGGTCTTCACAATGGAAGACACAAATAACATGCCAGTGACTGATGGAAATGAGGCTATGACAGGTGAGGACCTTGAGATGATTGTTATCACTAAGGAGGTAGTGATGGGCAAGCTAATGGGGCTAAAGGTAGACAAGTCTCCTGGCCCTGATGGAATGCATCCCAGAGTGCTAAAAGAGATGACTTGGGAAATTGCAAATGTACTAGTGATAATTTACCAAAATTCACTAGACTCTGGGGTGGTCCCGGCGGATTGGAAATGAGCAAACATGACACCACTGTTTAAAAAAGGAGGTAGGCAGAAAGCGGGTACATAAGAACAGAAGAACATAAGAACTAGGAGCAGGAGTAGGCCATCTGGCCCCTCGAGCCTGCTCCACCATTCAATGAGATCATGGCTGATCTTTAGTGGACTCAGCTCCACTTTCCGGCCCGAACACCATAACCCTTAATCCCTTTATTCTTCAAAAAACTATCTATCTTTATCTTAAAAACATTTAATGAAGGAACCTCTACTGCTTCACTGGGCAAGGAATTCCATAGATTCACAACCCTTTGGGTGAAGAAGTTCCTCCTAAACTCAGTCCTAAATCTACTTCCCCTTATTTTGAGGCTATGCCCCCTAGGCAAAATCTTAACCTTGTAATTATAGGCCAGTTAGCTTAACTTCGGTACAAGGGAAGATGCTGGAATCTATCATCAAGGAAGAAATAGCGAGGCACCTGGATGGAAATTGTCCCATTGGGCAGACACAGCCTGGGTTCATAAAGGGCAGGTCATGCCTAACTAATTTAGTGGAATTCTTTGAGGACATTACCAGTGTGGTAGATAACGGGGAGCCAATGGATGTGGTATATCTGGATTTCCAGAAAGCTTTTGATAAGGTTAAGATAAAGATGCATGGCATTAAGGGTAAAGTAGTAGCATGGATAGAGGATTAGTTAATTATAGAAAGCAAAGTGGGGATTAATGGGTGTTTCTCGGCTTGGCAATCAGTAACTAGTGGTGTCTCTGAGGGATCAGTGTTGGGCCCACAATTGTTCACAATTTACATAGATGATTTGGAGTTGGGCATCAAGTGCAATGTGTCCCAAGTTTGCAGACGACACTAAGATGAGTGGTAAAGCAAAAAGTGCAGAGGATTCCGGAAGTCTGCAGAAGGATTTGGATTGGTTAAGTGAATGGGCAAGGGCCTGGCAGATGGAATACAATGTTGACAAATGTGAGGTTATCCACTTTGGCAGGAATAACAGCGAAAGGGATTATTATTTAAATGATAAAATATTAAAACATGCTGCTGTGCAGAGAGACCAGGGTGTGCTAGTGCATGAGTCGCAAAAAGTTGGTTTACAGGTGCAACAGGTGATTAAGAAGGCAAATGGAGTTTTGTCCTTCATTGCTAGAGGGATAGAGTTTAAGGCTCGGGAGGTTATGCTGCAATTGTCTAAGGTGTTAGTGAGGCCACACCTGGAGTATTGTGGTTCACGTTTGGTCTCCTTACCTCAGAAAGGACGTACTGGCGCTGGAGGGTGTGCAGAGGAGATTCACTAGGTTAACCCCAGAGTTGAGGGGGTTGGATTACGAGGAGAGGTTGAGTAGACTGGGACTGTACTCGTTAGAATTTAGAAGGATGCGGGATGATCGTATAGAAACATATAAAATTATGAAGGGAATAGATAGGATAAATGTGGGCAGGTTGTTTCCACTGGCGGGTGAAAGCAGAACTAGGGGGCATAGCCTCAAAATAAGGGAAAGTAGATTGAGGACTGAGCTTAGGAGGAACTTCTTCACCCAAAGGGATGTGAATCTATGGAATTCCTTGCCCAGTGAAGCAGTAGAGGCTCCTTCATTAAATGTTTTTAAGATAAAGATAGATAGTTTTTTGAAGAATAAAGGGATTAAGGGTTATGGTGTTCGGGCCGGAAAGTGGAGCTGAGTCCACTAAAGATCAGCCATGATCTCATTGAATGGCGGAGCAGGCTTGAGGGGCCAGATGGCCTACTCCTGCTCCTAGTTCTTATGTTCTTATGGTTTGTACATAAATTCCATTTTGAGCCTTCTTCCTGTCTGCCATGACAATTTCCACATTATATAAATGCATTTCAGGATCTTTCAAAAAATTTCAGCGAATTTCTTCTTTTTTCTCATGAACAATTGTGTTCCATTTTTAAAAACTTATTCCTGGGATGTGGGTATCAAGGACAGAATTTGTTTCCCATTCTTAAGCAGTGGTGGTGAGCCATCTTCCTGAATTGTTGCAGTCCATCTGGTCTCGGTACACCCGCCATTCTGTTTGGAACAGATTTCCATGGTTTTGACCCAGTGACGCAATGGTCAGATAATTCCGCAATACGATAGTGTGTGGCTTGGAGGGGAACTTGTAGGTGGTGGAGTTCTCATGCACCTGCTGCCCTTGTCCTTCTAGATGTTAGAGGTTGTGGGTTTGGAAGGTGCTGTTGAAGAAGTCTTGATGAATTGTAGATGATAATCTTTGATCCATCTTTCATAATTCCTTCAGCTGTTGATACAAATTATTTACTTTCCTTTATTCGTTCACGAGATGCGCGCATTTCTAATTGCTCTTACTGAATCACTTGTTCAGCTATTTCAGAAGGGAATTAAGAGTCAACCACATTACTTTGAGTTTGGAGTCATATATAGACCAGACCAGGTAAGGGCAGCAGATTTCCTTCCCTAAAGGACATATATGAATGCAAGATTTTTGATAATGTTAGTTTCTGTGAAAGTTACTTGTACTATTGTGGTGTTACTATTCTACAGAGTTCCATGTTTGTAAGCTCTATTTATCTGCCAAAGGCATAGAAAATAATGAGGGGAAAAAGTTCTAACTGAGCATGCTCCAAAGGTGCAGAAGTATTCTTTATTCTCTTTCACTGAATTTATCTATCTTGCTATCAATTGGTAAAAATCTGATTCTCACAGGTTTCATTGGTGCCTCGAACATGGAACATGAACCATCAGTGTGCATCTTGTCTTTATCTGACTCAAACTGAAGATTATCTCCAGCACCTTCTGCTTTGGTGCCAATTAGTGTTGTAGTTCTGACAATTTTTGGTTGCTAGATACAATCTCATGGTTTTAACATTTTAAGTGTGATTTAATGGCCGTGTTGAGCTCAAGTGAGAGCGTGACGAGGCCGTTAAATCGAGAGAGGGGGCCGAATCGAGAACTGTGCTGGGCACCGATGTGTTTGTGATTGAACAGGCCCACTACCATTGGCAAAATCAGGATCTCGCGTGCGTGAGGCAAGGAACCAATAATCACCACTTCCGCCGAATCTCCATACAATTAACAGGAGCGACCCCATATCTAACGGCCTCCCGTGATCTAACCCCCTCCTCAGCAAATGGTGACGCAGTCACCGATTCATACTCCTTTTTAAAAACGTGAAGCTGGTGGAAGGACTGCCTTGGGGACGCGAGGAGGTGAGCAGCCATCTTCACTCATGGGCAGAGAACCCGAGGGCTTTGCGATTGCTGCCCTGGTGCTTGGAAGGTGGGTTTGGCCGCCCTCAGCGGGAGGGGGCAGTTTGCGGGGCAGAAGGGCGTGGCCGCCCATGGCCTTCGTTGGGATTAACGGGTGGGGGGGGGGGCGTGGAGATGGGTGTCCCAGCGCCTGCGGGCCCGCCATGCAAACCCCTGGACCCATTCGAGGGGAAACCCCAGTCCCTGCCTGCTTGGCCCACCGGGTCGGATAGGAGGGTGCAGGGTGTGGTGCAATAGGGGGACTGGAGGGCCCCAGGGTGGAAGACACTGCTGGTTGCCTGTCTAAAATGTTCTCCCAATTCCTTACAGACATTACACGGGATGAATGATATCTTGGGCCCTGTGGAAATTGCCCTCGTGGTGCTCCTGGCAGGTCAGACGCCAGAGAAGGTGGCAACAGCAGTGTCGACAGAGGCTCGGGGCAATGGCTCATGTTCAGGTTGGACCAAATCCAACAAGATGCCCAGGCAGCAAGATCCTTCCTCATCGCCGGGATGCCCCAGGTGCAGGATAGATGGCATGCATGTCGCCTTGTGCTCACCTGGCCGCCTGGGAATGCCCTACATCAACAGGAAGGTGTTCCACTCCCTGAATGTCCAGTTCACATCCCACCACCACATGAAGATCATGTATGTGTGTGAATGCTTCCCAGTGAATGTGCACGATAGCTACATCCTGGGGCAGTCAGACAACCCTAGGATGGCCAGTTGGCCCTTGGGGGATAGAGTATACCTACTGAGAACCTGCCTAATGATTCCAGTATGGAGGCCTGAGAGTGATGTGGAGACCCACTACAACGAGCCCCACGTGGCCAACCGGCCTGCCATTGAGTGGTGCATTGGACTGCTCAAAATCTGATACCGATGCCTCGACCACTCTGGTGGTGCACTACAGTACACCCCCCAGAGGGTAGCCCGCTTTGTGGTGGTCTCCACAACCTGGCACAGTAGCGGGGCAATGTGCTGGAGGTGGAGGAGGCGGAATATGTGGCCATCTCTGAGGAGGAGGATCAGGAGAGGCTGGAGAATGAGCCTGGGGATGACTTGCAGGACCTGCAGGAAGATGGAGGACAGGCAGGAGCAGTGAAGGTCAGGCAAGCCTCAAGGTCCAGGGAGGCCGTCATCCTCGCCCACTTCATGCAGAACGTGGCCCCATTCGTCATTTCCCCTCTCCTGCCCCTCCCCCATCCCTCTGCCAGTCCCCCTCACCATCCTCCTCCTACCCCACTCCACCTCCCCCCTCCTCCCTCCCAACCCGCACCCTCCATTCCAACACACCCAGGGTTTGTGTAATGTCACTCCAGGCGCTGTGTCGGCACTGTCAATGGGTCACGGTCGAGGGGAGGAGGGGTGATGATAACCCGCAGAGAGCTGGGCACTGGAGCTCCTCATTCAGTGCCATAGTCTGCATCAGGCAGAGACAAATATTGAGCGGTGGAGGTTGGGCTTGTGAAAATATGTAAATCAAAAAAAATATGTGCAATGCATTTGAACACAACGTTGCAGAAGTCTTACCCAATGGCCAGTGTGCCAGTAAAACCTAGCAGTATTGGTCCGTTAGATTCAAAGGTATAATACACAGGTAATTGGATCAGAGGATTTATGTGCCATTGTGTTGTTTGGATTGGCACAAAAGTTTCCAGCTTCGAGACTGCTTCTATCAGACATTTTGTTTGCCTTACTTACTCCCAGTAAGATCAATCTGCTTTATATGTGTGCTGTTAGCACCAATTTCATTTGGATGGTGGGACAGGTGGAGGGGGAAGAGCAGCAACAGCTTGAGGAAGCCAGAGCAACTGGGCCTATTAAGAATGCAGCAGGTTAGGGGGACTATCAGAGGAGGCCATGCCCAGTGACATGGCGTGCCTGTCAAGAGGGAAACCTGGAGGTAGTGGTTGTGTTTCCACACATCTGCTGCCCTTGTCCTTCTAGATGGTAAAGGGATTGCAGGTTTTCAAGGTGCTGTCAGAAGAGACGTGGCGAGTTGCTGCAGTCCATCTTGTACACGGTACACACAACTGCCACTCCACACCAGTGGTGCAGAGTCAATGTTTAAGGTAGTGGGTGGGGTCCTGGTCAAGTGGGTTGTTTTGTCCTGAATGGGGTCAAGCTTCTTGAATGTTGTTGAAGCTGCACTCATCCAGGTTGGTGGAGAGCATTCTGTCATACTCCTGACTTGTACATCAAGTGCACCAGTTCAAGAAGGTGGCTCACCACCTCATTCTCAAGAGAAATTTGGGATGGGCAACAAATGCTGGTCTTGGCAGTGATGCTCACTTCCCATGAAAATATTTTTAAAAATCATAATGGGCATCCATTGAAGAGTCAGGAGGGGAGGGGTCAGTCACCAAATTTCCCTGTCTCCAGTACCACAGTTGTCTTAAACGAGTCAGAGATAACCTGATCACCAGAGCTAAGTAGTGCATCACCTTCCATATTGCCGTCAGCAGTCAAGCCAAGGGTTTTTCTTATGACCAGAGCATTGTTAACTGCACACAGGTTGCCCTCAGCTCTCCAAAGGACGGGCTAGCAGCATCCATAAATAAGAAGGACCACAAATCAAGCAAAGGTTCGTGCAATGTGCCCAGACTGATATACTATTCTCCAGCACTCAACTAGCCCCCAATATTTGATCCTTCCACCATCTAAAAAGGGAGACTGCTGGAGAACAGGGAATATCTTTAAATATGTGTTTCTTAATTTCCCAGGGCAACCGCAACCCTAATAGGTAACACAGTTCTAATAGTTGTCATTGCACAACAGCATTATCATCGATCATGCACTGGACTGGTAATAGAGAGATTCAGGGGTCTGAATAGATTGGAGAGATCCCAAGACAAGGAATCATTTACTGAATTCTACACAACCTTGTTATACTGGGAGGCATTCAGTGCTTACAGAACAACACGAAAAGTGTTCATTGGATGATAAAGGGGTTCCTGGTAACTCTACCTGTCTTCATTATGAACAGGAGGCTTAGTTTTATCTGTGCAAATCTCTTTGCCTGGTCCTGGCATAATTACAGTTGTGGTCTTGATAACATCCTGGTTATGGTGTTGAAGTTATGTGCACCAGAACTGGTCACCCCGTAGCCAAGCTAGTTCAGTACAACTGTGACACTGGCATGTACCCAACAATCTGGAAGTTTCCTCAACTATTACCAAAGAAAAGGGATAAGTTTAACCAAGCCATTAACTGCCCTATAAACCTCCTCTCAGTTATCAGGGACGTAATGGAAGGAATCATCAATAGTTTCATCAAGTGATGCCTACTCACCTTCTCACACTTAGCAGTTGATTTTAACTGTTCTCAATGGGCAGGCAATAGGTCAGCTGACCATTTTACACCCTGGGCACGTTTCCTATCGATTATTTTAAGTTGATAATTACACAGTGTCGTGTTGGGTATTCTGATGCACAAATGATCCAACACGGCTGCAGATGGTACAACTCTGTCTTATTATCTTAACAACTATAACAACTAACTGCTGGCTTGGGTACGTGCTCCACCAGCTAACCTGTGGACCCAGCCCTATCACTATCTTAGTGAGACACTCAGCACATGGTGTATGTCTGAGTGACACGCTGCGAGCTCTGTGCTCTGAGCTATCTCCTGGTAGAATCAGCGGAACTGTGGTGTTCCCTGTTTCATAGTGCGTGTACTCTCACTGGTGATTGGCTGTGATGTTATGTGTGTGCTGGTTGGTCCAACTGCCTGTCCATCAGTGTGTGTGTGATTGCACCATGACATGCTGATGTGGATATCATGACACATAGTAGGATAATGGAAGCTGCCAACACTATTTGCTTGTTTAAAAGAAAATATTCTCCAGAATACATGAAAGCTGAAAGGAGATTGCATTTGTAAATAGCTCAAAATGTAGGTGGAAGGAGGCAGTGGCTGGTGGGGGATTATCTGAGGGTCTGCTTCCACCCAGAAATGTTAATTTTTGACACTTTATGTGGTCTTTTTCCACAATTGCAAAATCTCCATTTTCTTTTCATCGTAAAAGCGATATTTGCTACATTTTATTGTGACATCCAGTTCATTAAAATAATATTGTGTAAAATTTCACTCAGTTACAAACAATCAGTTATTTGGAAAGGAAACGCATTAAGAAAATAGCAAAAAGGGATTTGAATCCTGTTTTATTGACCACAGGATCATTCAGGCTGTAGAATTCTGCATATTACTTCCAAATGTAACATCCCACTCACCCTCTCCCGCCACCCTTTCAGTGCTTGTATCAACTTGTGTTGCATTTCTAGGCCGATCCCCCAGACAACTTTCCCTGGAAAATGTTGGTGTTAAACACTGTAAATTCTGAATAATTTCTAACAATTTTATAATTCCCAAATAATAGATTTTTAATGAGAAAGGAAAAACAAAGCGACAGCTTGAATTTTCATCAGAACACAAAAGCAACTTCCAATCATTCTCTTATCCTACCCCAGTTTCCAGAAGCAGCCTATCATCCTTGTACCCAGCTCACAAAGGTACTGTACTCTATTCAATTCCTCTCCTGCTTCTCCAGTTCAAATTAGCACCTCCCTTTTCTCCAACTTGAAACTTCTCCCTGCCATACATTACCAAGCCAGTGTTCATGTCTTCTTCCCCGCACAGTGAAAGTTCAGCTTTTCACCTTCCCCACCCCAAAAAAATAATTCTTGTCTCCTACCCAGTTAGTCTTTTCCACCACAAAAGCATTACTTTGATTTATTTTCATCCCATCTGCGTGGGTTTCCTCCGGATGCTCAGATTTCCTCCCAAAAATGTGCAGGTTAGGTGCTGTGCTAAATTGCCCTTTAGTGTCCAAAAGGTTAGGTCGTGTTACTGGGTTACGGGGATAGGGTGGAGGTGTGGGCTTAGGTCGAGAGCTCTTTCCAAGGGCCGGTGCAGACTCAATGGACCGAACGGCCTCCTTGTGCACTGTAAATTCTATCATCCTTCCCTGGCTCCTTCCACCATCGTCATTCCCCTTTTTCCTTCATCCCCCTCTACCACATCCCGTCTCCCATTTTAGTTTCTGTTTCCTTTTCCCTCTCTGCCTCGCCACCGCACCACCCCTCGCCCTCTCCTCTCATACTGCCACATTTGTTCACCTAGGTAGCACTCTTGTCTGGGCTGAAGCCTTCCCAGAGTCTGGACTTAACACTTAAGAGTAACACTGAGCGTTAGGATGAAGAACTATTGCCGAAGTCCAGTTTTCCGCCAGAAATAAATACTTGAATTATCATCAAAACTTCAATTTAGTTATAACTCATAACAGAATTTTGTAGGTGGCTGCCTTCCATTAAATTCTGGGTTAATTGTATCAATGGACATGCTCAGTTCAATTTGTAGCTGTAGTCTGTCACAGTAAAATGTTTTGTTGTATCTGGGATTCAACGAGCATTTACTGTTCGATGAACTTATTGGTAATACACGTCCATTTGAAATACCTGTATAACATTTAAATGTTAATCTCATTATCCCACTGTTTACTCAGCCTTTCCTGTTATCCTAAATGTCTGTTGGCTGAAAAACTTAAACATCTAATCACTTATTAGAAATGTGAATGAGATTATCATTTTAATGAGGTTGTTTGGTTTAATCAGCCTCTGACAACTCATCAGTAAATGTCTAGGCCTTTGAACAGCAAATGACCTTCTAGTTCAGTTAAGCTGACAGGCTAAAGTAAGAGTGGGGTGAATTTTGAAACCTTCTTGTTATGGGGAGGCGTTTTCAGAACCCCAAAATGTATCATGGAGTTCAACCAACCCCTCCCTCCCTTTAATGGATTTGTTGTTTTTCCTAGCACACGGCTTGTTCCCTAGGTGTGGTATTTCAATTATGGACACGTAGGTTTTTTAAACACAAAACACTGTTTATTCCATGAACTCAACTTAACATCTTAAATAAACATTGGATCCCTTAACACCCCTTACTTCAAAGATAACTCAGAAAATATTGCAACAGTAAATAATTCCTTAAAATGTTCCTTCAAACTTCCAAGAGACTTAACACCTTTAAACAGTGTCACATCAGGTTAAAGGATATATATATTTTCTGTAGAATGGCACAGATATATTAGCTTGGTTGACTTCAGCTCCAGCAACTTGCTTTCTTCCTTCAAGCAACTCACAGCAAACCAGAACTTCTCAAGCTGCTGTCTCAAACTGGCTTTCTCCTTTTTAGGCAGCTCACAGCAAAACAGCCAGGCACTTTTAAACTGCTCTCAGCAAAACCAGCCAGGCACTTTTCAAAACTGCAAAACCAAACTGCAAAATGGCTGAACTGAGCTGAGCTCAACCCACTCTATGACATCACTGTTTTCTTAAAGGTACATTGCTTAAACATCCAGTTCTTAAAGGTACTCTCACATGACACCTCCCCCGAAGAAAAAAAACCCCATCAACTTCAAGATGGTTTCATTTTTCACTTTTGCACCATCCACTAAGACATGTACACAGTAAATATACATTTTCATGTAAAGAAAACAACACACTCAAACAGGTATAATAATATAGTCCATTTTCTTTGTTCTTCTTCCTCCAAGGAAAATCCTTCTCAATTGACAGTCTCTTTGAACAAAGTCTCTGCACAATCCATCCATTCCTCTACTCCTCGGCATTTCTCTTTAGAATCAGATAATTTAGTTCAATCTGACCACAGAGCCCCTTGCAATTCTCCAATACAGGAACATTGGTGATCACAGCTTTCAGGCAGTCAAATGCCTGTTGAAAGTCCGCTGTCCATTGAAATTTTTTAGGTTTCTTTAGCAATTCCATCAGTGGAGTAATCACGCCACAAAACTTTTGCACAACTGTTCGATCAAATTCATTCATTCTAGGAGATCGCATTATTTCCCATTGCCTCGAGGATATCGGAAACTCCGCAAGGAAAGTGATTCGGGCTTCTCCAAATTCACTTTTGGCTATGTTCATCACCAAACGCCACATGAAGTCGATCGAAGAACTCCATCCGATGTTTTAAATGTTCTTTCCATGTCTGGAAGTTGGAAATAAAAGCAGATTGTCCCATTTTCTTCATGCAATCCTTCAATTGTGGGACAGGATAAGAGTCCGTTCTTGTAACTGCATTCACCTTTCGATAATCCACACACAACCGTTGGGTACATTCTGGTTTAGGTACCATCACTATGGGTGAGCTCCATTGGCTACAACCCACTTCAATTATGCCATTCTTCAGCATACTCTCAATCTCTCTGTTAACCTGTGCCAATTTTAAAGGATTAAGTCTATATGGATGTTGTTTGGTAGGAACAGCATTTCCCACATCTACATCATGTATAGCCATTTTAGTACGTCCCAATTTATCTCTACAAACTTGCCCATGTGATATCAATAATTCTTTCAGGTCAGTTTGTTTTTCCTCTGGAAGGTAACTTAACAATTCATCCCAATTTTTAAGAACATCCTCATTTTCCAATTTAATTTGAGGTATGTCAAATTCACAGTCATCTAGATTTGGTTCGTCACTTTGAGTTAGAATCATTAAAACCTCCTTTTTCTCTCCTTCCCTTTCAAAGTACCTTTTAAGCATATTCACATGACACACAGGCAGCACGGTAGCATTGTGGATAGCACAATTGCTTCACAGCTCCAGGGTCCCATGTTCAATTACGGCTTGGGTCACTGTCTGTGCAGAGTCTGCACATCCTCCCCGTGTGTGCATGGGTTTCCTCCGGGTGCTCTGGTTTCCTCCCACAGTCCAAAGATGTGCAGGTTAGGTGGATTGGCCATGATAAATTGCCCTTAGTGTCCAAAACACCCTTAGTGTTGGATGGGGTTGCTGGGTTATGGGGATCGGGTGGAGTTGTTGACCTTGGGTAGGGTGCTCTTTCCAAGAGCCGGTGCAGACTCGATGGGCCGAATGGCCTCCTTCTGCAATGTAAATTCTCATTCTATGATTCACTCGGTGAGTCTTCCTTCTATCTGATGTTTTTACCTCATAATTCACCTCACTTAACTTCATTTAAATCTGATACGGTCCACAAAACCTAGCTTTTAAAGGCTCCCCTACCACTGGTAACAACACAAAAACTTTATCCCCACTGGCAAAACTACGAACTTTGGATTTCTTGTCCGCTACATTTCATCACATTTTGTGCAACTTTCAAATGTTGTCTAGCCAATTCACCTGCTCTATTTAATCGTTCCCTAAAATTTGACACGTAATCCAACAGTGTAATTTCTGATTTCTCACCCACCAATTTTTCCTGAATCAATTTAAGTGGTCCTCTTACCTCATGACCAAAAATTAGTTCAAAAGGACTAAATTTGGTAGACTCATTAGGTGCATCCCTAATTGCAAACAATGCGAATGTTATTCCTTTATCCCAATCCTCTGGATAATCTTGACAATACGCCCTCAACATTGTCTTTAATGTCTGATGCCACCTTTCTAACGCTCCCTTCGATTCTGGATGGTACGCAGTTGATTTAAATTGTTTTATTCCTAAGCTATCCATAATTTCTTTGAATAACTTTGAAGTAAAATTTGATCCTTGATCCGATTGAATTTCTGTGGGTAGTCCATATCTAGTAAAGAATTTAAGTAATCCTCCACAATCCATTTAGCTGTAATATTACGTACTGGAATGGCCTCTGGCAACCGAGTAGACACATCCATTACAGTCAAAAGATATTGATTCACACTTTTTGTTCTGGGAAGCGGTCCTACACAATCGATTAGGACCCTTGTAAAAGGTTCCTCAAATGCTGGAATGGGTATTAAGGGCGCGGGTTTTATCACTGCTTGAGGTTTCCCTATCACTTGACATGTTTGTCATTTTTATAAATGACCTGGGGGAGGGGTAGAAGGATGGGTGAGTAAATTTGCAAATGACACTAAAATCGGTGGAGTTGTGGACAGTGCGGAAGGATGTTACCAGTTACAGAGGGACATAGATAAGCTGCAGCGCTGGGCTGAGAGGTGGCAAATGGAGTTTAATGCAGAAAAGTGTGAGGTGATTCATTTTGGAAGGAATAACAGGAAGACAGAGTACTGGGCTAATGGTAAGATTCTTGGCAGTGTGGAGGAGCAGAGAGATCTCGGTGTCCATGTACATAGATCCCTGAAGGTTGCCACTCAAGTTGAGAGGGTTGTTAAGAAGGCATACGGTGTGCTCGCTTTTATTGGTAGTGGGATTGAGTTTTGGAGCCATTAGGTCATGTTGCAGCTGTACAAAACTCTGGTGCGGCCACATTTGGAGTATTGCGTGCAATTCCGTTCGCCGCATTATAGGAAGGATGTGGAAGCATTGGAAAGGGTGCAGAGGAGATTTACCAGAATGTTGCCTGGTATGGAGGGAAGATCTTATGAGGAAAGGCTGAGGGACTTGAGGCTGTTTTCATTAGAGAGAAGAAGGTTAAGAGGTGACTTAATTGAGGCATACACCATGATCAGAGGATTGGATAGGGTGGACAGTGAGAGCCTTTTTCTTCGGATGGTGATGTCTAGCACAAGGGGACATAGCTTTAAATTGAGGGGAGATAGATATAGGGCAGATGTCAGAGGTAGGTTCTTTACTCAGAGTAGTAAGGGTGTGGAATGCGCTGCCTGCAACAGTAGTGGACTCGCCAACACTAAGGGCATTGAAATGGTCATTGGATAGACATATGGACGATAAGGGAATAGTGTAGATGGGCTTTAGTGTGGTTTCACAGGTCGGCGCCACATCGAGGGCTGAAGGGCCTGCACTGCGCTGTAATGTTCTATGTTCTATGTGTGACATGATTGATAAAATTTAACTACATCTTTATGTAGTCCAGGCCAATAAAATTGTTTCTGGATTTTAGCTTGAGTTTTCCTTATTTCCAAAATGGCCTCCCACTGGTACCTCATGTGCAACTCGCAACACCTCCTTTCTATACCCTACCGGCAATCGTGCTTGATGAACTTCTGACCACTTTTCATCCGCCTGCATATGTACAGGTCTCCATTTTCTCATCAAGACATCATTTTTACGGTAATAACACTCTGGTATACTCTCAGATTCCTCTTCCGTATATGCTTTCTGATATATCCGTTTTATTTCTACATCTTTCTGTTGTAACTCCGCCAATTTTCCTGAACTAAAAATATCTGCCTCATCCGCCACCTGTTCTTGTTCCTTTTCAACCATCTGATCAAAAATCTTTTCTGATAATTGCACTTCAACTTCATCTTCACTCTTTGATTTCTCCTCTTGTCTTATCCTGTGACTTTGCGACCTTGTTACTACACAATCTGGAAAAATCCCAGGATATTCATCCTTCAACACTTCAGTGGACTGATTTTCCACTGTCTTATCAAGCACAGTAGGCATCACTCCCACCTGCGATCCAGCTATATCATTACCCAAGATCAACTGTATTCCGGGACAAGATAGTTTATCTATTACTCCTACTACCACTTCACCACTCTTCACTGGACTTTCCAACCTTACCTTATATAATGGAACGCTACTCCTCTCACCCTGAATTCCACATATCACCACCTTTTCTGGCAACATTCTTCCCAAACTACATAATTCCTCATCTCTTACCATTAAAGATTGACTAGCCCCTGTATCTCTTAAAATTGTGACTTCTTTACCTGCTCCTCCTGATACACATGAGTAAACTTTACCCACACAAGTAAATTCTTTAAAGACATCTGGCACCTTCTTAACAATTACTTCTTGAACAGGCTGTACAATCGTTTGCACCTCCTTCGCTTCCCTTGGGCTTTCCTTTTCCACTCTAACAAACCCCACTATCTTATCCTGTTTTACCACATCAGCCTTCCCAGTGCTTTTCTTCAACCACCAACACTGTGACTTTACATGACCTAGTTTATTAAAGTGAAAACATCTGAAACTTTTCATTTCTTTTCCACCCTCCTGGATTTCTTTTTTAATCTGAAGTACACTCTCTTTATTGTCTCCCATCAGATCACCTTTACCTTTACCACTTGAGTATTTCTCATGTCCTCAGTTTCTATCCCTCACCGGCTGAAACTGATGTCGGAAACCAATCTTTGATTAATGAACTAATTCATAATCATCTGCTATTTCCGGTGCTAATCCCGCAGTTTTAACCCTCTGTTCTTCCACATGAGTTCTCACTACATCAGGAATTGAATTTTTAAACTCCTCCAAAAGTATAATTTCTCTGAGAGCTTCATACGTTTGGTCTATTTTC